>NC_090374.1:26745012-27074276 GCF_036365525.1 Heterodontus francisci | reverse complement strand
TAAAAATGGAAGGAACTTTAATCTGAATCCAAAGCACAGAAGGTCATGGGTTCAAGTCCCACTCCAGAGATTCAAGTGCATAATTGACGCAGACACATTAGTGCAGTGCTGAGGGAGTGCTGCACTGTCAGAGATGCCATCTTTTGAATGTCACCTTAAACTGAGGCTCTGTCTGCCCTCTCATTGGGCATAAAAGATCCCAAAGCACTATTCGAAGGATAGCAGAGGAGTTCTCCTTCGTGTCCTGGTCAAAATGTATTCATAAAGCAAATTATCCGTTTGTTGTCTTTTGGCTATTTTTGGAATTTTGTTCTGTGAAAATTTGTTGCCACATTTCCCATATTACGTGACTATACTTTAAACTGCTCAATTGGCTATATAATGTTTTGTGACATTCTGAGATAGTGAAAGATGCAACATAAATGAAAATCTTTCTTTCTATATTTTATGTGAGAAAGCTCAACACTAACCCTGGAAAACCCAAAATATGAAAGATGTTCAATTTCTAAGCACAATCATCCCTCACATCAATAGGAACATAGGAGCAGGAGTAGGCCATTCAGCCCATTGAACCTGCCCACCATTCAATATGATCATGGCTGATCATCCACTTCAAAGCCTTTTTCCCACACTATCCTCATATCCACTTATGTTGTTTGTTGCAATTCTGGTCGCCACACAGAAGGATGTGGAGGCTTTGGAGAGGGCACAGAAGAGGTTTACCAGGATGTTGCCTGGTCTGGAGGGCATTATCTGGAGAGGTTAGATAAACTCGGATTGATTTCACTGGAACGACAGAGGTGCAGGGGCGACATGATAGAGGTTTACAAAGTTATGAGCTGCATGGACAGAGTGAATAGTCAGAAGCTTTTTCCCAGGGTGGAAGAGTCAATTACTAGGGGACATAGGTTTAAGGTGCGAGGGGCAAAGTTTAGAGGGGATGTGCGAGGCAAGTTCTTTACACAGAGGGTGGTGAGTGCCTGGAACTTGCTGCCGGGGGAGGTGGTGGAAGTAACTACGATAGCGACATTTAAGAGGCATCTTGACAAATACATGAATAGGATGGGAATAGAAGGATATGGTCCCCGGAAGTGCAGAAAGTTTTAGTTTAGACAGGCATCAAGATCGGCACAGGCTTGGAGGGCCGAATGGCCTGTTCCTATGCTGTACTATTCTTTGTTCTTATTTATAAATCTGTCAATCTCTGCTTTAAGCATACTCAATGACTGAGCTTCCACAGCCCTATGGGTAGAGAATTCAAAAGATTCATAACCCTCTGAGTAAAGAAATTTCGCCTCATCTCTGTCCTAAGTGGCTTCCCCCTTATTTTGAAATTATGTCCCTGGTTCTAGACTCCCCAACCAGGGGAAACATCTTAGTTGCATCTACCCTGTCTATCCCTTTAAGTATTTTGTAGGCTTCAATGAGATCACCTCTCATTCTTCGAAACTCGACAGAATACAGGCCCAGTTTCTCCAATCTCTCTTCATAGGACTGTACCGCCATCCCGGGAACAAGTCTGTTGAACCTTTGTTGCACTCCCTCTATGGCAATAAGATCCTTCCTAAAGTAAGGGGACCAAAACTGCACACAGTACTCCAAGTGCGGTCTAACCAAGGTTCGAGACAATTGAAGTAAGCCTTCTCTACTCCTATACTCAAATTCTCTTATGATAAAGGCCTTTATCATTACCATTAGCCTTCCTAATTGCTTGCTGCACCTGCATGTTAGCTTTCAGTGACTTATTGATAAGAACACCAAGGTCCTTTTGTACATTTACACTTTCTAATCTCTTACCATTTAAAAAATACTCTGTTCCTCCTACCAAAGTGGATAACCGCACATTTTTCCACATTATATTCCAACTGCCACGTTCGAGCCCACTCACTAAGTCCCGCCGATTCCCCTGAAGCCGCTCAGAATCTTCCTCGCAACACACATTCCCACTTAGTTTTGTGTCATCCGCGAACTTGGAACTACTACATTTGGTCCCCACAACCAAATAAATAATTCCAAAAAAAGAATGACTATTTTTTTTTTTAAATTTTCTGGCCCACTTAAACAATCAACTGTTGTATTATGGTTTCTTACCCATTATAATCAATATCTTGAGGATAATTCAATGAGCGAAGTCCTTGTTCTAATTTTCGAAGGGATCCCTTCAAATCGCCGGTTGTCATGTTGGGCCTAAAACAACATGAGCAACAGGGTCACATAAATGGTCCCAAAATATGGGGGCCCATCTTACCTTATTGCAATTTATTAAAAGTTGTTCAGGCACTCAAGCGAACCACTGAACTCCACAGCTCTTCAGCTGTACTGATAAGCAAGTTGGAAATAGATATAAGGAAACGTGCGTGCCTAATCATGCTTCAGACCAAAGCACTTCACCCAGTTCATTGCTTTGGAAATCAGTGACTATTCTGCAAAAAAAAGCAAACAGCATTTCACGCAAAATAGATCCCACAATTGGCACTAGGATGTATGTTACATGCAACAAGAATAGGCCGTTCAGTCCCTCGAGCCTGTTCCACCATTCAATTCTATCACGGCTGATGTGCGCCTCAACGCCATTTACCCGCAGTTGCTTCATATCCCTTACCAACAAAAATCCATCAATTTCAGTTTCGAAAATTTTAATTGGCCCAGCATCAACAGCATTTTGAGGGAAGAAGAGTGTCAACTTTCTGTTCCTAAATTATCTACCTCAAATATTATTATTCTCACTATTCTGGATTCTTGCAATGGAGACATTGTGATCCGTGGCCGGGGGATGGGGAGGCCGGGCCGGAAGATCGTACTGGCAGTGGCCTGCCACGGAACCCAACACCGTAAGTGCCAGAACCAATCTTTCTGCCGGCGGCGAGGTTCTGTGGCAGCCCCTCAGCCGCTGGGTGACGAGACCCAGATTTACATATTTAAATTAAGAGGCTGAATAAATTTAAATACAATTGTAAGCCATCTTACCTGCTGCCTGGGATCTTCCGAGTGGCAGCCAGCACTCTCGTGCCTTCGCTTTCCTATCCAGGGAAAGCTGGCGACACTGAGGTGGGGAACGGGGGTACTGATGATTTTCAGTGCAGTGGTGGGGGGGGGGGGGGGTATGGGGTCAAATGTAAATTACTAGTGTAGGGGAGAGGGGGAGGGGGTGACCTCTGCACTTTGATCAGTTTGGTGAGGGAAAGGTCAAGTCTTACAGGTGTTTTGAGGAAGGGGAGAGGGCAACCATTACATGTAATAGTTATTGGGGAGGGGAAGGGGCCATAGTGTATTTTGAAGTGCATTGGGGGGGATAGGCCTTTAAAAATTTAAATGTACTGGCAGGGCTGACTGCCCTTTAAAATCGGCACCAATGTCTGCACACAGGCAGCTGACGCCGTTGCCAGCATTGCATGTGATTGGGGGACGCAGCCCAACTGGCGTATTATCTTGGGCCGCCACGCAGTAGATCGCGGTGGCATGGCTACCCGCACATTCATTTCCCCGCCGTCAGGAGAAGAAAATTCAGCCAATATCTCTATACTATTCTACTGAATTCCTTTATCATTTTAAACAGCTGGATTAGATCATCCTCAACCTTCTAAATGCAACAAAATACAAATCAAATTTCTGCAACTTGCCCTCAATTTAACCCTTGAGGTCTGGAATCATTCTGGGGAATCTGCGCTGTACCCCTCCAAGGTTAATACTTCTTTCCTGAAATTTGGTACCCAAAACTGAATGCAGTATCCAAGATGGGGTCTGACCAAGGCTCTGTTCAATCGAAACATAATTTCTTCCTATTTGTATTTCAGCCCCATTGAGATAAAAGCCA
Organism: Heterodontus francisci; assembly: GCF_036365525.1. Taxonomy (NCBI): domain Eukaryota; kingdom Metazoa; phylum Chordata; class Chondrichthyes; order Heterodontiformes; family Heterodontidae; genus Heterodontus; species Heterodontus francisci. The sequence goes on along the minus strand of NC_090374.1, from coordinate 27,070,462 downwards.
ACATTAAATTAGCCTATGTGATTACTTTTTGTATCCATGCACGAGCATTTAGTGGTGTACATGAACACTCTTTCTCCTCCACAGCTTAGTTCTCACTATTATGATCTGTATTATGATCTGTCTTAGATTGAAAGTGGATGACCTCATACTTCCCCATTGAACTCCAGCTGCAATAATTTTGCCCACTCTGTCTGACTCTTTATAAATTCATGTTTCTATCCACATAACTTACTGTGCCTTCTTCTTAGTGTCATCTACGGATTTAGATATACAACTGTCTATTCCTTCATCCAAGTTATTAACATATATGGTAATCCTTGGGGGACATCACTCGTCAGATCCCCAGAGTACATTCCCTTTATCACTGCTCAGTCTCCTACCTTCTGACCAATTACCAACCCATGTCACAAGGTCACCTCCAAATCTACTAAATCGTTTGCCAAGAATCTTTCTGGAACTATATTAAAAACCTTCTGGAAATTCATATAGACAACATACACACACTCACCTGTCCACCATTCTAACAATCTCCTCAAAAAATTAAACTAGAGTAGCCTACACATCATAAACCCATGCTGGCTGTCTTGAACTGGATGACAGTTGTCCGAGTGCTGAGCCACTCTGTCTATGATGGATTCCAGCAAGCTCCTGACAATTGACGTTAATTTGACAAGTCTGTACCTTCCTGGTTTCTTCCTGCATACATAATAGAGAAATATTTGCAACAAAGGCACAATTCCTGAATTCATAGAGCTTTGGAAAATTACCAACACGTCTGCAATTTCCTCACTTATTTGATACTCTGAGTTAGAAATCAACAGCTCCTGGAAAATCGCAGCAGGGTAGGACTACCTTTAGTTTAGTTTAGAGATACAGCACTGAAACAGGCCCTTCGGCCCACCGAGTCTGTGCCGACATCAACCACCCATTTATACTAATCCTACACTAATCCCATATTCCGACCACATCCCCACCTGTCTCTATATTTCCCTACCACCTACCTATACTAGGGGCAATTTATAATGGCCAATTTACCTACCAACCTGCAAGTCTTTTGGCTTGTGGGAGGAAACCGGAGCACCCGGAGAAAACCCACGCAGACACAGGGAGAACTTGCAAACTCCACACAGGCAGTACCCAGAATTGAACCCGGGTCGCTGGAGCTGTGAGGCTGCGGTGCTAACCACTGCGCCGCTCTTACGGAGAACTGGCACAGACGTTGCCTGGAGGGGTGGTAGAGGCAGGAACTCTCACAACATTTAAGAAGTATTTAGATAAGCACTTGAAACGCCAAAGCAATACAAGGCTACAGGCCGTGCGGAAAAATGGGATTAGATTGGATGGGTGCTTGATGGTTGGCACAGGTGTGTTGGCCGAAGGGCCTGTTTCTGTGCTGTAAAACTCTATGACATGGCAGGCCAAATGGCCTTCTTCTGTGCTGTAACCATCTGGGATTCTATCTTAAGTCCCATTATTTTCTATGACAGCACCTTCCAAACTCAGAATCTCTACCACCTAGAAGAACAAGGGCAGTAGGCATATAGGAACACCAGCTGCAAGGTCCCCTCCAAGTCACTCACCATCCTGATTTGGAAATGTATTGCCATTCCTTCACTGTCACTGGGTTAAAATCCTGGAACTCCCCCCACCTGATCCCACAGGGACAGCACCAGTTCAAGAAGGCAGCTCAGCTCACCACCAATTTCTCAAGGGCAATTAAGGATGGGCAATAAATGCTGGCATGCCAGCAACACCCACATTCCACAAACAATACAAAAGATAGAAAAATGGCCTCCTCCTGTCCTATGGTACTATGCTGGGATACTCTGATTGCAAGCTCACGCCCTGCAGCAAGACTCCTTTGTGACCCGCAGCCACAGCACAGAAGGCAAAACATTATTATTTAGCTGGTATGGTTCCTCTTGGTTTTTTTGCTTATTTTAGCATATTTTAGTTTGATCAGACCCCCCATGGCTGTTTATTATATCAGTTGTGCTCTTAAAGAGGGAGGTACTTGTCCTGCTGACTCTTGTCAGGTGACACTGGGGCAACTCAGTGTCATCCCTGTTATTACAATACAGGTCTGCAGCAGGGTTTCAACCTGAGCAATAGACGTTATTGGACTGGGTGTTGGGAAGTTGATGGGGATAGAAAACAGGGCTCCAATTTAAGAGCAAGAGAGGCTTTGGGAAGAAGGGGAAATGGAGTTAGAGAGCAGGGCTCCAACACATGAACAGAAAGAGGCTATGGGTGGCTGGAGAGATTGGGAAATGGGGCTGGAGAGATGGAAAAAAGGGGCTGGAAAGCAGGGTTATGACCCAGGAGGAATAGAGGCTATGGGTAACAGGACAAATGGGGATAGAGAGCAGCCCTCAGACCAAGGAGCAAGAGGGGTATGGGTGATTCGAGAGCAGGCCTCTGAGCCAGAAGTAATCAAGGGTATGGGCAGTTAAGAGATTAGGCCTTTGAACCAGGAGTAACAGACGGTATGGGTGATTAGAGAGCAGGGCTCTGCACCAGGTGCAATAGAGGGTACAGGTGGATCGAGAGCAGGGCTCTGAACCAGGAGTAAGAGGGTACGGGTGGATAGAGAGCAGGGCTCTGAACCAGGAGCAATAGAGGGTACGGGTGGATCGAGAGCAGGGCTCTGAACCAGGAGTAAGAGGGTACGGGTGGATAGAGAGCAGGGCTCTGAACCAGGAGCAATAGAGGGTACGGGTGGATCGAGAGCAGGGCTCTGAACCAGGAGTAAGAGGGTACGGGTAGATAGAGAGCAGGGCTCTGAACCAGGAGCAATAGAGGTTATGGGTGGATAGAGAGCAGGGCTCTGAACCAAGAGTAATAGAGGGTACGGGTGGATAGAGAGCAGGCCTCTGAACCAGGAGTAATAGAGGGTACGGGTGGATAGAGAGCAGGGCTCTGAACCAAGAGTAATAGAGGGTACGGGTGGATAGAGAGCAGGGCTCTGAACCAAGAGTAATAGAGGGTACGGGTGGATAGAGAGCAGGCCTCTGAACCAGGAGTAACAGAGGGTACGGGTGGATAGAGAGCAGGCCTCTGAACCAGGAGTAATAGAGGGTAAGGGCGGAGAGCAGCCCTCTGAACCAGGATTAACAGAGGGTACGGGCGGATAGAGAGCAGGCCTCTGAACCAGGAGTAACAGAGGGTACGGGTGGATAGAGAGCAGCCCTCTGAACCAGGATTAACAGAGGGTACGGGCAGATAGAGAGCAGGCCTCTGAACCAGGAGTAACAGAGGGTACGGGCAGATAGAGAGCAGCCCTCTGAACCAGGATTAACAGAGGGTACGGGCAGATAGAGAGCAGGCCTCTGAACCAGGAGTAACAGAGGGTACGGGCGGATAGACAGCAGGCCTCTGAACCAGGAGTAACAGAGGGTACGGGTGGATAGAGAGCAGCCCTCTGAACCAGGATTAACAGAGGGTACGGGTGGATAGAGAGCAGGCCTCTGAACCAGGAGTAATAGAGGGTACGGGTGGATAGAGAGCAGGGCTCTGAACCAAGAGTAATAGAGGGTACGGGTGGATAGAGAGCAGGGCTCTGAACCAAGAGTAATAGAGGGTACGGGTGGATAGAGAGCAGGCCTCTGAACCAGGAGTAACAGAGGGTACGGGTGGATAGAGAGCAGGCCTCTGAACCAGGAGTAATAGAGGGTAAGGGCGGAGAGCAGCCCTCTGAACCAGGATTAACAGAGGGTACGGGCGGATAGAGAGCAGGCCTCTGAACCAGGAGTAACAGAGGGTACGGGTGGATAGAGAGCAGCCCTCTGAACCAGGATTAACAGAGGGTACGGGCAGATAGAGAGCAGGCCTCTGAACCAGGAGTAACAGAGGGTACGGGCAGATAGAGAGCAGCCCTCTGAACCAGGATTAACAGAGGGTACGGGCAGATAGAGAGCAGGCCTCTGAACCAGGAGTAACAGAGGGTACGGGCGGATAGACAGCAGGCCTCTGAACCAGGAGTAACAGAGGGTACGGGCGGATAGAGAGCAGCCCTCTGAACCAGGATTAACAGAGGGTACGGGTGGATAGAGAGCAGGGCTCTGGGCTGGGGAGAGCGTCAGTGAACTGAACTCCCCCACCGTAGACAACTACAGCAGCAGTCACATTTATAACACAGAGAGAAAGCATCCTCAACCTGTCCTGGCCTTGTTTGTGTCAGCTAACAAAACCGCTTCACCTGTTGTTCGACACCCCCACTTCTCCGTCCGCTTTGGATGTTAACGACCTCAGTCTGCTGAATCAGACGGGCAGTTACTCGCGCCACCGCCGCCGGGGTTTGAATGTGATTGACAGATTCCCTCTCTCGCTCTGCAGTGGCTGCCTCGCGCGCGGCGGGGTTTGAATGTGATTGACAGGTTCCCTAACGGCTGCCCGCTCGTTCTCCCTCTTTCCGCCCGCTCGCGATTCCATACCGCACTTTCGCCACTAAGAGAAAATGTCTCGCTTCTGTAAAGCCTATAACGCTTCTGATTTCATCTCCTGAATACAGTTTTTTTAAAAAAGTTTTTTCTCATGTTGTCAGCATGTTTCTTTGATCGAATCTGCCCCAAGCACTGCAAAAATAGGAATACTGATCCTGACACCACAAATATATAAAATTACACAGAATTTGCAGCATTTAAACAGGCCATTCTGTCCAACCCATCTACGGCAGTGATTATGCTCCACATGAGCCTTCTCCCACCTTGCTTCATCTCACTTTACCTGCCCATCCCTTTCTTCCTCATGTACATATCTCGCTTCCCATTAAAGGCTATTTGCCTCAACTAGCCTGTGTGGCAGTAAGTTCCACATTATAACCACTCTTGAGTAAAGAAGTTTCTCCTGAATACCCTATGAGATTTATGAATGACTTTCTAATGATTCCTAGTTTTAGACTCCCCCACAAGTGGAAAAATCTCACTTGCGGGGAACGGTAGCGTAGTGATAATATGTTACTGGACGAGTGACTCAGAGATCTGGACTGATGCTCCCACTACAGCAGCCAGGGGAATTTAAAGTCAATTAACTAATAAATCTGGAATAAGAAGCAAAACTCAGTAACGGTAACCTTGAAACTATCAAATTGTCGTTAAAAACCGATCTGGTTCATCAATTTCCTTCAGAGAAGGAAATCTGCCGTCCTTATCCGGTCTAGCCTACATGTGACTCCAGATTCAAAACAATGTGATTGATTCTTAACGACCCTCTGAAATGGCCGAGTAAGCCACTCAGTTGTATTGAACCGCAACAGAAAAGTCAGGAAAGAATTAAACCAGACAGGACCACCAGGCATTGACCGAGGCACACTCCGCCTAGTTAACCCTGCAAAGTCCTCTCACGAACATCTGGGGATTTGTGCCAAAATTGGGACAGCTGTCCCACAGACGAGTCAAGCAACAGCCTGACATAGTCATACTCACTCAATCATTCCTTTCAGCTAATGTCCCAGACACCTCCAGCACTATCTCTGGGTATTTCCTGTCTCACTGGCTGATTATTGCAGTGTTCAGTACCATTCGCACCTTCTCAGATACTGCAGTAGTCCGTGTCCAGGTGCAGCAAGACTTGGACGACATTCAAACTTGGACTGATAAGTGGCAAGTAATATTTGCGCCACACAAGTACCAGGAATGGCATCTCCAACAAGAGAGAATCTAACCATCTTCCCTTGATGTTCAATGACATTACCATTGCTGAATTTCCCACATTCAACATCCTGACGGTTACCATTGACCAGAAATTGAACTGGAGTTGCCATACCGTGGCTACAAGAGCAGGTCAGAGACTGGGAATTCTGCAGTGAGTAACTCACCTCCTGACTCCCCAAAGCTTTTCCACCATATACAAGGCACAAGTCAGGAGTGTGATGGAATACTCTCCACGTCCCTGGATGAGTGCAGCTCCAACAACAGTCAAGAAGCTCAACATCATCCAGGACAAAGCAGGCTGCTTGACCTCATCCACCACCTTAAACATTCACTCCCTCCACCACTGGCAAAAAGTGGCAGCAGTGTGTACCATTTACAAGACGCACTGCAGCAACTCGATAAGGCTCCTTCGACAGCACCTTCCAAACCCGCAATCTCTACCACCTGGAAGACCAAGGACAGTAACACACATGGGACCACTGTGGGAAACGTTACTTAAAGGGATGACGGTGGATAGGCAATGGCAAACATTTAAAGGGCGCATGGATGAACTGCAACAATTGTTTATCCCTATCTGGCGCAAAAGTAAAATGGCTTACAAGGGAAATTAGAGATAGCATTAGATCCAAGGAATTGCCAGCAAATATAAATTTGCCAGGAAAAACAACAGACCTGAGGATTGGGAGTAGTTTAGAATTCAGCAAAGGAGGACGAAGGGATTGATTAAGAAGGGGAAAATAGAGTACGAGAGCAAGCTTGCGGGAAACATAAAAACTGACTATAAAAGTTTCGATAGGTATGTGAAGAGAAAAAGATTGGTGAAGACAAATGTGGGTCCCTTACAGTCAGAAACAGGGGAATTTATTATGGGGAAAAAAGAAATGGCTGACCAACTGAATGCATACTTTGGTTCTGTCTTCACAAAGGAGGACACAAATAACATACCAGAAATGTTGGGGGACACAGGGCCTAGTGAGAGAGAGGAACTGAAAGAAATCAGTATTAGTAGAGAAATGGTGTTGGGGAAATTGATGGGATTGAAGGCCGATAAATCCCCAGGGCCTGATGGTATGCATCCCAGAGTTCTTAAGGAAGTGGCCCTAGAAATAGTGGATGCATTGGTGGTCATCTTCCAAGATTCTATAGACTCTGGAACAGTTCCTACAGATTGGAAGGTAGCTAATGTAACCCCACTAGTTAAAAAGGGAGGTAGAGAGAAAGCAGGGAATCATAGACCAGTCAGCCTGACGTCGGTAGTGGGGAAAATTCTAGAGTCCATTATTAAAGATTTTATAGCAGAGCACTTAAGAGAACAGTGGTAGATTTGGGCAGAGTCAGCATGGATTTACGAAAGGGAAATCATGCTTGACAAATCTACTAGAATTCTTCGAGGATGTAACTAGGAGAGTTGATGATGGGAAACCAGTGGATGTGGTTTATTTGGACTTTCAGAAGGCTTTCGACAAAGTCCCACATAAGAGATCCCACATGCAGTATAATGTGGATAAATGTGAGGTTATCCACTTTGGTAGCAAAAACAGGAAGGCAGATTATTATCTGAACAGCTATAAACTGAGAGGGGAATATGCAGCGAGACCTGGGTGTTCTCGTACACCAGTTGCTGAAGGTAAGCATGCAGGTGCAACAGGCGGTAAAAAAGGCAAATGGTATGTTGGCCTTCATAACGAGAGGATTCGAGTACAGAAGCAGGGATGTCCTGCTGCAATTATACAGGGCCTTGGTGAGGCCATACCTGAAATATTGCCATAGAGTCATACAGCATACAAACAGGCCCCACTGCGTCCATGCTGACCATAATGCCTATCTATACTAATCCCACCTGCCTGCATTAATTCCATATCCCTCTATGCCTTGCTCATTCAGGTACCTGTCCAGACGCCTCTTAAATGTCGCTACTGTTCCTGCCTCCACCACCTCCTCAGGCAGCTCATTCCAGATACGCACTATTCTTAGTGTGAAAAATTTACCCTTTGATCCCCTTTAAACCTCCTCCCTCTCACTTTAAATCTATGCCCTCTAGTTTTAGTCACCCCTGTGTGTAGTTTTGGTCTCCTTATCTGAGGAAGAATGTTCTTGCTATAGAGGGAGTGCAGTGAAGGTTTACCAGACTGATTCCTGGGATGGCGGGACTGACTTATGAGGAGAGATTGAGTCAGTTAGGATTATATTCACTGGAGTTCAGAAGAGTGAGGGGGGATCTCATAGAAACCTATAAAATTCTAAAAGGACTTGACAGGGTAGATGCAGGAAGGATATTCCCGATGGTGGGGGAGTCCAGAACCAGTGGTCATAGTCTAAGGATACGGGGTAAACCTTTCAGGACTGAGATGAGGAGAACTTTCTTCACCCAGAGAGTGGTGAGCCTGTGGAATTCGCTACCACAGAAAGCAGTTGAGGCCAAAACATTGTATGTTTTCAAAAAGGAGTTAGATAGAGCTCTTGGGTCTAAAGGGATCAAAGGGCATGGAGTGAAAGCCGGAACAGGCTACTGAGTTGGATGATCAGCCATGATCATAATGAATGGTGGAGCAGGCTCGAAGGACCGAATAGCCTACTCCTGCTCCTAGTTTCTATGTTTCCAACTCACACAACATCCTGACTTAGAGCTACACCACCGTTCCTCCACTCGCCCTGGGTCAAAAACCTGGAACTCACTCCCTAACAGAACTTTGAGTGTACCTACACCACGTGGACTGCAGCGGTTTAAGAAGGTGGCTCACCACCACCTTCTCAAGGACAATTAGAGATGGGCAATAAGTACTGGCATTGCCAGCAATGCTAACATCCCCTACACTAATAAAAAAAAATCTATCCCATCAAAGTCTTCATAATTTTAAAGACCTCTATTAAGTCACCCTTCACCCTCTTTTTCAGAGAAAAGAGTCTACAATTTCTGAATAGATTTTAATTTTATCCCCTTGAAGCTGTTAGCTCCATGTCCTCTCTGGTCATTGTTGGCTTCTTTGCCAATTCTAATTTATTCCTCCAATGCTGCAATGTCCCTTTAAGCAATCTTCTTATAACTGTTACTTCACCACTTCTCCCCCGCCCCCCACCCCAGAATATTTCTGACCAATTCCTGCTGTTCTGCACCATCCAATGATGTAAGTTACATTGCTATCCCACCTCCCATGAGATTACATAAAATGTACAGCACAGAAACTGGCCATTCGGCCCAACAGGTATTGCTGGTCACATGAGCCTTCTCCCATGTTACTTCATCTTGATAAGACGTAAGAAAGACGAAGAAAGCAAGCTTGCACATTGCACATACAATGCAATGGGTCCTGTTATATATGCCAATGCTGTAGACATTTTGTGCAGAGCAACATCCCACAAACAGCAATGAAGTTCACCTATTTTGGAGAGGTTGACTGGGGGAAGAATTGGACAGGAAATGGGCAGTACTCCCCACTAGTCAAACAAAAATGAAGTGAATGGAGAGTTAATCTAATATGTTGAAGGTAGGATTTGGCAGCACTCCCAACTTGGGACTTACCACTTGGGTATTGCATTCTGCAAGAAAAAAATGCAAGAATCCTAATTTTAAATATAAATCAACCATATGCATTTTGGGAGACCACTTGTGTGTCAGTTGCTAGCACTCTCACCACTGAGTCAGAAGGTTGTGGGATTCCAGGACTTGAGCACAAAATCTAGGCTGACACTCCAGTGCAGTACTGAGAGAGTGCTGCACTGTTGGAGGTGCTGTCTTTCAGATGAACCATACCTCTTGTGGATGTAAAAGATCCCATAGCACTATTTCAAAGAAAAGCTGAGGAGTTCTCCCCAATGTGCTGGCCAATATTTATCCCTCAATCAACATCACTAAAAACAGATGATGTAGCAATTAAGTATTGCTGAAAATAGAGACATGTTGTTGAAGCTTTTCATCTTGTACTCATCAGGACAATCTTCAAGAATACCAATGTAAGGGAAAACAACAACTTTCTACTGTATGAGCAGAGAGTTCTGATTGGTTGGCTTTGCCATGGAGAATTCATGGTGGGGCTTGGGTGCATGAAGGGGATGAATAAGAGGTTGAATTGAGAGGAGAATGGAAGTATTGTGCCAGCATGATTTCGAAGAGTTGACAAGGCCTCGTGATGGGTAGTGTTAGATGGGGTATTTCTCTAAAATGAGTTGTAAGATTGAAGTGGGAAAATGACTTGTGGTAACTTTCAGCGAAATTATGGTCTGCTGGTTGTATTGAAAATCCCAACGTCAATATTTTTTTCCTTCCGTTAGTTTATTTAAATCTATTAATCACATGAAGTATAAAATGCTTAGAATTAACTATAAAGCACAATTTTTACTGTAAACAACAATGCGCATTTATATGCGCCTTTAATGTAATAGAAAGTCCCAAGGCGCCTACAGGAGTGCTTTGAAGCAAAATTTGACAATGAACCACATTGACTAATTGACTAAAAGCTTGGTTAAAGAGGTAAGATCTAAGCAGCATTTTAAAAGGAGGAAAGAGAGAAAGAGAGGTGGAGAGATTTAGGGAGGGAATTCCAGAGCTTAGGGCCGTGGTCAATGATGAAGCGATTGAAACCTGGAATGATCAAAGCCAGATTTGGCACAGCACAGAAATCTCAGGGTTGTAGGGCTGGAGGAGATTACAGAGGTAGGGAAGGGCACAGCTTTGGAGGGATTTGAAAACAAGATGAGAATTTTGAAGTAAAATTCAATATTTTCTTAGGAGCATGCTACCACATCCCACACACTTCCCCCTGCCTTCAGAGATGCACCACCAATTTGTGCTTTCAATATTTGGATTTCTACTTTCAGCCTTTAATATATTAATGTTTTAAATCGTTGAATGTAATTGCATGATTGTATGTACTTTCAGTTTAAATTACAAAGTATGTCTAACTATTTGTTTCCAAATGTTGTGGGTTTATAATCACAACTATTTTTCAAGTGTCATTTTCTCAGATGCTGTGGCAGCTGTGGGTCAGGTTCCAGTGGTTTTCTTGGTTGACCCAAATAGTTTTTAAAGCAGGAGGGAAAATCCCTGCTCGAGAATCTATTTGATTGGAGCTAAGAAATAATCGAGGTAGCATTACACTGGGCATATTCTATACGCCACCAACTAGTGGGCAAGATATAGAGGAACAAATCTGCAAGGAAATTACAAAGGGGTGCAAAAACTATATAATATTGATAAATGGGGGACTTTAATTATCCTAGTATAGACTGGGATAGTACTACTGTAAAGGGCAGAGAGGGGAAAGTTTATCTAGAGTGTGTTTAGGTTAACTTTCTAGATCAGTATGTTCCCAACCCAATGAGGAAAGAGGCATTGCTGGATCTGGTTCTGGAGAATGAGGTGGGTCAAGTGGATCAATTGTCAATAGGGGAACATTTAGGAGGCAGTTATAGTATCATAAGGTTTAGGTTAGCTGAGGAAAAGGGCAAGGAATCCAGAGTAAAAATAGTTAATTGAGGGAACGCCAATTTCAGTGGGGTGCGAACAGATCTGATCCAGGTAAATCTGAATCAAAAATTGTCAGGCAAAACTGTCAAAGAACAACTTTTAAAGAGGAGATAGTTGCAGTATGGTCGAGATACATTCCAATGAAGGGGAAAGGTTGGGAAAGCAAAGCCAGGGCACCCTGGATGATAGAGGTAGAGGGTAGGATGAAGCAGAAGAAGTGTGTGTATGTCAAATGCCAGGATGATAATAAAAGTGAGAACCAGCTAAATATAGAAAGTTCAGAGGGAAGTGAAAAAGGAAATAAGAGAAGTAAAGAGGTGAGGCAGTGGCTTAGTGGTAATGTCACTAGACTAGTAACCAAGCACCTCAGGCTTATGCTCCCACCACAGCAAATAATAGAATTTGAATTCAATTAATACATCTGGAATTAAAAGCTAGTCTAGTAGTGACCATGAAACCATTGTTGTAAAAACCTACCTTGTTCATTAATGTCCTTTAGGAAAGGACATCTGCTGGCCGACATGTGACTCCAGACCCACAGCAGTGTGGTTGACTCTGAAATGGCTGAACAAGCCATTCCATTGTATCAAACTGCTACAAAGCTTAAGAAAAGGTATGAAATTGAATGGATTGCCCAGCATTGACCTAGGCACTGGAAATGATAACAGCAAACCCTGCAAAGACCTCTTTACTAACATCTGGGGGCTTGTGCCAAAATTGGGAGAGTTATTCCACAGACTAGTCATACTCATGGAATCATATCTTGCAGACAATCATCACCATCCCTGGGCATGTCCTGTCCCACTGGTGGCACAGTAGTAGACAGCCAGGAGGGAGTTTCCCTGGGAGTCCTCAACATTGACTGCGGACCCCATGAAGTCTCATGGCATCAGGTCAAACATGGGAAAGGAAACCTCCTGCTGATTACCACCCTTGGCTGAGGAATCAGTGCTTTTCCTTGTTGAACACCAATTGCAAGAAACACTGAAGGTAGCAAGGGCACAAAGTGTACTCTGGGTGGAGGACTTCAATGTCCATTATCAAGAGTGGCTCAGCAGCATCACTGCCAGCCAGGTCCTAAAGGACATAGCTGCTAGACTGGGTCTGTGGCAGGTGGTAAGGGAACTAACAAGAGTGAAAATTACTTGATGTCATCCTCACCAATCTACCTGTAGCAGATGACAGTATTGGTAGGAGTGACCACTGCACAGCCCTTGTGAAGAGAAAGTCCCGTCTTCACACTGAGGGTACCCACCATCGTGTTGTGTGGCACTACCACTGTACTAAATGGGATAGATTTCAAACAGATCTAGCAACTCAAAACTGGGCATCCATGAGTCACTGTGGGCCATCAGCAGCAGCAGAATTATATTCAACCACAATCTGTAACCTCACAGACTGGCATATCCCCGACTTTACCATTACCAACAAGCTAGGGGACCAACCCTGGTTCAATGAAGAGTGTAGAAGGGCACACCAGGAGCGACACCAGGCATACCTCAAAATGCTACAACACAGGACTACTTGCATGCGAAACAGCGGAAGCAGCATGCAACAGACAAGGCTAAGCGATCCCACAACCAACGGATCAGATATAAGCTCTGCAGTCCTGCCACATCCAGTCAAGAATGGTGGTGGACAATTAAACAACTGACAGGAGGAGGATACTCCACAAATATCCCCATCCTCAACGACGGGGAGCCCAGCACATCAGTGCAAAAGACAAGACTGAAGCATCTGTATACATCTTCAGCCAGAAGTGACGAGTGGATGAACCATCTTGCACTCCTCCTGAGGACCCCAGCATCACAGATGCCAGTCTTCAGCCAATCCAACTAACTCCACGTGATAGCAAGAAACAGCTGAAGACACTGGATACTGCAAAGGCTATGGGCCCTGACAACATTCTGGCAATAGTACTGAAGACGTGTGCTCCAGAACTAGCTGCGCCCTATCCAAGCTGTTCCAGTACAGCTCCAACACTGGCATCTACTCCGCAATGTGGCAAATTGCCCAGGTATGTCCTGTGCATAAAAAGCAGGTCAAATCCAATCCAGCCAATTACCACCCGATCATCAGCAAAGTGTTGGAAGAGGCTGTCAACAGTGCTATCAAGCGGCATTTGCTCAATAATAACCTGCTCAGTTTGGGTTTGCCAGGGCCACTCAGCTCCTGACCTCATTACAGCCTTGCTCCAAACACGGACAAAAGAGCTGAACTCTAGAGGTGAGGTGAGAGTGACAGCCCTTGACATCAAGGCAGCATTTGACCGAGTATGGCATCAAGGAGCCCTAGCACAACTGGAATCAATGGGAAAACTCTCTGCTGGTTGGAGTCATACCTAGCACAAAGGAAATGGTTGTGATTGTTGGAGGTCAATCATCTCAGTCCTAGGGCATCACTGCAGGAGTTCCTCAGGGTAATGTCCTAGGCCCAATCAGCTTCAGCTGCTTCACAATGACTTTCCCTCCATCATAAGGTCAGAAAAGGGGATGTTCACTAATGACTGCACAATGTTCAGCACCATTCACGACGCCTCAGATACTGAAGCAGCCCATGTATATATGCAGCAAGACCTGGACAACATCCAGGCTTGAGTTTATAAGTGGCAAGTAACATTCGGGCCACACAAGTGACAGGCAATGACCATCTCAAACAAGAGTGAATCTAATCATCTCCTCTTGACATTCAATGGCATTACCATCACTGAATCCCCCACTATCAACATCCTGGGGGGTCACCATTGACCACAAACTGAACTGGACCAGCCACATAAATGCTGTGGCTACAAGAGCAGGTCAGAGGTTGGGAATTCTGTGGCGAGTAACTCACCTCCTGTCTCCCCAGTGCCTGTCCACCATCTACAAGGCACAAGTCAGGAGTGCGAAGAAATACTCTCCATTTGCCTGGATGACTGTAGCTCTAACAACACTCAAGAAGCTCAACAGCATCCAGGACAAAGCAGCCCGCTAGATTAACACTCCATCCACCAACATCAACCTCCACCACCGACGCACAGTGACAGTAGTGTGCACCATCTACAAGATGCACTGCAGCAACTCACCAAGGCTCCTTCGAAAGCACCTTCCAAACCCACGACTTCTACCAACTAGAATGACAAGGGCAGCAGATGCATTGGAACACCACCACTTGCAAGTTGCCCTTCAAGCCACACACCATCCTGACTTGGAACTATATTGCCATTCCTTCACTGTCGCTGGGTCAAAATCCTGGAACTCCCTTCCTAACAGCTCTGTGGGTGTACCTACACCCCAAGGAGTGCAGCAGTTCAATAAGGCAGCACACCACCACCTTCTCAAGGGTAATTGGGTATGGGCAATAAATGGAGGCTTAGCCAATGATGCCCACATCCCATCAACAAATAAAAAAAGTGTATGAGGAGAGACTGGCAGCTAACATAAAAAGTAATCCAAAAGAATTCTGCAGGTATATAAATAGTAAAAGGGTAGTAAAAAGATGGGAGGGCTGATTAGGGACTATAAAGAGGATTTTGATTCATGTCTGAGGTACTAAATGAATACAAGGAAGAGGATGTTGCCAAAGTCATAGTGAAAGAGGAGGTCATTGAGACTGGGTGAGCTAAAAATTATAAAGAGCAAGTATTAGAATGGCTGGCTGTACTTAAAATAGATAAGTCACCAGGACCGGATCAGATACATCCGAGGATTGGTGGAAATTGAGACGCGCAAACCATAATCTTTCAATCCTCCTTAGATACTGGGGTGGTGCCAGAGGTCTGGAGAATTGCAAATTTTACACTCCTGTTCAAAAAAGGGTGTAAAGATAAACCCAGCAACTACAAGTCAGTCATTTTAATGTGGTGGTGGGCAAACATTTGGAAACAATAATCCAGGCAAATTTAAAGGCAAATTGTGTTTAACTAAGTTGATGGAGTTTTTTGATTCGGTAACAGAGAGGGTTAATGAGGGTAATGCAGCTGATGTGGTGTACATGGACTTCCAAAATGTACTTGATAAAGTGTCAGATAACAGGCTTGTTAGCAAAGTTAAAGCCCATGGAATAAAAAGGACAGTGGAAGCATGGATATGAAGTTCGCTGAGTGACAGGAAACAGAGAGGAGTGGTGAATGGTTGTTTTTCAGACTGGAGGAAGGTGTACAGTGGGATTCCTCAGGAGTCAACACTAGGATGACTGCTTTTCATGATCTATACTAATAATCTAGATTTGGTTGTGCTGGGCACAATTTCAAAATTTGCAGAAGTATTGTAAACCCTGAGGAGGATAGTGATTGACTCCAAGAGGACATAGACAGGTTGGTTGAATGAAGGGACACTTGGCAGATGAAATTTAATGCATCAAATTGTGAAGCAATACATTTTGGTAGGAAGAACGAGGAAAGACAATATTAAATAAAGGATACAATTCTAAAGGGGGTGCAGGAGCAGAGAGACTTGGGGGGTACATTTGCATAAATTGCATAAAGGTGGCAAGGCAGGTTGAGAAAGTGACTAATAAGGCATATGGGATTCAGGGTTTCATAAACAGAGGCATAGGAAGCTATAATTAACCTTTATAAAACTGGTTCAGCCTCAGCTGGAGTATTTTCTCCAAATCTGGGCACCATGCTTTAGCAAGGATGTGAAGGCATTAGAGAAGGTGCAGAAAAGATTTACAAGAGTGGTTTCAGGGATGAGGGACTTAAGTTACGTGGATAGTTTTTGTTTATTTATTCATTCATGGGATGTGGGCATCGCTGGCTAGGCCAGCATTTATTGCCCATCCCTAATTGCCCTCGAGAAGGTGGTGGTGAACTGCCTTCTTGAACTGCTGCAGTCCATGTGAGGTAGGTACACCCACACTGCTGTTAGGGTGTTCCAGGATTTTGATCCAGCGACAGTGAAGCAACAACGATATAGTTCTAAGTCAGGATGGTGTGTGACTAGGAGGGGAACTTGGTGGTGTTCCCATGCATTTGCTGCCCTTATCCTTCCAGTTGGTAGAGGTCGCGAGTTTGGAAGGTGCTGTCTAAGGAGGCTTGGTGCTTCGGTGGTGGAGGGAGTGAATGTTTGTCGATGGGGTGCCAATCAAGCGGGCTGCTTTGTCCTGAATGGTGTCGAGCTTCTTGACTGTTGTTGGGGCTGCACCCATCCAAGCAAGTGGAGAGCATTCCATCACACTCCTGACTTGTGCCTTGAAGATGGTGGACAGGCTTTGGGGAGTCAGGTGGTGAGCTACTCGCCGCAGGATTCCTAGCCTCTGACCTGCTCTTGTAGCCAAGGTATTTATACGGCTACTCCAGTTCAGTTTCAGTTGATAGTGGGGGATTCAGCAATCATAATGCCATTGAATGTCAAGGGGAGATGGTTAGATTCTCTCTTGTTGGAGATGGTCATTACCTGGCACTTGTGTGGCGCGAATGTTGCTTGCTACTTATCAGCCCAAGCCTGGATATTGTCCAGGTCTTGCTGCATTTCTACACGGGCTGCTTCAGTACCTGAGAAGTCGCAAATGGTGCTGAACATTGTACAATCATCAGCAAACATCCCCACCTCTTACCTTATGACTGAAGGAAAGTAATTAATGAAGCAGCTGAAGATGGTTGGGCCAAGGACGCTACCCTGAGGAGCTCCTGAAGTGATGTCCTGGAGCTGAGAAGATTGACTTCCAACAACCACAACCATCTTCCTTTGCACTAGGTATGACTCCAACCAGAGAGTTTTCCCCCTGATTCTCACTGACTTCAGTTTTACTAGGGCTCCTTGATGCCATACTCAGTCAAATGCTGCCTTGATGTCAAGGGCAATCACTCTCACCTCACCTCTGGTGTTCAGCTCTTTTATCCATGTTTGGAGCAAGGCTGTAACGAGGTCAGGAGCTGAGTGGCCGTGGCGGAAACCAAACTGAGCGTCAGTGAGCAGGTTATTGCTAAGATTGGAGAAGCTGGGGCTGTTCACGTTACAGAAAGTTGAGAGGAGATTTAAAGAGTTGTTCAAAATCATGAGGGGTCTCGACAGAGTAGAAAGGGAGAAACCTTTCCCATTTGCGGAAGGGTTGAGAATCAAAGGACGCCAATTTAAGGTGAATGGCAAAAGGACCAAAGGTGACATAAGGAAAACTTTTTTTTTACACAGCATGTGGTTAAAATCTGGAATGCACTGCCTGAGAGTGTGGTGGAGACAGATTGAAATGTAGTTTTCAGAAGGGAATTGGATAACTACCTGAAGAGAAAAAATTTGCAGGGGAAAAGGGCAGAGGAATGGAACTAGCTGATTTGCTCTTGCAGGGAGCTGGCACAGATGGAACGGGCTGAAAACCTCCTTCTGTGCTGTAACCATTTTATGATTCAATGATTCTCAACATCTAAATTCAGAGGAAATAGTTCCGAGCTTAGGATCTCCAGCTGCCTCGGCCCGGAATTCCCTACCTAAACTACTCCACCTTTTAAGATGCTCCTTAACAACCTACCTCTTTAACCAAGTTATTGGTCACCTGTCCTATAAAAGGAACTCTTAGTTATATAGCACCTTACATGACCTCAGGATGTCCCAAGCTGTTTTACAGCTAATGAAGTACTTTTGAAGTATAGTCACTGTTGCAATGTAGGAAATGTGGCAGCTAATTTGTGCACAGCAAACTCCCACAAAAAGCAATGTGATAATGACCAGATAATCTTCTTTATGATGTTAGTTTAGGAATAAATATTGGTCAGGGCACCAGAGATAGCTCCCCTACTCTTCAAAACACTCATGGTATTTTTCACATCCAGCTGAGAGGTGTAATGTCTCATTCAAAAGACAGTAGCTCCAACAGTCCAGCACTCCCTCAGTACCGCGTTGGAATGTTTTACTATGTTGGAGGAGCTTTATAAACAAACCCCTGAAGATTTTGTTAATCAGATTTGATAACCTTGTAGATTTTCAATCCACACATCAAAATACAGGGTCAGGGCGAAATGAAATGAGACCACCAGGGGGCTTCACTTCATTTTGCACTGGGTCCTGATTTTGGATTTACAGTTATACAAAAGCAAAATAATGCAGATGCTGGAAATCTGAAATAAAACCAGAAAATACTAGAAATACTCAGCAATTCTAGCAGCAGCTGTGGAGAGAGAATCAGACTTAACATTTCAGATCTGTGACCTTTCATTCACAGACCTGAAACATTAACTCTGTTTTTCCTCTCCTACAGATGCTGCTAGACCTGCTGAGTATTTCCAGAATTTTCTGTTTTTATTCTGGATTTATAGTGCCTGTTTAGTGTTGGTGGGAAATCAGTTTGCACTCATACTAAAATTTCAGTATGAAGGAGCATTGACACCACAAATATAAGACCTCAAGAAAGGAGGGAGATAAAAAGCAGGAAACTATAGGTCAGTTCGCCTTACTTCTGTCATTAGGAAAATGTTAGAATTCACTATTAAGCACGTAGCAGCAGGGCATTTAGGTTTTGTGAAAGGGAAATGGTGTTTGACAAATTGATTACAGTTCTTTGAGGATGTAACAAGTCGGGTGGATAAAAGGGAACCAGTAGATGTAGTTTCTTTGGATTTCCAAAAGGCATTCTGTAAGGTGACAAAAAAGGTTACTACACAAAAGCAGGGATGTAAAGCTGGAACTGTGTAAAACACTGACTAGGCCACAGCTGGAATATTGCATACAGTTCTGGTCACCACAATACAGGAAAGACATAGTTGCTCTGGAGAGAGTACAGAGGGGGTTTACAAAAATGCTGCCAGGGCTTGAAAGTTGCAGCTATAAGGAAAAATTGGATCAGCTAGGGTTGTTTTTCCAAGAACAAAGGAGGCTGAGGGGTGACTTAATTGAGGTGTACAAAATTATAAAGGGTCTAGATAGACAGGAAGAACCTTTTCCCCTAACAGGCAGGGGGCACAGATTTAAGGTTATTGATAGGAGGATTAGAGGCGACATGAGGAAAAACTTTTTCACCCAGAGGGTGGTGGGTATCTGGAATTCACTGCCCGGATCGGTGGTGGAGGCAGAAACCCTCAATTCATTTAAAAGGTACCTGGATATGCACCTGAAGTGCTGTAACCTGCAAGGCTATGGACCAGGCTGGAAGATGGGATTAGATTGGGCAGCTAGTTTTTTCAGCCAGCGGAGACACGATGGGCTGAATGGCCTCTTTCTGTGCCATAACTTTTCTATGGTTCTACACAAGAGCTCATGGTGTTGGGGGTAATAAATTAGCATGGATAGCAGCTTGGTTAACTAACAGGAAAAGGAAAAACAGGATAAATGGGGCATTTTCAGGTTTGCAAACTGTAACTAGTAGAGTGCCACAGGAATCAGCCTCTACTATTTACGATCTATATAAATGACTTGGAAAAAGGGACCGAATGTATTGTAGCCAAATTTGCTGACAATAGATGCACAAAAAGAGTCTGCAAAGGGATTATAGATAGGTTAAGTGAGTGGGCAAAAATTTGGCAGATTAATTATAATGTGGGAAGAATAGAAAAGTAGAATATTATTTAAATATCCAGGACACCCGGCAGATCTTCCCTACCTCTTTGAAACAGGAAATATAATGTCCCCAACAAGAGGGTAAATAATGGTGGGGCAGCAGGAATATCTCAGTTTAATGTCTCATCCGAAAGAGTAGATGGGGAGAAACTGGTCCCATTGGCAGAGGACACCGATTTAAGATGATTGGCAAAAGAAGCAACAGTGACAGGTGAAAAATCTTTATTATGCAGTGAGTGATTAGGATCTGGAATGCACTGCCTGAGAGTGTGGTGGAGGCAGGTTCAATCCAGGCCTTCAAGACGGAACTGGATATTTACCTGAGGAGAGAAAAAAAATTTGTAGGGCGACGGGGACAGACGTGATGAGCCAAATGGCCTTTTTCTGTGCTGCAATCATTCTATGGAAGATCATAGTACACAGCTCTCAAAACAGTATGGCACTGGGAGTGTCCGTGTGGATTACGTACCAGGTATCTTGGGCGGGACTTGAACCTACAACATTCTGACTTCAGATCAGGATAGTCACCCCCGAAATCACGTAACCCTCCGGAAACACCCACGAGCGATGGCGTCACTTCCACCAATAACAAACGTCCAGCGTGATTGCGTCACGGGCTTTACGCCGACGTCCGCTTTCACGCAAACGACTTTTAGAAAAAGTTAATTAGACGCAGGAGGGGTTTAAAGTGAAAGTATCGTGGCGGTTTTTAATTGATTTATTTTTTTTCCTCCCTTCCCCTGAAGTGCCGCCCACGGATGGATCTGAACAAAGACTTTTACCGGCCGATTTATTTTTTTGTCGGCCGATAGTAATTTCACCCTCTCCCTCCCCTGGACCTTTTTTCCGTCCTGTACCTTCTCCTTCGCTATTGTTGTTGTTCTGGAACCGTCGTGGAAATCGAAGCAACTGCGGCTCCAACAGGTAGGTGGAGTCTATTGCTCAGCCGTCCTAACTTGACAGTGACAGCTGCTGTACGTCAAGCATTGACAGCCGGCTCCGGCCAATCGGCAGCCGCGATGGGCACTGCACACCCAATCGGCGGTGACCAAAGGCGGGTCATTATTGACGCCTCGCAGGTTAGGTTGCGCAATGGTCACAGAAGCTGGGGGGAGGGGAAGAGTAAATGTTTGAATTGCTGAGACTTTTGGTCGGGGGCGTCGAGTGACATTTAGCTCCAGATAGCATTTTCCAAAACAAAAACAAAAGTAACACAGGAAACCCGAAGTTGAATCTCTCTCTATAAGTATTCAATTTGCAATGTTTTCTGTAGGAATTGCAAACTATGTTCCTGTTGCTGAAGTGTTGGGGATTGGAATATTGCAGTTTTATCCAATTGTAGAAACAAGCTATAAATCTGGATACACACAAAGTAGCAGACCACAGTGATGGGAAACCATATCTATAGATTTCATAAAAGGGGAGCAAAAACTAAATAAACTTTGTGCCCCCATTTACTTATTTTTTATTTATTTAGTGATACAGCACTGAAAGAGGCACTTCGGCCCACCGAGTCTGTGCCGACCATTAACCACCCCTTTATACTAATCCTACACTAATCCCATTTCCCTACCACATCCCCACCTTCCCCTACCACCTACCTATACTAGGGGCAATTTATAATGGCCAATTTACCTATCAACCTGCAAGTCATTGGCAGTGGGAGGAAACCAGTGCACCCAGCGAAAACCCACGCAGTCATAGGGAGAACAGGGTCGCTGGAGCTGTGAGGCTGCGGTGCTAACCACTGCGCCACTGTCTCTTCGTTGTTTTCTTTTTCAGTCTTGAGACAGGTGCAAGCCCAAAATATGAGCTGTGTGTTCTTTCCACGGTTCTGTGCTTCCAGCTTTATCTGTTTCAGCTTTCTAGCTTTTACAATGTCTTGTTTTTTTTATTTAGATTTGGTTACAGTTGTTGACAGTGTGATACCTTAATTTTTAAAAGACAGGTTTCAAAATTGGGCTCCCTAGCCCTCATTTCCTGAGTGCTACAGGTTCTTTTCAGGCACCAAAATGGCATCTGATGCATGTGTGCACACTCCTGTGAATTGCATTGGAGCATGTATGCAGTTAATGCCTGCACAAAGTAAGCAGAGCAGAAAGATCATGTCAGGGTGCAACGTTTATTTGAATCTAGCAGTGCCATTTTGGAGCTCAAAACTCCAGTCAACACTCTCTCTTAACATTTTAGTTTAGAGATACAGCACTGAAACAGGCCCTTCGGCCCACCGAGCCTGTGCTGACCATCAACAACCCATTTATACTAATCCTACACTAATTCCATATTCTTACCACATCCCCACCTGTCCCTATATTTCCCTACCACCTACCTATACTGGGGGCAACTTATAATGGCCAATTTACCTATCAACCTGCAAGTCTTTTGGCATGTGGGAGGAAACCCACGCAGACACAGGGAGAACTTGCAAACTCCACACAGGCAGTACCCAGAATTGAACCCGGGTCGCTGGAGCTGTGAGGCTGCGGTGCTAACCACTGCGCCACTGTGCTGCCCCTTGTTAAGTAACAGGAATGACCCCACCCAGAATTATTTCAGGGATCATCAACTACTTGCAGGTTAGTTGCTGATTGATTTATTCTGGCTGATGTGATGATTATACAAGTGTTTGGTGCTTTCTCAAGTTCTTCCAAATTACAAAAGTCAACAGGGAGTTGTGTGGCAGGTGTTGAAGGAGTTTTTCCTGCATAAGTTTCAGTAAAAAAAACAGTTGCTCCCAGACATGGATGCAGTAGTTAGCCTTCCTCTTGGAATACAGCATGATTGGGGTAATGATCACACAATATGCAGAGCAGGGCAAGCTGCTAGAAGAGGGGGTTTGGGGAGAAGGGCTCTCAGTAGGAGGCCACATCCACCCAGGGTATTCAAGAAAGGGGGGATTTATTGAAAGCTGATACTTGCTGCAGCCACAACTGTAACTTCAGAGCAGGCAAGGACTGCATTATCAGTGACTGCGAAGGTGACCAGAGGGATGAACCTTTATGCATCTGGATCCTTCTAGACAGGAATGGAAATATTTGCAACTGCTCACAGTTTTCTGTCTACTAATACATAATGGAGATCACTGAGGCTGTCTATTCAAACAGAGCAAACGGCATTTCATTTTCTCTTACTAGAGACCAACAAGCAGAGCAAGTATGTGGCTCGGCTCAGAGTGCAGGTTTCCCCATTCTGCATGGTGCTATTGACTGCACACATCGCTTTAGGGGCACTGCTTATCAACTCTGCCATATACTGTAACCGAAAGGGATTCCATCCCTTCAGCCTCCAGCTTGGGTGCAGTTGTAGGCAGAGAATCATGTAATTTGATGTCCATTATCCTGGCGACAGGCATGATGCCTTCATTCAGCAGTCTGCTGTGCCATCTGCAATTGGGCCAACATGCCAGATCAAAGGGTGGTTATCCACTGATGACATGGGCCATGATTCTGGTGTGCAACACATGCACAGCGTTTTTTTTTTACTCGTTTTGTTGGATGTGGGCATCACTGGCCAGGCCAGCATTTATTGCCCATGAGAAGGTGGTGGTGAGTGGCCTTCTTGAACTGCTGCAGTCCATGTGGTCTAGGTACACCAATAGTGCTATTAGGAAGAGAGTTCCAGGATTTTGACCCAGGGACAGTGAAGGAACGGTAATATAGCTCCAAGTCAGGATGGTGTATGGCTTGGAGGGGAAATTACAGGTAGTGGTGTTCCGACACATCTGCTCCCCTTGTCCTTCTAGATGATAGAGGTCACGGGTTTGGAAGGTGCTGCCTGAGCAGCCTTGGTGCATTGTATCTTGCATAGTGGCGGCAGCGTGTACCATATACAATGGGAGTGGAGGGTGTGAATGTTTGTGGACAGTGTGGCAATCAAGCGGGCTGCCTTGTCCTGGATGGTCATAGAGAGAGAGATACAGCACTGAAACAGGCTCTTCGGCCCACCGAGTCTGTGCCAACCCATTTATACTAATCCCTACCACATCCCCACAATCCTCCTACCACCTACCCACAGTAGGGGCAGTTTACAATGGCCAATTTACTTATCAACCTGCAAGTCTTTGGCTGTGGGAGGAAACCGGAGCACCGGGCAGAAACCCACGCCATCACAGGGAGAACTTGCAAACTCCATACAGGCAGGACCCAGAACTGAACCCAGGTCGCTGGAGCTGTGAGGCTGCGGTGCTAACCACTGCGCCACTGTGCTTCCCTGTGTCGAGCTTCTTGAGTGTTGTTGGAGCTGCACCCATCCAGGCAAGTGGAGAGTGTTCCATCACACTCCTGACTTGTGCCTTGTAGACGGTGGACAACCCTGTGGGGAGTCAGGAGGTGAGTTACTCGCCGCAGGATTCCTATCCTCTGATTGCTCTTGTAGCCACAGTATTTATATGGCTACTCTAGTTCAGTTTCTGGTCAATGGTAACTCCCAGAATGTTGATAGTGGGGAGGTGGGGGGAGGAATTCAGTGATTGTAATGCCATTAAATATCAAGGGGAGATGGTCATTGCCCGGCACTTGTGTGGCACGAATGTTACTTGCCACTTATCAGCCCAAACCTGGATTTTGTCCAGGTCTTGCTGCACTTCTGCATAGACTGCGTCAGTATCTGAGGAGTTGCAAATGGTGCTGAACATTGTGTAATCATCACGTGCATACAATGAAATCCATGCTACCCCGTGATATGTGATAGGTTAGCCATTGGTGTGTTGAAATAACGTTTCCACTGGCTGGACCATACTAAGTGAACATTGCTGCTCTCGGCAGAGTGGGTGTAAAGACATGTGGGAATCTGCTGCATACTGCACACCTTTGCCATCATCAGAGATCAGAGGACAGCTGTTGCTACCAGCTATATGGTGAACAACAGCAACTTATATTTATGTAGCTCCTTTAACATCATAAAATGTCCCAAGGCACTTCACAGGAGCACTGTTAAACAAAATGTGACACTGAGCCACATAACGAGATATTAGGATGACTGAAAGTTTTGTCAAAGAGGTAGGTTTTAGGGAGTGTCTTAAAGGAGGAAAGGAACGTGGAGAGGTGTAGGGAGGTATTCCAGAGCTTAGGGCCCAGACAACTGAAGGAATCACCATCAATGGTGAGGCAATTAAAATCAGGGATGTTCAAGAGGCCAGAATTAGATGAGCGTTAGATATCTCTGAGAGTTGTGGGGCTGGAGGAGATTTAAAAATGAGGATAAGCATTTTAAAATCAAGATGTTCCTTGACTGGGAGCCAATGTAGGTCAGCGAGCACAGCGCATTTAGGTGAATGGAAGTTGGTGTGAGTTAAGATGCAGGCAGCAGAGTTTTGGACGACGTCAAGTTTACGGAGGGTAGAATGTGGGAGACCAGCCAGGAGTGTGTCGGAATAGTCAAGTTTAGAGGTAACGAAGAAAGGGATGAGAGTTTCAGTAGAAGGGCGAAGTCGGGGTCGATGTCACCATAGGTAGAAATAGGTGGTCTTAGTGATGGCATGACTTTGAGGCTGGAAGGTCATCTCCAGGTCAAATGGCACTCCATGGTTGCGAACAGATTGGCTTCATCTCAGCTGTTGCCAGGGAGAGGGAATGGAGCTTGGAATAGGGACCGAAAACAAAATGGCTTCAATCTTCCCACTATTTAATAGGAGGAAGTTTCTGCTCATCCAATACTGGATGTCAGATAAGCAGCCTGATAGTTTAGCAACAATGGAGAAGGTAGTGCAAAAGGCGTTCGTGAGGTAGAGCTGGGTGTCGTCAGATGATGTCACCGAGGAGCAGCAGGTAGATGAGAAATAGGGAGCCAAGGATAAATCGTTGGGGGACACTAGACCTAACGGTGCAGGAGCAGGGTTGAAGATATTGTATCCAGAGAATCACTTGCAATTAGATAGATAAGAATAGAACCAGGTGAGAGCAGTCCCACCCGCTGGACGGCAGTGAAGAGGCATTGGAAGAGGATGTTGTGGTCAAACGTGCCAAAGGATGACGAGGGAAAGTTTACCTTTGTCATAGTCACATAGGATGTTATTTGTGACTTAGATAAGAGCTGTTTCGAGACGGTGGCAGGGGTGGAAACCTGACTGGAGGGATTCAAACATGGAGTTCCGGGAAAGATGGAAACTGGTTTGGAAAGGGACAACACATTCAAGGACTATGGAGAGGAAAAGGAGATTGCAGGTGTGATGATAGTTTGCAACGGTGTTGGGATCAAGGGTTGGTTTTTTGAGGAGAGAGGTGATGATGGTAGATTTAAAGGAGGGGGACAACACCTGAAGAGAGAGCTGCTGGATAGAGAGACCAGCTGTGGAGGAAAGGAGGAGGCCTCCAAGACAGCCCTTTCTGCCCAAGCTGTCCGTGAAGAGCCAATGCAAATACGATACCAGCAACCACAACCCCAGTTTCCTATTCACCAACATACTTGCTCCTTGCCTTCCCTTTGTCACTGACCATCACAATGCAAAACTAAAAGGCACCACAAAAGAAACATTCCAAACCAAATTTATAAATGAAATCATGTCATTACGAGAGGGTACAGAGGAGATTTAGGAGAATGTTGCCAGGACTGGAAAAATGCAGCTATGAGGAAAGATTGGATAGGCTGGGGATGTTCTCCTTGGAACAGAGAAGGCTGAGGGGGCGATCTGATTGAAATGTACAAAATTTTGAGGGGCCTGGATAGAGTGGAGGTGAAGGACCTATTTACCTTAGCAGAGAGGTCAGTGACTAGGAAGCATAGATGTAAAGTGATTGGTAGAAAAATTAGAGGGGAGATGAAGGAAACCTTTTTCACCCTGCGGGTGGTGGGGGTCTGGAACTCACTGTCTGAAAGGGTAGTTGAGACAGAAACCCTCAACTCATTCAAAAGGAGTCTGGAGATGCACCTCAGGTGGTGTAATCTGCAGGGATATGGACCAAATACTGGAAGGTGGGATTAGAATGGGTCGATCATTTTTCGGCAGGCACAGACACGATGGGCCAAGTGGCCTCTTTCTGTGCCTTAAACTTTCTATGATTCAATGATTCTATGAAATGTAAACTAATCACCCTTGTGCATTCCCTTAGTGCATGTCTTCCGTGTGCTTTTACCTATCCCAGTGCTGCTATGCAATGCAACCCCAGTGGCTGCAGCACATAGCTGGTGGAAGGCTGCTGATTTTCAGTGGAGGAAGCGGCAGATGTCATTGGAGGGTGGCCTCTAGTAGCTCTGAGCCTAGAAGGCTTGTCTGGACTGCACCACCTCAGCATGAGTGGCTGGCATGCTGAGTGGCTGTGGTGGGAGCATGAATGCTGTCGCCCTGAGAGAGGACAGCAGGTTCCTACTCCTTGGAACCACTGCCACTCCCTTGGCATGGCCCCTCAGCAATCTGAGTAATCTGTTGGAGGACAGATTTCCAGACCATTGTGACACCCTGCAAGCCCCTTTGAACACAATCATCCACAGCCCTGATGAGCTTACATGGCAGCAGACTGCCCGTGCATGACAGTATCCTAGCTTCCACTGCAGCACTTAGATATTGCTGCTTTTTGCTGCAATGGAAGCTGAGACATTGGCCATCAGATCCTGGATCATGGTTGATTCTATAAATGTGTGAATAGAGTTGGCCACCACTTCTGTGCAGGAAAGGATAAGCTCCGAGCTCTCCCTGTGTCAAGATGGTGCCGAACTCCTCCATGCTGTTTGACATTGACTGCATGCTTTCTGGCAGGCTTCCCAATGCACCAAGCATTTCGTTGTACATACTCGTCAGCACTCTTCTGTAGGCTGCCCCATCAAAGTCCTCTGCAGCAGAACTTGTGTGCCACCGCATCCTCCGGCAAAGTGGCACTTCAGGATTAACTTTTAGCAATGTTTCACAGGGAAATAAGTATTTTTAACAAAACTGTAAAGCACATATTGAGATATAATACAGATGTTACAGGTGTTGGCACGAACAAATTAGTATGCACATAATGCAAACAAAAAATTTTGGCAATACTCAGCTGGTCAGGTAGCATCTGTGGAGAAAGAAACAGTGAACGGCCGGAATTTCACACCACCGCCGCCCCCCCCCCCCCCCCCCCGTTTCAGGTCGATGACCTTTTGTTGGAACTGATTAGAGATTTAACAATTTATGAGCAAGTACAGAGCCAGAGAAAAGCTGGAGCATGGTAGGGAGAGCAGAAGGGAAAGTCTGTGATAGGGTGGCGGGCCTGAGTGATTAAATAACAAAAGTGATGATGGTATAAAGGCAAAAGGGGATGGTCACGGCACAAATAAAGAAACAAAAGATGCGTCTTTAGGAGCTGTAAATGGCAACAGCAGAACCATTACCAGAACCTGCTGTTTTAACATACAATATTGTATATATTCTGCTTTAATATTCTGTTCAGTATTCATTGAATCTTGACCAAATGCAAGGCAAATGTTAGTCATTTGGGTTCTGTTTTAATTTGTATATGTCCTCCACGATGACAGATTGCATGGTTGCGACTGTTCCTCCTGCAGATGCCTCATTTCCATGAGCACCAGGTCCCATCAACATTATTTCAACTGCCTTGGAGCCACCCCGATGCCTGTAATTCAGAATCCTGTGGCCTGGGTGGAATCATGGGAACCAATCTGCGACAGGATTTATTGTTTTTCCGCCCCTCTTCCCCCACCATGCTGAATGTCAAATTCCTTCTGATATTGTGTCATAGCTTAACACTGGCACTACATATTAATATGGACTGCTATTTGTCTTACAGTCAGTAAAAATTTAGTAAAGGTAATTGGCAAATGAAACAAGGGTGAGATGAGGAGAAATTCTTTTGTGCAGTGTGTTGTCATGATCTGGAATGTACTGCCTAAAAGGGAAAGCAGATTCAGTACTAACTTTCAACAGGGAATCGGATAAATTGTAGGGCTTTGGGGAAAGGGCAAGGGAGTGGGACGAATTGGATAGCTCTGTCAAAAAGCTGACACAGGTGCAATAGACTGAGTGGCTTTCTGTGCTGTACAGCATTACCCCTGAAATAATCAAGAGTGCCAAGCCTGCTATACTCTCAGCACTACATGAACTGCTATGCCTGTGCTGGGACGAGGGAGCAGTACCCCAGGACATGCGCGATGCCAACATCATCACCCTCTATAAAAACAAAGGTGACCGCGGTGACTGCAACAACTACCGTGGAATCTCCCTGCTCAGCATAGTGGGGAAAGTCTTTGCTCGAGTCGCTCTGAACAGGCTCCAGAAGCTGGCCGAGCGCGTCTACCCTGAGGCACAGTGTGGCTTTCGTGCAGAGAGATCGACTATTGACATGCTGTTCTCCCTTCGTCAGATACAGGAGAAATGCCGTGAACAACAGATGCCCCTCTACATTGCTTTCATTGATCTCACCAAAGCCTTTGACCTCGTCAGCAGACGTGGTCTCTTCAGACTACTAGAAAAGATCGGATGTCCACCAAAGCTACTAAGTATCATCACCTCATTCCATGACAATATGAAAGGCACAATTCAACATGGTGGCTCCTCATCAGAGCCCTTTCCTATCCTGAGTGGTGTGAAACAGGGCTGTGTTCTCGCACCCACACTTTTTGGGATTTTCTTCTCCCTGCTGCTTTCACATGCGTTCAAATCCTCTGAAGAAGGAATTTTCCTCCACACAAGATCAGGGGGCAGGTTGTTCAACCTTGCCCGTCTAAGAGCGAAGTCCAAAGTACGGAAAGTCCTCATCAGAGAACTCCTCTTTGCTGACGATGCTGCTTTAACGTCTCACACTGAAGAATGCCTGCAGAGTCTCATCGACAGGTTTGCGTCTGCCTGCAATGAATTTGGCCTAACCATCAGCCTCAAGAAAACGAACATCATGGGGCAGGATGTCAGAAATGCTCCATCCATCAATATTGGCGACCACGCTCTGGAAGTGGTTCAAGAGTTCACCTACCTAGGCTCAACTATCACCAGTAACCTGTCTCTAGATGCAGAAATCAACAAGCGCATGGGTAAGGCTTCCACTGCTATGTCCAGACTGGCCAAGAGAGTGTGGGAAAATGGCGCACTGACACGGAACACAAAAGTCCGAGTGTATCAGGCCTGTGTCCTCAGTACCTTGCTCTACGGCAGCGAGGCCTGGACAACGTATGCCAGCCAAGAGCGACGTCTCAATTCATTCCATCTTCGCTGCCTTCGGAGAATACTTGGCATCAGGTGGCAGGACTATATCTCCAACACAGAAGTCCTTGAAGCGGCCAACACCCCCAGCTTATACACACTACTGAGTCAGCGGCGCTTGAGATGGCTTGGCCATGTGAGCCGCATGGAAGATGGCAGGATCCCCAAAGACACATTGTACAGCGAGCTCGCCACTGGTATCAGACCCACCGGCCGTCCATGTCTCCGTTATAAAGACGTCTGCAAACGCGACATGAAATCGTGTGACATTGATCACAAGTCGTGGGAGTCAGTTGCCAGCATTCGCCAGAGCTGGCGGGCAGCCATAAAGACAGGGCTAAATTGTGGCGAGTCGAAGAGACTTAGTAGTTGGCAGGAAAAAAGACAGAGGCGCAAGGGGAGAGCCAACTGTGCAACAGCCCCAACAAACAAATTTCTCTGCAGCACCTGTGGAAGAGCCTGTCACTCCAGAATTGGCCTTTATAGCCACTCCAGGCGCTGCTTCACAAACCACTGACCACCTCCAGGCGCGTATCCATTGTCTCTCGAGATAAGGAGGCCCAAAGAAGACCATTCTATGATTTGTTTGACAGTTCCTCGGGAAATGTTTGCGAAAATGATTCTCCTGATCGTGATTTCTGCTGGTTCTTTAAGAGTCTGTTTGGAGTGCCTGGGCTTGAAGGCTGAATCCTCTTGGGCAAGGCTGGAGTTCTGCCAGCTTCACTTAAGTGCCCCTCCAAGTTTTGTGATTTACTTGTCCTTTTAGTGCCAGCGGTGATTGAAAATCGGATCTCCCGTGGGGGACTGGGGGACAGGCGTAGTACATTTGCACTACTTTAGAAGCCACACGATTCTATAAAATGCTGTAGTGCATGGCGAACAGATTCTAGTGCTTGAAGCGGCTTTGATACTGTACTTTCACCTCAAGGGCAGTGACTTAAATCCAGCACAGATTGATGGGATTAAAGTCTTTGTTCAAAGGCTGCGATGATCCTCTGTGAATTGAACTCGGGCAGTTTCAACCCAGTCCCTAGTAAGGCTGGATTTAATTTGGGACAAATTGCATTGAGGAGTCACAGGATAGTTGGTGCGGTAAGTGGAAATTGTCACTCTGGCACAATAGGCAACACCCTGCTGGGATTAGGTCATAGTAAATGGAGTTTCACTATTCATTTGCAGCTGATTTGGGAGTGCTTTTTCTGACACTGCATGTGTAATGTAATTTAGTTCCCCAGCGCTAACATCCCTTATCTTTCTGAGCATAAAGATTCATTACCCGGCTCCCTCAATTAAAGAGAAATGTTTTCTCTTAAGGTTGACTGGAAAAGGCTGTTGTCTTATTGACTGTTTTAAGTCCTCAGTAAGGTCGTAGCATTTTCCAAATTACCACTTCAAAAAGGCAAAACCAACAGTTTTTGCATACAAATGCACAGAGACTAAATGAGACACAAGGGATTAGTAGGTTGGATAAGCAGAGCCAACAGCTTGGATAAAGGCTGCACAGTGCAGTGTTGACACACTCGATTCAGAAGATACAGAATAGTTGGAGAGGATTACAAAGCAAAAATCCAATTGAGTTGTTCAAATGATGATATCACATTCTTTATCATGTGATTTCTAAGATTGAATTATTGTCTATTATCCTATGTCCCTCATTTAGTTTTATAATGTGATTTTTTTTAAAGCCTGTTATAAGTTATAACAGGCATTTATATAGCACCTTTAACGTGGTAAAACATCCCAAGGCTCTTAGTAGGAGTGTTATCTGACAACAAGCCACATAAGGAAATATAACGTCAGGTGGCCTAAGGCTTGGTCAAAGAGGTAGGTTTTAAGGAGCATCTTCAAGGTGCAGAGAGGTAGAGAGACATGAGGTTTACTGAGGGAAATTCAGAGATTAGGATCTAGACTGCTGAAGGCATGACCTCCAATGGTAGAGTGTTGAAAATTAGGAATGTGTAAGAGGTCAGAATTGGAGGAGAGGAAAGATTTTGGACGGTTGTGGGGCTGGAGGAGCTTACAGAGATAGGGAGGGGTGAGGCCATGGAGGGACTTTAAAAAGAAGAATGAGAATTTTGAAATGGAGGCATTGCTAAACTGGGACATTGTAGGCTAGCAAGCACAGGGGTGAACGAGAATGGGTGCGAATTAGGGTAAAGGCAGCAGAGTTTTCCATGAACTCAAATTTACAGAGAGTGCAAGGTGGGAGGCTGGTCAGGAGTGCATTGAAATAGTTGAGTCTGGAGATAACAATGTTATGGTTAAGGGTCTTGTAATACAATACAGAATACTTTATCATTACATTTATAATGTCATCTCAACTTGTCAATGTGGTACCTTGTGATATGATGAATACAGAATATTTTATTGCAGGAATACAAAGATTTATTTGAGAATATTAGAAATTTTGCATGTTACTTAGACTGTGACTATCAGATAGGATTTTGTTTTTCTCATTTCTTCAGGCTTGTTATTTTTATCAAGGTAAACAATGCACAGAAAAATTCAGAGGTTTAATTGTGCCACCAGAGGATTTGTTTAATCAAGTTACTGGAAATTGATGCATGTGATTCACACAAATAACAGAATATACTAACTGGTATATTGCCTCATAATAATTTGTAGATTACTATCTGTTAAACTTGAATTGATTACATCACAATATTTAAATATCATCTCCTTCGAATACGTTGAGGCCACTTACTGTTGGAACCGCAACTCCATATTTGAACCCCTCCAATCACATTTCTGCCCCTGCTATATCACTGAAATGTCTCTATTCAAAGTCTCAAATGACCTCCTGTGTGACTGCAGCTGTGGTGCACTGTCCCTCTTTATCCTCCATGACAGCTCTGCAGCCTCTGATACATTTGGCCACACCATCCTCTTCCAATGTCTCTCCTGCGTTGTCCAGCTGAGTGAGACTGCTGTTGCGTGCATCGCCGTTGCACATTGCAGTTGTAGCCAGAGAAACTCATTCAATGGCTTCTGTTCCTGCCCTGCGCCATTGCCTCTGGAGACCCCAAAGGATCTAACCCTGGCCCCTTTTTCTCATCTATATGCTGCCTCTTCACGACATCATCCAAAAACATGAGGCTGAATCTTAACTCCCAAAAACAGGTCAGGTGGGGATCTGGTGAGATGTTAAAATAAAAAAAAAAATGCCCCAATGGAAGTGGGACAAAGGGTGGGGAAACAACCAGCTCCCAGGGGGCACGTTAGTCAACTAAATATTTTAATAAGGCTTGTAGCCTCTGATTTAACCTTCTTTCCAGGTTTAACTGTTGATGTTCAGGTTTCCCAGGCCTTTGGGAAACCTGGCAGATGAAGGGACAGGAGGACAGCTTCAGGGAGAAGGTAAGTGCTCTCTTCCGCCACCATCCCCATACCCCACCTTGGGGATTGGGCCCCCATGCTCCCTCCCCTCCCTCCACTCCCTCCATGAGAGACCACCCCACTCCATGGACCTGTCCTCCGGGGTCAGTGATCAGCCCCTCCCTACCTTGGGGATCAGACTCCCATCTTCCCATGCTCTCACCAGCAGCAGCAGTAGGTGACTTGCACCACAGCATGTGGGGAAACCCAAATTTCCAAGTTTCTGGACAGAAACTCCACTGCCCTCCACCCCGCCTACACTGACTGCCCCATCCAGATTCAGCTGAAGTTGGGTTGCAATTATATACTAATGACTCCCAGCTCTACCTCACCACCACCTCTCTTCACCTGTTCACTGACTCTGTGTTCTGTGGTTAATTCTTAGCTGCCCTCTGAAATGGCCTAGCATGCCACTCAGTTGTATTCAAGAAGATGGTTCACCACCACCTTCTTGAGGGCAATTAGGGATGGGCTTTCAATGACCTTAACCACTCCCTGCATGAAAAAGTTATTCCTCATGTCACTCCTGCTTCTCTTACTAAATACTTCAAATCTGTGCCCTCTCGTTCTTGATCCTTTCACGAGTGGGAACAGTTTACCTCTGTCTACTCTGTCCATGATTTTGAATACCTCTATCAAATCACCTCTCAGCCTTCTCTTCTCTAGGGAAAACAGTCCTAACTTCTCCAGTCTGTCTTCATAACTGAAGTTCCACATCCCTGGAACCATTCTCATGAATCTTTTCTGTACTCTCTCCAATGCCTTCACGTCTTTCCTAAAATGTGGCACCCAGAACTGGACTCAATATTCCAGCTGAGGCTGAATTTGTGTCTTATACAAGTTCAACATAACTTCCTTTTAGTCTATGCCCCTATTAATAAAGCCCAGGATACTGTATGCTTTATTAACTTCTCTCTCAATCTGTCCTGCCACCTTCAATGACTTTTGCACATATACACCCAGATCCTTCTGCTCCTGCACCCCCTTTAGAATTGTACCCTTTATTTTACATTGTCTCTCCATGTTCTTC
Source organism: Heterodontus francisci (assembly GCF_036365525.1). NCBI lineage: Eukaryota > Metazoa > Chordata > Chondrichthyes > Heterodontiformes > Heterodontidae > Heterodontus > Heterodontus francisci. The sequence goes on along the minus strand of NC_090374.1, from coordinate 27,036,357 downwards.
CTACCATAATGAATCATTTCACATTTCTCTGCATTGAACTTCATCTGCCATCATTCTGTCCATTCCACCAACCTGTCTATGTCCTTTTGGAGTTCTACACTGTCCTCCTCACATGTCATAATACTTCCAAGTTTCATATCATCTGCAAACTTTGAAATTGTGCCCTGTACACCAAGTTCTAGATCATTAATATATATCAGAAAAAGCAAGGATCCCAATACTGACCCCTGGGGAACTCCACTACAAACTTTCCTCCAGCCTGAAATACATCCATTAACTCTTTGTTTCCTGTCACTCAGCCAATTCCATATCCATGGTGTTACCGTCCCTTTTATTCCATGAGCTATAACCTTGCTTACAAGTCTGTTGTGTGGCACTGTATCAAATGCCTTTTGAAAGTCCATGTACACCTCATCAACCCGCTATGTTACCTCCTCAAAAAACTCCAAGTTAGTTAAACATGATTTTCCCTTACGAAATTTATGATGGCCTTCTTTAATTAACCTGCATTTGATCATGTGACTATTATTTTTGTCCTGATTTATTCTTTCCAGAAGTTTCCCCACCACCAAAGTTAAACTGACTGGCCTGTAGTTGCTGGGCTTATTTTTACACCCTTTTTTGAACACGGGTGTAAACGTTTGCAATTCTCTAGTCCTCTGGCACCACCCCCGAGTCTAAGGAAGACTGAAAAATTATGACCAGTGCCTCTGCGATTTCCACCCTCACTTCCCTCAGTATCCTTGGATGCATCTGATCCAGACTTGGTGCTTTATCCACTTTTAAGTACAGACAGCCTATCTGTTATCAATCTTAAACCCTTCTAGTGTCTGAATTACCTCCTATTTCACCATTGCCTGGGTTGCATCTTCTTCTTTGGCAAAAATGCCAAGTATTCTTAAAAACCTCAGCTATGCCCTCTGCTTCCATCTTAAAAGAGGTGGCTAATGAGGCAGTAAATGCGTTGGTGTTAATTTTTCAAAATTCGCTAGATTCTGGAAAGGTTCCATCAGACTGGAAAGTAGCAAATATAACCCCTTTACTCAAGAAGTGGGGGAGGCAGAAAACAGGTAACTATCGACCAGTTAGCTTGACGTCTTTTGTGGGCAAGATGTTTGAATCGATCATTAAGGAGGCTATAGCTGGGCACTTAGAAAAACTCAAGATAATTATTCTGCTATTAACACTCTCTTTGGACCAATGCTTTGTCTTTCACCACAAGCATTAACACACTCTTTGCCTTTGTCCCATGACAGCTTTGTAATTTAATCTCTCCTGCCCTCTGCCCTATCAGACACCTTCCCTTTTGTTCAATTCCCCACTATGCCCCCACCCCCTTCACTTGCTCAATACCTAATTCTTTTCAACCTTTGGCTGTTCTGATGAAAGATCAAATGTTAACTCTGCTTCTGTCTTCACAGATGCCGTCTGACCTGCTAAGTATTTCCAGCACTTTCTGCTTTTTACTTCAAGATAATTGGGAATAGTCAGCATGGTTTTGTGAAAGGGAAATCACATTTAACCAATTTATTGGAGTTCTTTGAAGGAGTAACATGCGCTGTGGATAAAGGGGAGCCCATAGACATACTGTACTTGGATGACCAGAAGGCATTTGAGAAGGTGCTACATGAAAAATTATTGCGCAAAGTAGGAGCTCAAGGTGTAGGGGGTAACATATTAGCATGGATAGAAATTTGGCTGGCTGGCAGAAAACAGAGAGTATGCATAAATGTGTCCTGTTCTGATTGGCAGGATGTGATGAGTGGAGTCCCACAGGGGTCTGTGGTGGGGCTTCAACCTTTTACAATTTATATCAATGATTTAGATGAGGGGAGCAATGGGGTGGTAGCTAAATTTGTAGATGACACAAAGATAGGTAGGAAAGTATGTTGTGAAGAGGACATAAGGAGGTTGCAGACCGATATAGATAGGTTGAGTGAGTGGGCAAAAATCTGGTAGATGGAGTACAAAGTGGGAAAATGTGAAGTTGTTCACTTTGGCAGGAAGAATAAAAAGGCGGAGTGTTATTTAAATGGGGAACGACTGCAGAATTCTGAGGTGCAGAGGGATCTAGGTGTTCTAGTGCATGAGTTACAAAAAGTTAGTATGCTGGTACAGCAAATAATAAAGCTAATAGAATGCTATTCTTTATTACGAGAGGAATTGAAAAGTAAGGATGTTATGCTTCAGTTATACAGGGCATTGGTGAGACCACATCTCTAATACCATGCACAGTTTTGATCTCCTTATTTCAGGAAGGATGTAAATGCGTTGGAGGCGGATCAGATGAGGTTTACTAGATTGATACCTGGAATGAGCGGGTTGTCTTATGAGGAAAGGTTGGACAGACTGGGCTTCTTTTCACTGGAGTTTAGACGAGTGAGGGGAGACTTGATTGAAGTATATAAGATTCTGAACAGCCTTGACAGGTAGATGTGGAAAGAATGTTTCCTCTTGTGGGTGAGTCCAGAAATAGGGGGCACTGTTTTAAAATTAGGGGCCGCCCTTTTAGGACAGAGATGAGGAGAAATGTTTTCTCTGAGGGTTGTGCGACTTTGGAACTCTGCCTCAGAAGGTGGTGGAGACAGGGTCATTGAATATTTTTAAGGCAGAGGTAGATAGATTCTTGTTCGGCAAAGGAATCAAAGGTTATTGATGAGAGTGTGGAATATGAGACACAAACAGATCAGCCGTGATCTTATTGAATGGCAGAGCAGGCTCGAGGGGCTGAATGGTCTACTTCTCCTAATTTGTGTGTTCGTATGTATAAGTCCCCCTTGTGGTCCTTAATTGGCCCCACTCCTCCTTTTGCCATCTTTTTACTATTTATATGTCTATAGAAGACTTTGGGATTCCCTTTAATGTTAGCTGCCAGCCTCTTTTCATGCTCTCACTTTGCTTCTCATATTTGCTTTTTTACTTCCACTCTGGACCTTCTATATTCAGCCTGGTTCTCAATACTATTTTCTACCTGGCGTCTGTCATAAGCACTTTTTCTTCTTTATCTTAATCTCTACCTCTTTTGCCATCCAGGGAGCTCTGGATTTGTTTGCCCTACCTTTCCCCTTTGAGGGAATGTACCTTGACTGTGCCCGAACTATCTCTTCTTTGAAGGTAGCCTATTGTTCAGCGACTGTTTTTCCTGCGAACCTTTGACTCCAATTTATTTGCTCCAGCTCCGTTATAGAGTCATAGAGAGATACACCACAGCAACAGGCCCTTCAGCCCACCGAGTCTGTGCCGACCATCAACCACCCATTTATACTAACCCTACATTAATCCCATATTCCCTACCACCTACCTACACTAGGGGCAATTTACAATGACCAACTTACCTTTAAGTCTTTGGCGGTGGGAGGAAACCGGAGCACCCGGTGGAAACCCACACAGTCACAGGGAGAACTTGCAAACTCCACACAGGCAGTACCCAGAACTCGGGTCGCTGGAGCTGTGAGGCTGCGGTGCTAACCACTGCGTTCTTACCTCATTGACGTTGGCTTTCCCCCAGTTAATTATTCTTGCTCTGGATTGTTCTTTGTCCTTCTTCATAGTCAGCCTAAACCTTATGATACAATGATCACTGTCCCCTAAGCGATCTCCTACTGATACTTGATGCACTTGGCCCACCTCATTCCCAAGAACCAGGTCTAGCGGTGCCTCCTTTCTCTTTGGACTAGAAAAATACTGTTGTAGAAAATTTTCCTGAATACACTCTCGGAACTCATGTCCCACACTGCCCTTTACCATACTACTATCCCAGTCTATAGATAATCGAAGTCCCCCATTATAACTACCCTATAATTTTTGCACCTCTGTAATTTCCTTGCAAATTTGTTCCTCCATGTCCTTCCCACAAGCTGGTGGCCTAAAGACAACACCGAGCAATGTAACTGCTCCTTTTTTGTTCCTTAACTCTAGCCAATTGATTCTGTCGTCGACCCCTCTGGGACATCCTTTTTCTCCAGCACTGCAATGCTCTCCTTAACCAATACTGCCACCCTTCCCCCCCATTTTTTTCCCTTTCCTATCTTTCCTGAACTCCTTGTATCCAGGAATATTTAACACCCAGTCATGCCCTTCTTTGAGCCAGCTCTCAGTTATAGCCACATTATCATATTTCGACATGGCAATCTGTGTCTGTAACTCACCAATCTTATTAACCACACTCTGTGCATTCATATACATGCACATTAACCCTGATTTAGACTATATTACTTTCTCCCTTACTCTGACCCCACCCAATAACTTACTATTCCCTACTCTAGTGCTGTTTATCTCTCTCAGTGTGTATCTTGGTATTCCTCTCTGATATTTCCTCCTGGTTCCCACACCCCTGACAAATTACTAGTTTTGCTTTCTTCTAATCTGAGCTCCCTCTCAGATGCCCATCCCCCTGCCAATCTAGTTGAAACACTCCCCAACAGCACTAGCAAATCTCCCTGCGAGGATGTTAGTCCCAGCCCTGCTAAGATGCAGCCTGTCCATCTTGTACAGGTCCCACCTGCCCCAGAACCAGTCCCAATGCCTCAGAAATCTGATGCCCTCCCTACTACGCCAGTTCTCCAGCCACGTGTTCAATTGCTCAATTCTCCTATTCCTATGCACACTCGTATGTGGGACTGGGAGTAATCCTGAGAGTACTGCTTTTGAGGTCCTGCTGTTTAGTGTCCTTCCTAACTGCCTAAAATTTGCTTTCAGGACCTCATCCCCCTTCCTACCTGTGTTGTTGATGCCAACGTAGACTATGACTTCTGGCTGTTCCCCCTCCCCCAGAAGAATGTCCTGTAGTTGCTCCATCATATCCTTAACCCTGGCACCAGGAAAGCAACATACCATCCTGGAATCACGTCTGTAGCCGCAGAAATGCCTGTCCATTGCCACATGGCTATCTGTGCCTGTAACTCACCAATCTTATTAACCACACTGTGTGCATTCACGTACATACACATTAACTCTGATTTCGACTTTATAACTTTCTCCCTTACTCTGACCCCACGACTTAACGAATTCCCTATCACGACTGCTGCTCTTCCACTCCTCTTCCTGCCCTCTTGTGCAGTGCAGCCACCTGTGGCGCCACAATCTTGGGTCTGACTGCACTCCTCTGAGGAACCATCATGCTCACCAGTATCCAAAATGGAAAACCGATTAGCGAGCGATGTCGTCTCAGGGGACTCCTGCACTACCTGCCTGGTTCTCTTAGACTGCCTGGCAGTAACCCGTTCCCTATCTGCCTGCGTGCTCCTAACCTGCGGTGTGACCACCTCCCTAAACGTGCTATCCACATAGTTCTCTGTCTCGTGGATGCACCGCAGTGATTCCAGCCGCCGCTCGAGTTTTGAAACCCAGAGCTCAAGCTTGTGCAGCCAGTGACACTTCCTGCAGATGTGTTTGTCCAGAACACGAGGTGCATCCCACATACCACAGACTGTACATTGCACTCGGCCGAGCTGCCCTGCCATACGTTAATTTTACAGACTATTTATTATAAATAGAATAGCTTACCAGTTACTCACTAACCAGCTCCTTCCGTTGCACCAAAGTAAGAACCAAATGCTGGAAGGTTAAAAAAAAGTTTTTTTTTTAAAAGGAACACCTCCTCTCCCCCCCCCCCCACCCCGCCCCCAAAACCCCTTAACTGAACTCCCCACTCACCAAATTTGTATCTCCACCCAGACCTCTGTATCTATGCTATCTCTGAAGCTGAAACTGCAGCAACAAGATTGGACTTGGCAGTGACGCCACATCCCAGGAATGAACTTAAAAAAAAAACACTGCTTCTCTGCCTTTCAGTCCTGGATTAGCGTCAATTTCCTCCAATTAAACATTGAGATGACTGAAGCCACTGTTGTCGAATGCTGCAACAAACTCCATTCCTTCGCCATCAATTCCATCCTCCTCCTGGCCACTGTCTCAGACCGAACCACACTGTTCGCAGTCTCAATGTCCCATTTGACCTTGACCTCAACTTCTGACCCCATATCCTTTCTATCACAAAGATTGCTTACTTCCACCTCCGAAATATCGATCATCTCTGCCTCTGCCTCAACCCATCTGCTACAGAAACTCTCAGTATAGAATCTTCAGGCCTGACAGGGGGGCGGGGGGTGGGGGGAAAGAGTGTAAGAGAGGAGGTGGCATTGCAATATTGATCAAGCAGTCAATTACTGCAGTAAGGAGGGATGATATCTTAGAAGGTGCCTGAAATGATGCCCTATGGGTAGAACTTAAAAACAAAAAGGGGGCAATCACTTTGCTGGGAGTGTACGACAGGCCTCCAAACAGTCGGGGAGAGATAGAGGAGAAAATATGTAGGCAAATCTCCAAGAGGTGTAAAATAATAGGGTAATAATAGTAGGGCATTTCAACTTCCCCAATATTAACTGGGATAGTCTTAGTGAAAAAGGCTTAAAGGGGGCAGAATTCTTAAAGTGCATCCAGGAGAGCTTTTTGAGCCAGCACGTGGAAAGTCCTACAGGAGAAGGGGCAGTACTAGACCTAATTCTAGGGAATGAAGTGGTAGAAGTGTCAGTAAGGGAGCATTTCGGGGATAGTGACCATAACTCTGTAAGATTTAAGGTAGTTATGAAAAAGGACAAAGATGGACTGGAAATAAAGGTACTGAATTGGGGGAAGGCCGATTTCGATATGATAAAACAGGATCTGGCCAAAGTGGACTGGGAGCAGCTCCTTGTAGGAAAGTCTACATCAGACCAGTGGGAGTCATCCAAAAAGGAAATAGTGAGAGTTCAGGGCCACCATGTTCCCGTAAAGGTGAAGGGTAGGACTAACAAGTCCAGTGAACCCTGGATGTCAAGGGATATAGAGGATTGGAGAAGGAAAAAAGAGGAGGCTTATGACAGATTCAGAGGGCTGAAAACAGCGGAGGCTCAAGAGGAGTATAGCAAGTGTAGGGGGTAATTTAAAAAAGTAATTAGGAGAGTGAAGAGGGGGCATGAAAAAACACTGGCAGGCAAGATAAAGAAAAATCTCAAGGCGTTTTATAAGTATATTAAGGGCAAGAGGATAACCAGTGAAAGAGTAGGGCCCTTGAGGACCAAAGTGGCAATCTGTGTGTGGAGCCAGAAGACGTAGGTGAGGTTTTAAATGATTACTTTTCATCTGTGTTCACTATGGAGAAGGACAATGTAGGTGTACAGATCAGGGAGGGGGATTGTGAAATACTTGAACAAATTAGCATTGAAAGGGAGGAGGTTTTAACGGGCTTAAAGTGGATAAATCCCCATGCCCAGATGAGACGTTCCCCAGGCTGCTATGTGAGCCAAGGGAGGAGATTGCGGGGGCTCTGCCACAAATTTTCAAATCCTCTCTGGCCAGAGGAGAGGTGCCAGAGGACCAGAGGACAGTGAAGGAGGTACCATTATTCAAGAAGGGTAGTAGGGATAAACCAGGTAATTACAGGCCAGTGAGTCCAATATCAGTGGTAGGGAAACTATTCTGAGGGACAAGGTTAATCTCTACTTGGAGAGGCAGGGATTAATCAAGGAAAGTCAGCATGGCTTTGTCAAGGGGAGATCATGTCTAACTAATTTGATTGAATTTTTTGAGGAGGTGTGTAGATGATAAAGCAGATGATGTAGTCTTCATGGACTTCAGTAAGGCTTTAGATAAGGTCCAGTTTTGGAGATTGGTCAAGAAGAGCCCATGGGATCCAGGGCAATTTAGCAAATTGGATCCAAAATTGGCTTAGTGGCAGGAGGCAGACAATGATGGTCGAGGGATGTTTTTGCGATTGGAAGCCTGTGACCAGTGGTGTACCACAGGGATCGGTGCTAGGACCCTTAGTGTTTGTAGTGTACATTAATGATTTAGATGCAAATATAGGAGGTATGGTCAGTAAATTCGCAGATGACACGAAAATTGGTGATGTCGTAAATAGTGAGGAGGAAAGCCTTAGATTACAGGACGATTTAGATGGGATGGTAAGATGGGCAGAGCAGTGGCAAATGGAGTTTAATCCTGAGAAGTGTGAGGTGATGCATTTTGGGAGGGATAACAAGACAAGGGAATATACAATGGATGGTAGGACCCTAGGAAGTACAGAGGGTCAGAGGGACCCTTGGTGTACTTGTCCATAGATTACTGAAGGCAGCAGCACAGGTAGATAAGGTGGTTGGGGAGGCATATGAGATACTTGCCTTTATTAGCTGCGGCATAGAATATAAGATCAGGAAGGTTATGATGGAGCTATATAAAATGCTAGTTAGGCCACAGCTGGAGTACTGTGTACAGTTCTGGGCACCACACTATAGGAAGAATGTGGTTGCACTGGAGAGGGTGCAGAGGAGATTTACCAGGATGTTGCCTGGGCTGGAGCATTTCAGCTATGAAGAGAGACTGGATAGGCTAGGGTTATTTTCCTTAGAGCAGAGAAGGCTGAGGGGGGACCTGATTTAGGTATACAAAATTATGAGGGGCGTAGATAGGAAGAAACCTTTTTCCTTAGTGGAGGGGTCAATAACCAGGGGGGCATAGATTTAAGGTAAGGGGCAGGAGGTTTAGAGGGGATTTGAGGAAAAATGTTTTCACCCAGAGGTTGGTTCGAATTTGGAGCACACTGCCTGAAGGGGTGGTATAGGCAGGAACCCTCACAACATTTAAGAAGTATTTAGATGAGCACTTGAAACGCCATAGCCGATAAGGCTATGGGCCAAGTGCTGGAAAATGGAATTAGAATAGATAGGCTTAATGGCCAACACAGACACGATGGGCCGAAGGGCATGTTTCTGTGCTGTATAACTCTATGATTCTGTGATTTCATTCATGCTTTTGATACTTCCAGATTTGACTATTCCAACGCTTTCATGGCGGCCTCCTGCCTCTCCCTCTGCATAAACCTCAGCTCATTTAATTCTGCTGCTCATATCCTAACCTGCACACACGCCTGCTAATCCATCTCTACATTGGCTCCCTGTCCATCAACACCTCAATTTTAAAATTTTCAGTCTCATTCAAATTTCTCCACAGCCTCACCCCTCATTACCTCTGTAACCTCTTCCTGCCCTACAACTTCAAATGGTCTATAGCTTAGCAATGAGGCGATGCTAGCCATTTCTTTCCAGAACTCCTCCTCATTTCATTCATGTTAAGTTACGCCTGTTTACACTTCAGATGTTTTGCTGCCTCCTTTGGGGTGCCTCTGTCATTCGTTGTCAGTACATGACCATAGAATGTCATCTACTACATCTTCAGATTTGGGCCTTCAGACCACCATATCTTGCTTTTTGAAGATGTAGCCTTTCCAAGGCTAAATCATGCCTTTCTGCATATGTTTCCACTTGAAGGAATTCTCGATAAGCTAAGGCTCTTCAGCATCAAAAAGACTTATTGGAGAGGTACTTACAGAGAGATATAAAATATAACCACTGACCACCTCCAGGCGCTTATCCATTGTCTCTCGAGATAAGGAGGCCAAAGAGATACAATATAGAATGGGGCTGCGCAAATAAATTTCAGATTGGCTAGAACAGGGACAGGGTTACGAAGGGCAAATTAGGACCATTATTAGTGTGAAGTGAAAAATGTTTCAGCAGCTGCTTGAATGGGTAATCAAGAAGGCTGGTCGAGGCATGGACAATAGACTAATTTAAGACAATGGAGTTGGTATTCTGGAAAGATGAGCATAGTTGAACTGATAAGCTCTCTGAAGAACCATCTTGTTAATTGATGAAATGAATTGTGTGCTTATGGTACTTAATTTATACTGGATGGAATCTAAATCCTGATTCAGCTTTTATTTGCCACTGTAAACATAACAAAGTAGAGATTGATAGAGGTCATCTTTTTGATGCCTTCTGGTTATGAATTTTCTAAAATTCTTCCTTGTGTGAGTATAAATGAGCTCCACAGGAGAATCAACCCTGCAGTCTTTCCATCTCCACCCCAGCTCTTTCAGCAGTTTGGTGCGTCCTAGGCAGAGCATAGCTTCCTTCACTTGGTGATGCTCTTAAAAAGGAGCAATTTTTATTTTTAAATAAGTGTTAACTATTTTTAAATGACTTTGGGTACCAACATACTGAGCTAAATAGGTAGTTAAAAGGATAGCTGGAAAAACACAAGCCGATAGCAGTCATTTTTTTTTTGCTGCCACCGTTTTATTCCTATAATCCTGTTAGATGCCATCCCAAAATACAAACCAGGCAGATTAACTTGTGGTGGTTCTGTACCACAAGCCACTTTCCAATTTGGCTACGTAGCATAAACTTGGAACTACTGGGGTTCTGGCCAATGCCATCTGCATTCTATTTATACAAGCCATGAAGAGAGATTGGATAGGCTAAGTTTGTTTTCCTTAGAGCAGAGAAGGCTGAGGGGAGGCCTGATTGAGGTATACAAAATTATGAGGGGCATTGATAGGATAGATAGGAAGAAACTTTTTCCCTTAGCGGAGGGGTCAATAACCAGGGGGCATAGATTTAAGGTAAGGGGCAGGAGATTTAGAGGGGATTTGAGGAAATTTTTTTTCGCCCAGAGGGTGGTTGGAATCTGGAACACACTGCCTGAAGGGGTGGTAGAGGCAGGAACCCTCACAACATTTAAGTATTTACATGAGCACTTGAAATACCATAGCATACAAGGCTACGGGCCAAGTGCTGGAAAATGGGATTAGAATAGATAGGTTCTTGATGGCTGGCATGGACATGATGAGCCGAAGGGCCTGTTTCTGTGCTGTATGACTCTATGACAAGACTCTTGCTCAGTTTCAGCACAATCAATCATATCAGAAAGGGGCTCAGAGAACAAATGATAAGAGTTAGAACAGGGCCAATCAAGGATAGTAGTGGGAAGTTGTGTGCGGAATCAGAGGAGATAGGGGAAGCGTTAAATGAATATTTTTCGTCAGTATTTACAGTAGAGAAAGAAAATGTTGCCGAGGAGATTACTGAGATACAGCCTACTAGGCTAGATGGGATTGAGATTCACAAGGAGGAGGTGTTAGCAATTTTGGAAAGAGTGAAAATAGATAAGTCCCCTGGGCCAGATGGGATTTATCCTAGGATTCTCTGGGAAGCCAGGGAGGAGATTGCAGAGCCGTTGTTGTTGATCTTTAAGTCGTCATTGTCGACAGGAGTAGTGCCGGAGGACTGGAGGATAGCAAATGTTGTCCCCTTGTTCAAGAAGGGGAGTAGAGACAGCCCTGGTAATTATAGACCTGTGAGCCTTACTTCGGTTGTGGGTAAAATGTTGGAAAAGGTTATAAGAGACAGGATTTATAATCATCTTGAAAAGAATAAGTTCATTTGCGATAGTCAGCACGGTTTTGTGAAAGGTAGGTCGTGCCTCACAAACCTTATTGAGTTTTTCGAGAAGGTGACCAAACAGGTGGATGAGGGTAAAGCCGTGGATGTGGTGTATATGGATTTCAGTAAGGCGTTTGATAAGGTTCCCCACGGTAGGCTATTGCAGAAAATACGCAAGTATGGGGTTGAAGGTGATTTAGAGCTTTGGATCAGAAATTGGCTAGCTGAAAGAAGACAGAGGGTGGTGGTTGATGGCAAATGTTCATCCTGGAGTTTAGTTACTAGTGGTGTACCGCAAGGATCTGTTTTGGGGCCACTGCTGTTTGTCATTTTTATAAACGACCTGGATGAGGGTGTAGAAGGGTGGGTTAGTAAATTTGCGGATGACACGAAGGTCGGTGGAGTTGTGGATAGTGTCGAAGGGTGTTGTAGGGTACAGAGGGACATAGATAGGCTGCAGAGCTGGGCTGAGAGATGGCAAATGGAGTTTAATGCGGAGAAGTGTGAGGTGATTCACTTTGGAAGGAGTAACAGCAATGCAGAGTACTGGGCTAATGGGAAGATTCTTGGTAGTGTAGATGAGCAGAGAGATCTTGGTATCCAGGTACATAAATCCCTGAAAGTTGCTACCCAGGTTAATAGGGCTGTTAAGAAGGCATATGGTGTGTTAGCCTTTATTAGTAGGGGGATCGAGTTTCAGAGCCACGGGGTCATGATGCAGCTGTACAAAACTCTGGTGAGGCCGCACCTGGAGTATTGCGTGCAGTTCTGGTCACCGCATTATAGGAAGGATGTCGAAGCTTTGGAAAGGGTGCAGAGGAGATTTACTAGGATGTTGCCTGGTATGGAAGGAAGGTCTTACGAGGAAAGGCTGAGGGACTTGGGGTTGTTTTCGTTAGAGAGAAGGAGGAGGAGAGGTGACTTAATAGAGACATACAAGATAATCAGAGGGTTAGATAGGGTGGATAGTGAGAGTCTTTTTCCTCGGATGAGGATGGCAAACACGAGGGGACATAGCTTTAAGTTGAGGGGTGAAAGATATAGGACAGATGTCAGAGGTAGTTTCTTTACGCAGAGAGTAGTAGGGGCGTGGAACGCCCTGCCTGCAACAGTAGTAGACTCGCCAACTTTAAGGGCATTTAAGTGGTCATTGGATAGACATATGGATGTAAATGGAATAGTGTAGGTCAGATGATCGGCGCAACATCGAGGGCCGAAGGGCCTGTACTGCGCTGTAATATTCTAATTCTAATTCTAAAAGTGCAGTAGTATCAGGTGAAGTTTGATCTTCCAAAGCGCCAGACTATTATGGACATAATGTATTCTATATATATATTCTTCCCCTATTCCCCAATCCTGAGAAAAGCATTATGTTGTTAAAACATATTTTGTAGTCCTATGTGCATATCTGCCAAATTGAGCATTATTTGATTATAAACCCATATTTTACCATACCTGTTAGGTGTAAAGTACTTGTTTCAACAATAATTAAGAACAGCATCAGGAAATATGGTCTTTGTTTTATTTATTTTATTTTTATTTAGAGATACAGCACTGAAACAGGCCCTTCGGCCCACCAAGTCTGTGCCGACCAACAACCACCCATTTATACTAACCCTACAGTAATCCCATATTCCCTACCACCTACCAACACTAGGGGCAATTTACAATGGCCAATTTACCTATCACCTGCAAGTCTTCAGCGGTGGGAGGAAACCGGAGCACCCGGAGAAAACCCAAGCGGTCACAGGGAGAACTTGCAAACTCCGTACAGGCACTACCCAGAATTGAACCCGGGTCCCTGGAGCTGTGAGGCTGCGGTGCTAACCACTGCGCCACTGTGCCGCCCCCTTGCTGTTATGGAAAATGTTGTAAAATGCGAGATGGAGTGTTAAATGCCACTAAACATGAAATCACTTTATGATATTATGGACTTCTACATTAGTTTCTTAGGTCTCCCTACTTTTATGGACTTTAATAGAAAGGTAATAAGTCTACATAATTAAGTGCTGAATACTACTATTTTATTACTAAATTTCCATTATTGATATTGTTATAAGAAATCGATTTTTTTTTTAGGCTTTGACAATTATTAACACACTTGCATTAACATTGAACAAATTAGGTTGCGTAGATGTGCAGTATAGCAGCATAATTTGGGAATCCAGTTAATTATCTTGACTCTCCAGTGCAATAAAGCAATAGATCTGAGACCAGCTGGTGGGTAGTTTGGCACCAGTTGAGATTTGCATTGGGTGTACTGTAACTTCAGCCCCAGAGCAAAGCCAGATTGTGAAAAATGCTAGGCAGTTCTGGGAACATGTACTTATTTTCCAGTTATTTTAATGTTGGGACAGACTGAACAGTGCCAGCCACGTTGCCCAGGAAGCTGAACTCTGCACATGTGCAAGTGTAGGACTCTGTTATTGAATAGATTTGTGCACAATTGGAAAACAACATAGGTCTGCTGACTGTCTATCATACAGAACAGATACTGCTGCAGCCTAACATGACATTACTGACTATTAACATATACCTACACTGAGTAATCCACTAGATTCTTTCATTCATTTTTGGTTTTATTTCACTGTATTTCAAAAGATCACAAGATCAGTTATGATGAAGAGGCCCCTTTGGCCTATCCCAACTTATTTATCCAGAAAAAGCCTCTAGTTTCCCTTGCTCCGTTATGTCATGCAAACATTTCTTAAATAATTCCAACAGTTTTGCCTCCATAATTATAGCAATTGTAAGTCATTCTTTGTGTAAAGAAGGGTTTCCTGACATTGGTCCTAAATTTGGTTTAAACCTTTTACTCTTGCTCATAGGGTGAGATGACATAGGGTGGAAGGAGGCTTGTGTGGAGCATAAACACTGGCATGGGCCAGTTATGCCGAATGACCTTTTTTGTGTGCTGTAAGTTCTTTATAATTCTATTTAATTGTATAATCCGCATCTTCTGAAATGTTGATTTATGCCGTCGGTGGTCAGACCTATAGCATGCTTTTAGGTTCACACAGAATTATTTTAATCTGGTGCAGTAATGGAAGGGAAGTCAGCTTCATGATTCCCAGGACATTATTGTAGTTGCACAGCATTTGCATTCATATTTGAGCTAAAATAATTCATGTTTGCCATTATTCTTCCTTGGTGTTTTTGAGAGCCTAGTTGTTTTCATTTTGTGTTCTTTTCCCCTCACTTGGATCATTGATCCTCAGGTCAGGGATGCACAGTTCCATTTTGGTAGCGATCTTTTGCGTTAAAAGAATACTCGCAAGAGTTTGCTTGGGTTGGGGGAAGCGGGTGTGGGGCAGTTAGCAGTATACATTAAAGCAGCATTAGAGATATGCATGTAAATAGTAAACAGGTAGTAAGAGGCGGAGTGGGGCCTGTTCGGGCCAAAGAGGGTAATATATGCTGAGAGGTACAGGGCAAAGCTAGAATACTTAATGAGCAATTTGTATCGGTGTTTACTGAGGAAGAGGAATCTGTCAAAATATCGGTAGAAGTGGAGACAGGGTAAAAATTGAGAGGGAGGAAGTACTGGAAAGGCTGGCTGTGGTTAGGGTAGATAAGTCACCTGATCTGGATCCCAGGTTGCTAAAGGAAGTGGGAGTGGAGATAGTAGAAGGGCTGGCCATAATCTTCCAATCTTCCCGAGATATGGAGGAGGTGCTGGAGGATTGGCAAGTGATAAATGTGACACCCTATTCAAGAAAGGGTGTAAGGACAGTCCTAGCAACTACAGGCTAGTTAGTTTAATATCAGTGGTGGCTAAGGTTTTCGAAACAATAATCAGGGGGAAAAAAATCAACAGACATTTAGAGAGGTTTGAATTAATTAAGGATAGCCAGCACAGATTTGTAAAAGGCAGATCATGCTTGACTAATCTAATTGAATTTTTTGATGAAGTAGCAGAGAACGTTGATGCAGGGAATGCAATGGATGTTGTCTATATGGATTTTAAGAAAGCGTTCGACAAGGTACCACATAAAAGGCTGGTTAACAAAATTGAGTCTCATGGAATAGGAGGGTCAGTATCCAATTGGATTTAAAAAATTGGCTGAAGGACAGAAAATGGCGCGTCGTATTAAATTATTGTTTTTCAGACCGGAGGATGGCAGACAGTGGTGTTCCCGGAGGGTCAGTGCCATGACCACTGCCTTTTTGTTATATATAAATGACTTGGATCTTGGATTACAGAGTAGAATTTCAAAATTTGCTGATAATACCAAACTTGGAGTTGCAAACAGTGAGGATGATACGAACTGCCTGCAACAAGACATAGATAGGCGGGCAGACATGTGGCAGATGGAATTTTGTACAGACAAGTGTGAGGTCATGCATTTTGGCAGAAAGGTTCGGATGAGGCAATGTAGACGGAATGGTGTTGTTCTAAAGAATGTGCAGAAACAAAGGGACTTGGGGATGCATGTGCATCGATCTTTGAAGGTGGCAGGATATATTGAGAGAGTAGTTAGCAAAGCATATGGAATCTTGGTCTTCATAAATAGAGGCATAGAGTACAAAAGCAGGGAAGTTATGCTGAACTTTTAGGTCCCAACTAGAGTATTGCATCCAGTTCTGGCCACCACACTTTAGAAGGATGTGAGGGTCCTTGAGAGGGGGTAGAGGAGATTTACCAGAATGGATGAGGGATTTTAGTTACAAGGTTAGGTTGGAAAAGCTGGGGTTGTTCTCCTTGGAGCAAAGAAGATTGGGAGATTTGATAGAGGTGTACAAGATTAGATAAGTTAGACAAGAAAAACTGTTCCCATTAGCTGATGGAACAAGGACTAGGGGACACAGATTAAAGGTTTTGTGCAAGAGATGCAGGGGGAATGTGTGGAAGTACTTTTTTATGCGGCGAGTGGTAATGACCTTAAACTTGCTGCCCACAAGGTTGGTGGAAGCGGAGACTATCAATGATTTCAAAAGGAAATTGGATGGGCAGTTGAAGGAAATAAACATGCAGGGCTGCAGAGATTAAGTGGGGGAGTGCAACTGACCAGATTGCTCCACGGAGAGCAGGCATGGACTCTATGGGCCAAATGGCCTCCTTCTATGCTGTAAATAACTCTTATGACTCTATGTATCAGATCCAGTTGAAAAGTTTGGAGGGCCTGCCTCTTGGACTCCTAAGCGTAGAATTTAGTCTGGGCTCATCATTGGACTTAGGCATGCCCCCAAAACCCAAAGATCAATAGGAACTAGTTCCTGGGCCTCATCTGGCAAGCTCAGGGTAAGTTTCCATTGCCTCTCTGAGCCCCTCTGCCTCTCCAGTTTCCTTTCATTAAAACCCACCTCGTGATAGGCAAGTACTCTGTTGGTCAAGCATCCTTTTGGCTTTGCATCCTTTTTTTTGATTAGGTCTACTGTGAGACTTTTTCTACATATAAAGATGCTGCTAAAATGGAAATTGTTGTTGAGATTCAGGGTGGGTTATGAAATAAAGGACTGAAATTACTTGTTGCAGTGATTCATAAAACAAAAATATAAAGCGATGACAGCCTTTTGGGCATATTTCTTGTGAACTATTGAAAATTGCTGGACTTTATTGGCCATCAGTCTCTGTACAGGTGGCTTTTCACATTAGTTTCACTGTAACGTAAACCTGGGTAGTGCCATTTTTCGCAGGTATTTCTATATCCTTCTATCTTTTGTTATGAGGATTTAAATTACAGGGGGCACCCTTACTGCTGATGAAGAAACCAAATCCTTCCTGCTGCAGTCTTTGCCTTAAGTAATAACTTCTTTGCAGGACTTTTGAAGCCAACATTTCGGTTTCATTGAAGCCTTGAGGCTCTGAGACTGTTGCAGCCCTATTAGTCCGATTTGTACTTTGAACTTGGTATTCAGTAAGGCCTGTCATTCTCTAATTGGCTTCCCAGGCAGAAGTGCACAATGGTGATGAAGTGCTATGTGGAAATTCTTAGCAGATGGGAGAGGTATACATATTTACGAATTAAGCTTGCAAATGTGCTGCTGAGCTTAAGTGTGAGGTGCTACCTATGAGATCATAATTTTATTTTCAGGTTTTTGTTGATATAGTGGGTAAACTGTTTCAATTCTCAAAGGGTTTGAACAATTTCTATTTAATACAGACACATCACTCCTTTAGTATCTATTTCTGTGCACGGTCAGCTAATTAATGACCCTGTAAGCATGAAAAATAAGCTTCCAAGTGGATTTTTTGCACTCTCTTGAGAGTGTCCACCTTGTTTACCATGGAGGAAGCATTAGTACCCCTTGTCCCCAGATCATTATGTCATGCTAATTGCTCGGTTGAAATTACAGACAAATCTCATTATTCTGTATTTCAAGTAACTTCCCCGCACCCCCCACACCACCCTCCCGCCCACCATCGCCAACCCCAGCATCAAAGTACAAGATACAACCACAGAACCTTTCTTTTAATTGCTTGTTAAAAGCTTTCTTTTTTAATTCTCCTAATTACACAAGTTCCCCCTACTATAGCATGGTGCTGCAGCGTAAGAGGCAGACTTGACCGTGATTCAAGAAACAGCAAGTTTCTGATTTCATTGTTCGTTTAGGGAAAGATCCCAATAGAAGATAAGCACATCTCATCAAATTAGTGTCCTCATAGTCTTCAAAATCATAATGCAGCACCTGATTTAATTAAGTGGCTCAGTCTCTCAGTCAGGATGTTTGTAGGTTCAAGTCCCACTCCAGAGGTAATCTAAGCTAACAGTCCAGTGCAGTACTGAGGCAGTACTGTGCTGTTGGTAGTGCCGTCTTTCAGATGAGATGTTAAACCAAGAGCTGTCTGCAACCCACCTGGCTCAGCTGGGTGGAAAAGATCCTATGGTGCTATTTTGTTGAAGAGCAGGGGAATTCTCTCTGGTGCCGCGGTATCTTGACCAATATTTATCCCTCAACCAACATTATCTGGTCATCATAACATTGCTGCCGCCTTTCTGACTTTGATGTCTTACTGTCCATCTGTCTTCTTCCTCCGACAGCTATATCCAAACTTTCTGATTTACCTTGTCTTCTGTTTCATTTTTCAACCTTTTAGTAGATTTAGCATCAGTCCTTTGCCTTGAATTCTTTCTTTTGTTAAGGACAGGTGGAAAGGGGTATGGATGGTTCCCACTGTTCACCTCCAAACTGACTGTAATCATGTCTTGTTAAAAATGGTTCGTTTAGTCCCTGGGTGTTTTTTTTTAGGGTCAAATAAACAGGCAAATGATAGGTCTTCTCATAGGTTAAAAAAGAGATAACTAATTTTGTACAAATGTCGCAACTTCACCCACACACACACATACAGAAGAATAGGTAAGTTTTTGTGATTTACAGTAAACCTATTGAATCTTCTCGGGAGGAAAGCCTTTTTAAAGGTGCAGGCCCGAATGTTTGTAGTCTTGAACTTTTTGAGGTGTTGTAGAGTTCTAGTGGTTACAACTCAGCACAAAGCTGGTGGTGTAGATTTTGTTACCTTCAGGGATGGAGAGTCTCAAAGTCAATTTGTGATGTCTCTGCTTTAGTGGCTGTTCCAGTTGTTCAGCAGGGTTCTTGCTTGACTCAATCTCTTGCACAGCTGGACTGGCTTTCTGAGGTGTTGGCTTGATCTCCCCACTCTCACCAGAGGACTACCTTTTTAAAGGTAAAAATCCATCCCATTAGAGTTTCTGTTAAGTGACACATGGCGCTCTCCCCTAGTGTGACCACACAGTGGACCAGGATATGGAAACCATGGCTATCAATTGATGTCTGAATGGGGACCATTCTGTTAACACGGTGCTACGTAACAGTTACTCATTTTGGTTTGGGATGTGAGTCAGTCTGTCTCTAGAACCTTTTGTTAGCTCATTCATGTCGATAGGAGTCATCAATATGCAATAGTGCTCCTTTCAATTTCAAAGGGGTTCTACCCAGAGCTATTTCAAACGACGTTAACGAGTTACTCTTTGCAGACAGGTTTGTTGATTTTCTAGTACAGGAGGGGGTCACATGACTGCTACTCCATTTTGGTTTTGTTTAACAGTTGACTTTTTAATTCATAATCCTTCTATTTCATTGTTTATTTCATCACAGCTCCTTCTGTGCATGACACTATTTTTAAAACAAAAGGGAAGGGAAATCAATTGAAGTTTTTTATTGAAGAACTTAAGCTGAAGAGTAACATTGGCGGGAGAGCAGATCACCAACGCATCCTGTTGGTGAGCGACTGGCACATAACCTGGGAGGTGTAAACCATGGAGGCAAAAATCAAACGTCAGTAAATTCAGGGACAAATGCTTCTCGTACAATTAGCAGTAATAAGTTATGCAAAGTAGCAACAGGGGATTGCAGATCTCTGAAGCACAATTTACTTTCCTCAGTGGAAAGCATCAAGTTTGAGAATTGGTTGTATTTTCTGCTTGAAGTGATAACAAATAAAAGATGGACGTTAGATTTGTCAGATGTTATTTGCATTAAATAAAAATGATCTTGGATCTAGACTTGAATTAGGACTAAGAAAAGAAATGGATCTGAAGAGTATTATGCAATAGTATTCTAAGATACCCCTGATCTGTTGGGAAGTATCTTAGTTTTAATAGTATAGCTTGCCATACAGACCAGAAATCATGAATCTCTGCTCATTTATGTGCACTATTAGGGTCATATAGTATTTTCAAGCCAATTTCTGCAGTGTTGTGCTGCCACATATTAAAGAGTTTCTTAAACACAGCACAGTGTGAAGTTTAGCGTGTGAGTTTGAACACTTTATACCATCACTGCATTGTTCAGACTACATGATTAATGTCCATGTTTGGGTATAACACAATAGGCTGTTCAAATGGCAACAGCTGAGCCAGAATGACGATTCCACAGAGGTACAGCAAAACGATCATCACCAACTTTAATTAATCTGAAAGGTTTAAAACTAACATAAAGTCATAACATTTTGAAGGAATGAGGCACAGGAGCTTTCTTTTGTTAAGAAACTTGTGTTCTTTCCAGATGTGCTGTATGATATAATTTTATTGTTTCATGGGGCAGAAGTAGCCTATTTAATATAAAATAAAAACAAGAAATGCTGGAACTACTCAGCAGGTCTGGCAGCATCTGTGGAAAGAGAAGCAGAGTTAACGTTTTGGGTCAGTGACCCGAAACGTTAACTCTGCTTCTCTTTCCGCAGATGCTGCCAGGCCTGCTGAGCATTTCCAGCATTTCTTGTTTTTATTTCAGATTTCCAGCATCCTCAGTATTTTGCTTTTATTTTAGCTTATTTAATAGCTGGAGTTGGTCATATTTTTGATTCTTGAAGAAGCAATAATGAAGTAGTATTTTTACTGCTTTGTAATGCAGGACACCTTTCCTGATATCATTGCAGCATCGTTACCACACCAGAAAAAGGTGTTGGGAAGGGTGGAGAGATGGTTGTGAAGGCCCTGATTTTAACTGGGGGACAGTTGTGAATGTGTGAGGTTTGGGGCTGGATTTTTGGCCTCCTCCGGGGCTGGATTGGAAGGCGGGCGGGAGCTAAAAATAGGCCTGCCAACTGGCAAGCTTCTTCTCCATCCCACCTCTGGGCCTTTTTTTGCAGAAGTGGAATTGGGGACTGGTCAGCAGTCGATCAGGCTCATTAAGAGCCTAACTGAGGCCAACTAGAATTTTCCAGTCAGTCTCCAGGTTGCCTCAGGCAGCGGGGGCTAGTTTAGATGCCTGGAAGCGGACACCTGGTGGTAGGCTGAGGTGGGGGGGGGGGGGGGTGGTTGGGGTGCGGTGCTCCAGGCAAGACAAGAGGCCCATCCTGCCTCCCTGGGTTCAGGAGCAGCCGCAGGCTGCCCTGTAGAGGTTTCCCCTCCCGCCACCCTGCCTTTGTCCCTACAATGGCTGCTGAATCTATTTTTTAATTAAAAATTTAAAGAAGTTGGAGAGCGGGTGCCTCCATTTTGAAGAACCCTCTCTCTTACTTACCTTCCATTGCAGCCTACTACTCTTTTCAAGCTGCAAGGCCTCTAACTGGCCCTCCAGCTTCAATCATCTGTCCGCCGTCCTTAATTGGACAGTGAGCCTGCCCTCTGGCCCTTAATTGGCCACCCTGGGTAAAGTCACAGATGAGTGAGCATTTCCACCGAGAGCAGGTTCGGGGCCAAGAAACAGTCCCGAACTCAGTTTCCCACCCCAGAGGGAACATCTAGCCACTGATGTTGGTTCAAAACTTGCCCAGTGCAGCAGAACTCAGAGCTGGGTTATTTTATCTCCCAGGCCTAGTTTAAATGCCACCATCCAACTTCCCACCTGGTCAGGATGGATGGGATGTGGCACTGTTACGTGGGTTTCCATTTTTGGTTAAAAAAAAATTGAGAATCTATATTTTAAAAACTGAAAAGGATTTGCTGGAATCTTGAAGAAGCTAAACTTTGGGTGTTTTTCTTAAAAGGAAGGTCAACAGAAGGTTGACCTGTAAACAAGTTTTTACTGGAAGGCACATAATTTCAAGTAAATACAGCAGGTGGTTGTGTTTTGACTTTAAGAACTATTTGCTTATTGACAAGTCAGAATTTATGGTGTCATAGGACTTGCCTCTGGAAAGGTTTTTGTTTCATTTTGAACTGTTTATAAAAAAAAAGCCAGTTGGTTTGGCAAAAACAGGCAGTTGGAGTTTGACGTGCCAGGAGAACAGAAGATCCAGCCCATCTTTCACTTGAAAAGCAAATCCCATATCAAGTTGTACTGTTGCCTCCTGTATTTGAAGAAATCCTGCATTTTTGCAGAAAACCCTGCATCTTTGAAGGAACTTTGCATCAGATGTGTGAGAATTGAAACCTTTGTTGCTGCATACCTGATGTAAGGTCTATGTGAAGCCTTCTGTGCTGAATATTTTTGAAAGCCTATCCAGACTCCCAGACAATCCATCAGCATTGCCTGGAAAGTACTGTTCTAGGAAGATTCCTAGTGGCAGCCACCTATTCGCCTTTGTGACACCTCGCCAAAACAAAGAACTTCCTTTCATTCCTTCTTTTAAGCCTAAGTGTTTTTTTTTTATTCCTTCTATTTCTTTGCAACAGCTGTAAACAAAAAATCCTTTTTTTCCTGGTTAACTGGTTGTGTATGTGTGTGTGTGTGAGGACTAGGATAAAATAAAGGGCTTTAATATTTCAATTCACGTGTATGTTTACTTTCATTATTGGTTAAGACTTGGGGTATAATAAATGGATAATTTTGTTGTTTATTAAACCTGGTTGGTGTGTTTTATTCTGGGATAAAAATAGATTGACGGCTTCGGTAAGTGGGAAAATTTATATGTTGTGACCTGTGGAGAAGTGGGACTGAATTAACAGTGCATTCCTCCCATCTCAGTCGTAACAGCACAGATTTTATTATGTTTAATTATCTATTTGCACCCACTTACAGAAACCCTATTAAGAGCACACTGATGCAGTGAAACACAAAAAGGTGGAAACACTCAGTCGGCCATTCAACATCTGTAGAGAGAACGGATGAGTTAATGTTTACAATTTTGAAGGAAAAGTCCAGATCCAGATGGACCCACCTGGTTCTCCATTCATAGCTGCTGCTTAGTGTTTCCAGTATTTTCTGGTTTTGTCTGAGATTTCCAGCATTTAGCAGTTTTTGTTTTGCTTTTTGTTCACATTGTTCCAGTGTTTATTCCAACAGATAGATGCAACGTCAAAACAGACTCGCAACTCCATCGTTTGTCCATTAATTAGATAAACGAAGGATTTTTATCCGTTTTCTATCGTGTGCTGAGGTTAAATTGTTGTTTGGTTACTGGAAAATGTTCTTCTAGCTCAAAAAGCGATGTTTAGAAATCTCGTCTAGAAATATTGTATAAAGGCAAAATCTTTTTTTTTAGAAAACAAGCCAGTACTATCTCAAAACATGCACAGATCCTTTATCCTTTTCTTTACGAACATACAAATTAGGAGCAGAAGTAGGCCATTCAGCCCCTCGAGCCTGCTCTGCCGTTCAATAAGATTATGGCTGATCTGTTTGTGTCTCGAATTCCACACTCCTATCTACCCCCGATAACCTTTGATTCCTTTGCCTAACAAGAATCTATCTAACCCCGCCTTAAAATTATTCAATGACCCCGCCTCCAACACCTTCTGAGGCAGAGAGTTCCAAAGTTGCACAACCCTCTGAGAGAAAACATTTCTCCCCTTCTCTGTCCTAAAAGTGCAACCCCTAATTTTAAAACAGTGCCCCCTAGTTCTGGACTAACCCACAAGAGGAAACGTCCTTTCCACATCCATCTTGTCAAGACCGTTCAGGATCTTATATGCTTCAGTCAAGTCTCCCCTCACTCTACTAAACTCCACTGAAAAGAAGCCCAGTCTGTCCAACCTTTCCTCATAAGACAACCTGCTGATTCCAGGTATTAAGCTAGTAAACCTCTTCTGATCCACCTCCAATGCATTTACATCCTTCCTTAAATAAGGAGACCAAAACTGCACACAGTATTCGAGATGTGATCTCACCAATGCCCTGTATAACTGAAGCATAACATCCTTATTTTAATTTTCAATTCCTCTTGTAATAAAGGATAGCATTCCATTAGCCTTCTTTATGACTTGTTATACCTGCATACTAACTTTTTGTAACTCATGCACTAGAACACCTAGATCCCACTTCACCTCAGAATTCTGCAGTCGTTCTCCATTTAAGTAATACTCTGCTTTTTTATTCTTCTGCCAAAGTAAACCTTCACATTTTCCCACATTATATTCCATCTGCCAGATTTTTGCCTACTCGCTCAACCTATCTATAGCAGTCTGCAACCTTCTTATGTCCTCTTCACAACATACTTTCCAACCTATCTTTGTGTCATCTGCAAACTTAGCTACTAAGCCATTGCTCCCCTCTTCTAAGTCACCCACTCGTCACATCTTGCCAACCAGAAAAGGACCCATTTATGCATACTCTCTGTTTTCTGCCAGCCAGCCAATCTTCTATCCATGCTAATATGTTACCCCCTACACCATGAGCTCCTACTTAGTGCAATAACCTTTTATGTGGCACCTTGTCAAATGCCTTCTGGAAATCCAAGTATAGTACGTCAACAGGCTTCCCTTTATCCACAGTGCATGTTACTCCTTCAAAGAACTCCAATAAATTGATAAGCTATGAAGAGAGGTTGGATTAAGCTATGAAGAGAGGTTGAATAGGCTTAGGTTGTTTTCGTTGGAGCAGAGAAGACTGAGGGGTGACCTGATCGAGGTGTACAAGATTATGAGGGGCATGGACAGGGTGGATAGGGAGCAGCTGTTCCCCTTAGTTGAAGGGTCAGTTACGAGGGGACACAAGTTTCAGGTGAGGGGCAGGAGGTTTAAGGGGGATTTGAGGAAGAACTTTTTTACCCAGAGGGTGGTGACGGTCTGGAATGCACTGCCTGGGAGGGTGGTAGAGGCGGGTTGCCTCACATCCTTTAAAAAGTACCTGGTTGAGCACTTGACACGTCATAACATTCAAGGCTATGGGCCAAGTGCTGGCAAATGGGATTAGGTAAACAGGTCAGGTGTCTTTAATGCATCGGTGCAGACTCGATGGGCCGAAGGGCCTCTTCTGCACTGTATTATTCTGTGATTCTGTGAAATTGGTTAAATGTGATTTCCCTTTCACAAAACCATGCTGACTATTTCCTATTACCTTGAGTTTTTCTAAGTGCCCAGCTATAGCCTCCTTCATGATCAATTCTAACACCTTCCCCACGACAGACATCAAGCTAACTGGCCTATTGTTACCTGTTTTCTGCCTCCCCCCGCCTCCCACCCTTCTTGAATATTTGCTACTTTCCAGTCTGATGGAACCTTTCCAGAATCCAGCGAATTTTGAAAATTTAAAACCAATGCATCTACTACCGCATTAGCCACCTCTTTTAAGACCCGAAGATAAAGCCCATCAGGACCCAGGGACTTGTCAGCCTGCAGCTCCATCAGTTTGGTCAGTACCACTTCCCTGGTGATTGTAATTTCACCAAGTTCCTCTCTTCCTTCCACCTCCTGATTTACAGCTATTACTGAATGTTTTTTGTATCCTCTATAGTGAAGACAGAAGCAAAATATGTGTTCATTTCTTCCGCCATTTCCTTATTGTCTACTATTAACTTCCCATTCTCACTCTCTAGAAAACTAACACTCACTTTACTTACTCTTTTCCTTTTTAAATACCTGTAGAAACTCTTGCAATCTGTTTTTACATTTCTAGCTAGCTTTCTCATACTCTAATTTTTTTCTCCTGATTAACCTTTTAGCCATTCTCTGCTATCCTCTACAGCACTTAATCATCTTGGCCCATTGGCTTTAAATTCCGCAGGGGCCCTGCCAGGTTTCTGATTGTTCTGCCAGTCTCCCATTCTGTTCCACTGGGAGCCCCAGATAACTGTGCTGAAGTATCACAAGAACTTTCCCAAATCACCCATAGTGTTGGCCATTATAGGTCGAGTAAGGCAGTATTTTCTTATCGAGCTTTGGTTTTACGTTAGCTATATTCCAGTTGCATTTTAAATCTTTCTGTGCTGCAGTGCTTAGTGAAGTTACAGCAGTATTTTCCACATGCTATTTTACTCTACCTCCAACCTTCTCCAATCTGCTGTTTAGTAGCTTTTCATGCTGTACATTTCAGTTGTCTTTCTGATTTGCTTCACAAATCAAAATGCTAATATTCTTAGCCTTGGATCAAATTCAGTGTTATATTATCATCAATATATTAAAGGCGTGATATAAATGTAAGTTGTTATTGTAATATTTTCTGTCTTAAGAACTGACTGGAGACATTGTGGACATCTTACATATTCTCCAGCAAACAGTATATCGGGGTTGTTAGATCTGGCATTCATTACCTCAGAACGACACAGAATAAAGAAGTAGATTTTAGTTTGCCATGTGTCTTCAAGTAGTTTATACAGAATATGTGTAAAATCTGCCTACAGGAAAGGACGGGTGGGTGAAACACAATAATATGTCTTGACAGTTCTATTCTAGTCTTTCACCCTTTCCAGCCTCCAGCTATCTCCATTGCTTTTTTTTTCTACGACAGCCATTTGGTCTCTGACCCAAGTAGCCAATCTTGCGGAAACCGAGACAGTGAGCATCAATTACTATTTGATCTAGGAGGGTATCACATCTGGTCCAATCCTGCACTCATGTGATCTTCACATGGATTTTTACCCTTTTGAGCAGGGCCAATGTCAGTGATCAGGAATGGGGACCCAAACTGATTGCTCCACTGCCTCAGCTTAAAATGGTACGAAGGTCATCTATAGCTCTCTCCAACCACCTTCCACCACCTCCCCCCCCCCACCCCCTCCCAAACCCTCTGACTTCCTGTCTCAGCTGAGATAAATTAACTTAGCATAGTCTGGGTTTGATCTTAGGATCTTCCTGACCTATTAATTAAAATGTGCCTTTTCTTTCTCTGATACATCATAACTGTAGACACCATGTATTGCAGTGGATAGATATATAATCATAGTTCAGAAACCACTCCCATCCCTTCCAGGTGAACATGAGGAATTTATGTCCTCATTCTTAAACTCGTTTATCTGTAATGGCTCCATATTCGTTGGTAGATGAACTACTTGGCTTCGTCATCACATTATAAGCATTTAAAAAAGTGTTTTGCCCTTAGGAAGTTTAACTAAAGACAGGAATATCCAGTTGCCATCACTTTACACGGCTGAAGGTTGTCTTGTTGTAATCATGGAGTGAAAGGGGGAAAATAAATAATAGAATTGTTGAATTTTTCTGAATTTGATGTACACTTTCAAATACAAAAAGTACTTGCAGCAGGAACTTACTGTCTAATGATTATATCGCACCCCCCCCCCCACCCAAGAGGAAGCTTATGACATTTTAAGCACCCGCTTCAGCAGCGCACATTATTCTTGTATCAACAGACTTCTAATTGTGAATGTGACCCTGTTTCTTACTCCAGAAAAATTAATCATCATTTAGTGGCTGCCTAAGGTCACTTGTAGAAAAGCTTCAAATAGATGTTTGTATCATGTGAATTAAGTGTAGCAAATGACCAGCTTTTTAAATGGAATAGAAATCCTGAGTTTTCTTCAGTGGCCTGGCTGCGACGTCCAAACTCTGGGACTTTTTCCATTCCAAAAGTACCCATTTTAGCATCAAGTACTCTCAAGTGAGGTATAGTCCAGTTAAATGTAAAGCTCCCTCTTCTCAGTCCCAACCTGAGAAAACCACCCAGACTACTCCATTTCCCACACCAACATATTTTATAATGAGTATAAACACAGTATTCTTTTGTCTTCCTCCCTCCCAATCCGTGCTGTAACAAATCATGGCCTTGTGCTATTCAGAACCATTATGTTTGCTTGAAATTGGCTGGGTGGCTGTGTCCACTACTTCAATATGGGACAGAATCTTACCGATCGAATGCTGCACTTTGGGAATTGCTGCCTTTCGGATTAAACAGAGCACCCACTTGCCCTCTCAGGTAAACGTAAAAGGTTGCATGATGCTATTGCAATGAAGAGCAGTGGAGTTCTTCCTGTGGTGCCCTGGTCAATATTTATCCCTTAATTCACATCAATAAAAACAGATTATCTAACCATGATCACATTGTTGTTTGTGGGAGCATGCAATGCACAAATTGACTGCCGCATTTCCTGCATTACAACAGTGACTACACTTCAAAAGTACCTAATTGTCTATAAAGCATTTTGGGACGTCCTGAGGTTGTGAAAGGTGCTATAAAAATGCAAGTCATCCTTCATTCTTGCTTATGGTTCAGTATCCCCAGTGCTGGAGATGGACTATATTTACTAGGATTTTTATACTCTGATCCCTTATTGAAGTGATCATATGTGAACATCCAATGAGGGCAGGATTCAGTTAAGCTGTGATGAATCCTATGATGATACAACTCACCAAATCTTTCTGTACCTGTGTGTGAGCTTGAATTGAATCAGGTAGTAGTTATGGTACTGGACTAGCAAAAGGTCATGATTATAAATCTCGACATGACAGTTTGCGCAGTTAAATTCAATAAATCTGGTTGTACCAGGAAAAATGGCCATGAAAGCAACTGAACTGTCATAAAAACCCAACTTGGGTCCTTCCGGCAAAGGGACCTTCCATCATTACCTGGTTTGACCTCCATGTGACTGCAATCCCACGTTACATGTTTGACTTTTCTAATGCTTTCTGAAATGGCCTAGCAAGCCACTCAGTTGTAACAGAACTGAGTTGTAACAAAATTCCTTCAAGCAGGCAGCCACCACCATCTTGGGCAGCGAGGGATTGACAACTGAAGCCATTCCAGTGTTGCCCACATTGCCAAGAACAAATTAAAAAATACAGGAACAGTAGTCACTAGGGCAAGATATCAGATGATCAGCCCAGGGGTCTAACTCTACCCAAAAAGAGGAGGGAATCAATGGAGAAAATTGGAGGACTATAACAAAGCAAGATCTGAACTACTTTGTATTCTTGGAACTGAATTTATGGCATTTCAAGAGTGAGATATGTTAATGTAAGGTTTGCAGTAATAACCCCATTTGTTATTGCTTCAAGTCAGATTAATTTCCAGCAAAAGTTGCACTGGAAAATCACATAGTACTTGCCACAATTGCTTTACCATTTTCTTTTTCATGGCCCTTCATACAAACTGCAGAAGTAGGACAATAATCTGAAAAGATCATTCTGAGCCTCCACTCCTGGGTTCTGTGTCACAAAATGGTAAACCCATTCCTTATGACATATGTAAAACACAGACCAAATACTCTCTTCTTCCACCTCCCCACCACATGCTTTCTCTCCAGTTGATTACAGCCTCATTCTGTACCGAACCTTTTTTCTGTCCATCATGTGCTTAGCCCATATGTATCATTCCATTTGTCTGCTGAATAAAGATTGCAATGTATGCGACCTGCCTTGCTTATTGTACTTTGTTAGTTAGTATATGATGTCAACTCTCATTTAAGTTTTGTTGCAACTGCAGAGTATCTGAAAGATTGCACTGAAAGCTGCATACTTTGACTGTTCTCCCTGAATAACTATTCATCAGTCTCCGAGCTCAAGATGTACACAGTCCTATACCTTTTTATGACTTCTGACCCACTGCTATCATGAACCAGTATAGTTGCTTTTGTAAACACTGCTTAACCCTGTCTCTGTCAGGAAGTTAGGTCTCCAGAATGATGCATTGGATGAGTGCAGAGGGCCTTTCCACTGTTTGGCATGTGTTTTGTGTTTATGTGAATGTTCATGTTTGGGAACAGAATGTGTTTTGTTTGGGAAAAGTGCTAATTTATAGAGTGCAGATATCATTTGTTAAGCTATTCTCTGTGATATATTGTAGGTTACTAAGCTACAAGCAGTCATTGATGGTGAGGTAGCTGAGAGCTGTTGGTTGAGAAACTTGGCATTTCAGATAGCAGAGTAGAGCTAGAAGAAATATTTCATGGTGACTACCATACATTGTTGTTTGTTATTGTTAATCACGAAACTGCTGAAGTACTAGAGTGCTTGGTGAAGCTCCATTAATTTATTCCTCAATTAGTATTTTTGATTGGCCTGGGCAAATGCATCATTACATGCTCTACTTGCCTTTGCATAGAAAAGGACATTGATCCTTTCGATACTGTGCTTGCATGCAGAATTAGTTGTCATTAGCAACATTAAAAACCCATATAACAAAGATCGTTGCCTTATTTTTTACATGAGTTCAGAGGAGTGAATCTTCATTGTAACAAAGATTCTGTATTGCTGTTACCATTCCAGAAGTCCAAAATTTAGAATAAAATCACTCCAGTTTAAAACTCTAGAAATTACAGTTAAACTTATATAGAATCTTATTTCTACCAGACTTATTCCACTGTGATCAGTTCTGGTCTCTATATTACAAAAAGGTCTCAGACACCGGAAACATCAGAGGAATGTATGATGGCATTAAGAGAGCCCTTGGGCCAACCATCAAGAAGATCGCCCCCCTCAAATCTAAATCAGGGAACATAATCACTGACCAACACAAACAAATAGACCGCTGGGTGGAGCACTACCTAGAACTGTACTCCAGGGAGAATGTTGTCACTGAGACTGCCCTCAACGCAGCCCAGCC
The DNA here is from genome assembly GCF_036365525.1 of Heterodontus francisci. NCBI lineage: Eukaryota > Metazoa > Chordata > Chondrichthyes > Heterodontiformes > Heterodontidae > Heterodontus > Heterodontus francisci. Next base: position 27,006,037 of record NC_090374.1, on the reverse strand, counting down.
TCTACCAGTCATGGATGAGCTGGACATACAGCCAACAAAATCGGAACTCAGTGATGCCATTGATTCTCTAGCCAGCGGAAAAGCCCCTGGGAAGGACAGCATTACCCCTGAAATAATCAAGAGTGCCAAGCCTGCTATACTCTCAGCACTACATGAACTGCTATGCCTATGCTGGGACGAGGGAGCAGTACCTCAGGACATGCACGATGTCAATATCATCACCCTCTCTAAAAACAAAGGTGACCGCGGTGACTGCAACAACTACCGTGGAATCTCCCTGCTCAGCATAGTGGGGAAAGTCTTTGCTCGAGTCGCTCCAAACAGGCTCCAGAAGCTGGCCGAGCGTGTCTACCCTGAGGCACAGTGTGGCTTTCGTGCAGAGAGATCGACTGTCGACATGCTGTTCTCCCTTCGTCAGATACAGGAGAAATGCCGTGAACAACAGATGCCCCTCTACATTGCTTTCATTGATCTCACCAAAGCCTTTGACCTCGTCAGCAGACGTGGTCTCTTCAGACTACTAGAAAAGATCGGATGCCCACCAAAGCGACGAAGTATCATCACCTCATTCCATGACGATATGAAAGGCACAATTCAGCATAGCGGCGCCTCATCAGACCCCTTTCCTATCCTGATTGGCGTGAAACAGGGCTGTGTTCTCGCAGCCACGCTTTTTGGGATTTTCTTCTCCCTGCTGCTTTCACATGCGTTCAAGTCCTCTGAAGAAAGAATTTTCCTCCGCACAAGATCAGGGGGCAGGTTGTTCAACCTTGCCCGTCTAAGAGCGAAGTCCAAAGTACGGAAAGTCCTCATCAGGGAACTCCTCTTTGCTGACGATGCTGCTTTAGCATCTCACACTGAAGAGTGCCTGCAGAGTCTCATTGACAGGTTTGCGGCTGCCTGTAATGAATTTGGCCTAACCATCAGCCTCAAGAAAACGAACATCATGGGGCAGGACGTCAGAAATGCTCCATCCATCAATATTGGCGACCACGCTCTGGAAGTGGTTCAAGAGTTCACCTAGGCTCAACTATCACCAGTAACCTGTCTCTAGATGCAGAAATCAACAAGCGCATGGGAAAGGCTTCCACTGCTATGTCCAGACTGGCCAAGAGAGTGTGGGAAAATGGCGCACTGACATGGAGCACAAAAGTCCGAGTGTATCAAGCCTGTGTCCTCAGTACCTTGCTCTACGGCAGCGAGGCCTGGACAACGTATGTCAGCCAAGAGCGACGTCTCAATTCATTCCATCTTCGCTGCCTCCAGAGAATACTTGGCACCAGGTGGCAGGACCGTATCTCCAACACAGAAGTCCTCGAGGCGGCCAACATCCCCAGCTTATACACACTACTGAGTCAGCGGCGCTTGAGATGGCTTGGCCATGTGAGCCGCATGGAAGATGGCAGGATCCCCAAAGACACATTGTACAGCGAGCTCACCACTGGTATCAGACCCACCGGCCGTCCATGTCTCCGCTTTAAAGACGTCTGCAAACGCGACATGAAGTCCTGTGACATTGATCACAAGTCGTGGGAGTCAGTTGCCAGCGTTCGCCAGAGCTGGCGGGCAACCATAAAGGTGGGGCTAAAGTGTGGCGAGTCGAAGAGACTTCGCAGTTGGCAGGAAAAAAGACAGAGGCGCAAGGAGAGAGCCAACTGTGTAACAGCCCCGACAAACAAATTTTTCTGCAGCACCTGTGGAAGAGTCTGTCACTCTAGAATTGGCCTTTATAGCCACTCCAGGCGCTGCTCCACAAACCACTGACCACCTCCAGGCGCTTACCCATTGTCTCTCGAGACAAGGAGGCCAAAGAAGAACATTACAAAAAGGAGATAGAGACACTGGAGAAGCAGTGGATAATACCAGAACTGAGAGGTTATAACTGTCAGAAAAGACTGAACCGTCTGGGGCTCTTACCTCTGGAAAAGAAAAGGCTGAAGGGTGATTTGATAGAGGTCTTCAAGATTATGAAAGGATTTGATAGGGTAGATAGATGTAAAGAAGATGCTTACACTTGTCAGGGATTCCAAATCTAGGGCTCGTATATATGATAGTTGCAAGTAAATTCAATAAGGAATTCAAAAGAAACTTTTTTACACAGAGTGGTTAAAATGTTGAACTTGCTACCACATAGAGTGGTTGAGGTGATCAGTGTATAAGCACATGAAGGAGAAAGGAATAGTTTTTTATTTGTTTGTGGGATGTGGGCATCGCTGGGTCGGCCAGCATTTATTTCCCATCCCTAATTGCACTTGAGAAGGTGGTGATGAGTTGCCTTCTTGAACTGCTGCAGTCCTTGGGGTGTAGGTACACAAACAGTGCTGTTAGGAAGGGAGTTCCAGGATTTTGACCCAGCGACAGTGAAGGAACGGCGACATAGTTCCAAGTCAGGATGGTGTGTGGCTTGGAGGGGAACTTGCAGTTGGCGTTCTCATGCATCTGCTCCCCTTGTCCTTCTAGTTGGTAGAGGTTGCGGGTTTGGAATGTGCTTCGAAGGAGCCTTGGTGCGTTGCTGCAGTGCATTTTGTATTTGGTACACACTGCTACCACTGTGTGTCGGTAGTGGAGGGAGTGAATGTTTGTAGATGGGGTGCCAATCAAGCGGGCTGCTTTGTCCTGAATGGTGTCGAGCTTTTTGAGTGTTGTTGGGGCTGCACCCATCCAGGCAAGTGGAGAGTATTCCATCACACTCCTGACTTGTGCCTTGCAGATGGTGGACAGGCTTTGGGGAGACAGGAGGTGAGTTACTGGCCGCAGAATTCCCAGCCTCTGGCCTGCTCTTGTAGCCACAGCATTTATGTGGCTGGTTCGGTTCAGTTTCTGGTCAATGGTGACCCCTCGGGATGTTGATAGTGGGGGATTCAGCAATGGTAATGCCATTGAGCGTCAAGGGGAGAAGGTTAAATTCTCTCTTCTTTGAGATGGTCATTGCCTGGCACTTGTGTGGCGCAAATGTTAGTTGCCACTTATCAGCTCAAACCTGGATATTGTCCAGGTCTTGCTGCATATGGACATGGGCTGCTTAAGTATCTGAGGAGTCGCGAATGCTGCTGAACATTGTGCAGTCATCAGTGAACGTCCCCACTTCTGTCCTTATGATTGAAGGAAGGTCATTGATGAAGCAGCTGAAGATGGTTGGGCCTAGGACACTATCCTGATGAACTCCTGCAGTGATAAAGAACAAAGAACAAAGAAAATTACAGCACAGGAACAGGCCCTTCAGCCCTCCAAGCCTGCGCCGATCCAGATCCTCTATCTAAACATGTCGCCTATTTTCTAAGGGTCTGTATCTCTTTGCTTCCTGCCCATTCATGTATCTGTCTAGATACATCTTAAAAGACGCTATGGTGCCCGCGTCTACCACCTCCGCTGGCAACGCGTTCCAGGCACCCACCACCCTCTGCGTAAAGAACTTTCCACGCATATCCCCCCTAAACTTTTCCCCTCTCACTTTGAACTCGTGACCCCTAGTAATTGAATCCCCCACTCTGGGGAAAAACTTCTTGCTATCCACCCTGTCTATACCTCTCATGATTTTGTACACCTCAATCAGGTCCCCCCTCAACCTCCGTCTTTCTAATGAAAATAATCCTAATCTACTCAACCTCTCTTCATAGCTAGCGCCCTCCAGACCAGGCAACATCCTGGTGAACCTCCTCTGCACCCTCTCCAAAGCATCTACATCCTTTTGGTAATGTGGCGACCAGAACTGCACGCAGTATTCCAAATGTGGCCGAACCAAAGTCTTATACAACTGTAACATGGCCTGCCAACCCTTGTACTCAATACCCCGTCCGATGAAGGAAAGCATGCCGTATGCCTTCTTGACCACTCTATTGACCTGCGTTGCCACCTTCAGGGAACAATGGACCTGAACACCCAAATCTCTCTGTACATCAATTTTCCCCAGGACTTTTCCATTTACTGTATATTCACTCTTGAATTGGATCTTCCAAAATGCATCACCTCGCATTTGCCCGGATTGAACTCCATCTGCCATTTCTCTGCCCAATTCTCCAATCTATCTATATTCTGCTGTATTCTCTGACAGTCCCCTTCACTATCTGCTACTCCACCAATCTTAGTGTCGTCTGCAAACTTGCTAATCAGACCACCTATACTTTCCTCCAAATCATTTATGTATATCACAAACAACAGTGGTCCCAGCACGGATCCCTGTGGAACACCACTGGTCACACGTCTCCATTTTGAGAAACTCACTTCCACTGCTACTCTCTGTCTCCTGTTGCCCAGCCAGTTCTTTATCCATCTAGCTAGTACACCCTGGACCCCATGCGACTTCACTTCTCCATCAGCCTACCATGGGGAACCTTATCAAACGCCTTACTGAAGTCCATGTATATGACATCTACAGCCCTTCCCTCATCAATCAACTTTGTCACTTCCTCAAAGAATTCTATTAAGTTGGTAAGACATGACTTTCCCTGCACAAAACCATGTTACCTATCACTGATAAGCCCATTTTCCTCCAAATGGGAATAGATCCTATCCCTCAGTATTTTCTCCAGCAGCTTCCCTACCACTGACGTCAGGCTCATCGGTCTATAATTACCTGGATTTTCCCTGCTACCCTTCTTAAACAAGGGGACAACATTAGCAATTCTCCAGTCCTCTGGGACCTCACCCGTGTTTAAGGATGCTGCAAAGATATCTGTTAAAGCCCCAGCTATTTCCTCTCTCGCTTCCCTCAGTAACCTGGGATAGATCCCATCCGGACCTGGGGACTTGTCCACCTTAATGCCTTTTAGAATACCCAACACTTCCTCCCTCCTTATGCTGACTTGACCTAGAGTAATCAAACATCTGTCCCTAACCTCAACATCCGTCATGTCCCTCTCCTCGGTGAATACTGATGCAAAGTACTCGTTTAGAATCTCACCCATTTTCTCTGACTCCACGCAAAACTTTCCTCTTTTGTCCTTGAGTGGGCCAATCCGTTGTCTACTTAATGTCCTGGGACTGAGATGATTGAGCTCCAACAACCATCTTTGTGCTAGGTATGACTCCAACCAGCAGAGAGTTTTCCCCCTGATTCCCATTGACTCCAGCTTTGCGAGGGCGCCTTGATGCCATACTCGGTCAAATGCTGCCTTGATGTCAAGAGCAGTCACTCTCCCCTTATCTTTGGAGTTCAATTCCTTTGTCAATGTTTGGACCAAGGCTGTAATGAGGTCAGTAGATGAATGGCCCTGGTGGAACTCAAACTGAGCATCAGTGAGCAGGTTATTGCTAAGCAAATTCCGTTGATAGCACTGTTGACGATCCCTTCCATCACTTTGCTGATGATTGAGAATCGACTAATAGGGCAGTAATTGGCCAGGTTGGATTTGTCCTACTTTTTGTGTACAGGACATACCTGGGTAATTTTCCACATTGCCGGGTAGATGCCAGTGTTGTAACTGTACTGGAACAGCTTGTCTAGGGGTGCGGCAGGTTCTGGAACACAAGTCTTCAGTCCTATTGCCGGAATGTTGTCAGTGCCCATAGCCTTTGCAGTATCCAATGCTTTCAGCCGTTTCTTGATATATGGAGTGAATCAGATTGGCTGAAGACTGGCATCAGTGATGCTGGGAACCTCAGGAGGAGGCTGAGATGGGTCATACACTCAGTACTTCTGGCTGAAGATGGATACAAATGCTTCAGCCTAATCTTTTGCACTGATGTGCTGGGCTCCCCCATCATTGAGGATAGGGATATTTGTGGAGCCTCCTCCTCCTGTTCGTTGTTTAATTGTCCACCACCATTCATGACTGGATGTGAACAAAGAACAAAGATAATTACAGCACAGGAACAGGCCCTTCGGCCCTCCAAGCCTGCGCCGATCCAGATCCTCTCTCTAAACATGTCGCCTATTTTCTAAGGTTCTGTATCTCTTTTCTTCCTGCCCATTCATGTATCTGTCTAGATACATCTTAAAAGACTCCATCGTGCCCGCATCTACCACCTCCACTGGCAATGCGTTCCAGGTGCCCACCACCCTCTGCGTAAAGAACTTTCCACGCATATCCCCCCTAAACATTTCCCCTTTCACTTTGAACTCGTGTCCTCTAGTAATTGAAACCCCCACTCTGGGAAAAAGCCTCTTGCTATCCACCCTGTCTATACCTCTCATGATTTTGTACACCTCAATCAGGTCCCCCCTCAACCTCCGTCTTTCTAATGAAAATAATCCTAATCTGCTCAACCTCTCTTCATAGCTAGCGCCCTCCATACCAGGCAACATCCTGGTGAACCTCTTCTGCACCCTCTCCAAAGCATCCACATCCTTTTGATAATGTGGCGACCAGAACTGTACGCAGTATTCCAAATGTGGCCGAACCAAAGTCCTATACAACTGTAACATGACCTGCCAACTCTTGTACTCAATGCCCCGTCCGATGAAGGAAAGCATGCCGTATGCCTTCTTGACCACTCTATTTACCTGCGTTGCCACCTTCAGGGAACAGTGGACCTGAACACCCAAATCTCTCTGGACATCAATTTTCCCCAGGACCTTTCCATTTACTGTATAGTTCACTCTTGAATTGGATCTTCCAAAATGCATCACCTCGCATTTGCCCTGATTGAACTCCATCTGCCATTTCTCTGCCCAACTCTCCAATCTATCTATATTCTGCTGTATTCTCAGACAGTCCCCTTCACTATCTGCTACTCCACCAATCTTAGTGTCGTCTGCAAATTTGCTAATCAGTCCACCTATACTTTCCTCCAAATCATTAATGTATATCACAAACAACAGTGGTCCCAGCACGGATCCCTGTGGAACACCACTGGTCACACGTCTCCATTTTGAGAAACTCCCTTCTACTGCTACTCTCTGTCTCCTGTTGCCCAGCCAGTTCTTTATCCATCTAGCTAGTACACCTTGGACCCCAAGCGCCTTCACTTTCTCCATCAGCCTGCCATGGGGAACCTTATCAAACGCCTTACTGAAGTCCATGTATATGACATCGACAGCCCTTCCCTCATCAATCAACTTTGTCACTTCCTCAAAGAATTCTATTAAGTTGGTAAGACATGACCTTCCCTGCACAAAACCATGTTGCCTATCACTGATGAGCCCATTTTCTTCCAAATGGGAATAGATCCTATCCCTCAGTATCTTCTCCAGCAGCTTCCCTACCACTGACGTCAGGCTCACCGGTCTATAATTACCTGGATTATCCCTGCTACCCTTCTTAAACAAGGGGACAACATTAGCAATTCTCCAGTCCTCCGGGACCTCACCCGTGTTTAAGGATGCTGCAAAGATATCTGTTAAGGCCCCAGCTATTTCCTCTCTCGCTTCCCTCAGTAACCTGGGATAGATCCCATCCGGACCTGGGGACTTGTCCACCTTAATGCCCTTTAGAATACCCAACACTTCCTCCCTCCTTATGCCGACTTGACCTAGAGTAATCAAACATCTGTTCCTAACCTCAACATCCGTCATGTCCCTCTCCTCGGTGAATACCGATGCAAAGTACTCGTTTAGAATCTCACCCATTTTCTCTGAGTCCAAGCATAACATTCCTCCTTTGTCCTTTAGTGGGCCAATCCTTTCTCTAGTTACCCTCTTTCTCCTTATATATGAATAAAAGGCTTTGGGATTTTCCTTAACCCTGTTTGCTAAAGATATTTCATGACCCCTTTTAGCCCTCTTAATTCCTCGTTTCAGATTGGTCCTACATTCCCGATATTCTTTCAAAGCTTCGTCTTTCTTGTGGCTGGACTGAAGAGCCATATACGCTGATAAGGTGAGATGAAGTAAGGTGGAGAAGGCTTATGTGGAGCATAAACAGTAGCATAGGCCAGTTGGGCCAAATGGCCTGTTTCTATGCTGTAAATACTCTTGTACATCACTCTTGATAAAAATTTGAAAGTAATAGCTGCTGGCCTTCCTCCAAAAATTCTCTCCATATCTGCAAATGCTCTTTTTATATGCAATTTTCAACATTTAGAGTTGTGTAAAGACAACTTGACTTAATGGCTTTTTAATACAAATTACTGTAGCTTATACAATAAAAGATGTTGCATTTTTGACTGTTAATCTTTCACTTCACAATTTTCTGACAGTGTGCTATAATGCTAGATCTAATGATGTTTTAGAAAATAATAAGCCATTTCCTGCTCCTAGTCTAAGCTTACTTTTCTTTAGTGTAATAAACCAGGTTAGATTAGAACTGTTTAACAGAATTTTGTCAGGGTGGCGTCTTTCAGAAGAGACGTTAAACCGAGATCCTGACTGCCCTTTCAGATGGATATAAAAGATCCCATGGAACTATTCCAAGGAAGAGCATGGAGGCTACCTCTCAACCAACATCACAAAAATATTATCTGATCATAATCATATGATTGTTTTTGGGAGCTTGCTGCACACAGTTGCTGTGTATCCTATATTACAACACTGACTACACTTTAAAAGGTACTTCATTGGCTGTAAAGTGATTTGGGACATCCTAAAGTTATGAAGGACACTATATAAATGCAAGACTGTCTGTCTTTCTTTAGACACTGATTGTTGACAGCTGACCCTATCCTCACCCAACATCCAGTATATACGTTTTCCAGCAGATTGACTGGATACTTATAAAGAGCAGGATATATTGCTGATTTCTCCCCTCCCTAAGTTCACACAGCACAGATTGGGAGTCAAACCAATGATGTCCATAGTCTTTGTGGTTTTAGTACTGCACTACATGGTGCACCAAGCTGTTGCAGGAGCTCTTATTTCAGTTTATTCACACTAATAGGTTCCAGTTATTCCGAATGGAGGAAGTCGCTTTTATAACTGAAGTCTCAAATAGGTGCAATAGAATACAACATCCTACCACAACATGCATTTCTTTAAGCAGCATGTGATAGCTTTTAAAGTGGAGACATCTTTTGTAAACAATCAACAGCCAGTATCTCATTCTAACTGATCCTGATGCTGTAGATTTAATATAATATAAAATAAAAACAAGAAATGCTGGAAATACTCAGCAGGTCTGGCGGCATCTGTGGAGAGAGAAGCAGAGTTAACGTTTCAGGTCAGTGATCCTTCTTCAGAACTGGCAAATATTAGAAATGTCAAAGGTTATAAGCAAGTAAAGCGGGGATGGGGCAAGAGATAACAAAGGAGAAGGTGTAGATAGGACAAGGTCACAGAATAGCTGACCAGAAGGTCATGGAGCAAAGGCAAACAATGCATTAATGGGTGTGTTGAAAGACAAAGCATCAGTATTGATAGGGCGTTAACGGACTGAAAATTGAACAGTCGCAAGTACAAACACAAAAAAAAAAGGTGGGTAAGCAAACCGAACAAACTAAGATGAAATAAAATAAACACATAAAAAAAAAGAAAGATTAACTAAAAATAAAAGTAAAATGGGGGACCCATCATGCTCTGAAATTATTGAACTCAATGTTCAGTCCGGCTGACTATAGTGTGCCTAATCGGTAAATGAGATGCTGTTCCTCGAGCTTGCGTTGATGTTCACTGGAACACTGCAGCAAGCCCAGGACAGAGATGTGAGCATGAGAGCAGGGGGGAGTGTTGAAATGGCAAGCAACCGTAAGCTCGGGTCCTGCTTGCGGACTGAGAGGAGGTGTTCCACAAAGCGGTCACCCAGTCTGCGTTTGGTCTCCCCAATGTAGAGGAGACTACATTGTGAGCAACGAATATAGTATACTACATTGAAAGAAGTACAAGTAAATCGCTGCTTCACCTGAAAGGAGTGTTTGGGGCCTGGGATAGTGAGGAGAGAGGAGGTAAATGGGCAGGTATTACACCTCCTGCGATTGCAGGGGTAGGTGCCATGGGAAGGGGACGAGGTGGTGGGGGTAATGGAGAAGTGGACCAGGGTGTCGTGGAGGGAACAATCCCTTCGGAATGCTGACAGGGGAAAGAGGGGAAGATGCGTTTGGTAGTGGCATCACGGTGGAGGTGGCGGAATTGGCGGAGGATGATCCTTTGGATATGGAGGCTGATAGGGTGGAAAGTGAGGACAAGGGGAACCCTGTCGCGGTTCTGGGAGGGAGGGGAAGGGGTCAGGGTAGAGATGCGGGAAATGGGCCGGACACGGTAAAGGCCCTGTCAACCACAGTGGGGGGAATCCTTGGTTGAGGTAAAAGGAAGAGATATCAGAAGCACTGTCATGGAAGGTAGCATCATCAGAGCAGATGCGTCGGAGATGGAGTAACTGGGAGAATGGAATGGAGTCCTTACAGGAGGCAGGGTGTGAAGAAGTGTAGTCGAGGTAGCTATGGGAGTCAGTGGGCTTATAATGGATATTAGTAGACAGCCTATCCCCAGAGATGGAGATGGAGAAGTCAAGGAAGGGAAGCGAAGTGTCGGAGATGAACCATGTAAAGGTGAGAGAAGGGTGGAAATTAGAAGCAAAGTTGATAAAGTTTTCCAGTTCGGGGCGGGAGCAGGAAACGGCACCAATACAGTCATCAATGTACTGGGAAAAGAGTTGGGGGAGGGGGCCTGAGTAGGACTGGAACAAGGAATGTTCGACATATCCCACAAAAAGACAGATGCTGTAGATTTAATGTTAAACCAATATCTTAGCCAAGTGGTTAACATTTACATACTGGTTGTTTTTGAGCACAGCAAAACAAATATGTCTTGATTCAGTCATTTACTTGAGTACTGCTTCTCTTTCCCCCCACCACGCCCCCTCCCAACCCCCAACAGGGGTACAGCTAAGACAGTTTCTTGTTCGTTGACTACTATTTTGCTTTCATCTGTGCTCTGCTTGTGTTTCACATTTACAGATGGGTCAGGGGCTGTGGAGGGTTGCAAGGAACCAACAGCTGCAACACCGAAGATATAGTGAGGAAGGCTACCACCTTGGGGAGCATGACAGGAGGCTCACTGCTGCAAATCGCAAGCAGGCCCAGGTTGGGATTGACATCTACCACATTCTGAGAGTTGGCAGATCGAAGGAAGAGCACAGGTTCCCAGACCTGGGACTGTTGCCCCCAGAGCTTAGCTTAACCATTCTCTCTTATCTGAATGCGACTGACCTTTGTCTGGCTTCATGTGTCTGGCAGGACTTAGCTAACGATGATGTTCTTTGGCAAGGGTAAGTGCCATTCTCTGCTGTCACTCATAGCCCTGCCCATGTGGAAAGTTAAAGCTTTATTGTTAGAAAGTGAAGGATAGCTTTGTTAAGTGCAGTACAGCAGATAGGAGTCAGCTTAATGTTTACAGTCAAAACTGAGGCAAAGTCATAGAAAAATTCTTTGTAAACCAAGAACAGAAGTTCTCAATTTTTCTGAGGCATGTTTAACAGCAATGTTAATAATCTGAGATGTAATCGGAGTATCCGACCCACCATAGATACTAACTCTACACAAATGACAACAATAGAGTTTTACAACTCGTAAAAATAATTAGACCATCCCAGTCATTTTATAGGAACTACTTTAACTTAAGAGTTGTAATCTTATAACTTGCAAGTTGCAATGTTATAATATCTGCCACTGAACTGTCCCTCATGTCTTTTCAGGTAAATCTTTCTCATACATTTTAGTGAAATTATCTGTTTTGACTAAAGTGTTCACATTATAGACAGCCACATATTCAGTTACATTGCAGTAGAATTCTACTTTCCAAATCTGCTCCTACTGTTGATGCTATTATGATTATGAAGAGGATTATTTCCTCAGTCAAAAGATTCATGGATTGCAGACTCAAGCACAGCAGATGGTCTGTGTCTAATCAGATTTCGGCTCAATGGGGCCAGCACATTTGCAATCAACCCCTGACAAACTGAATTAGTATTTGTGTCATATGTTTGATACATGACCATAAAGTCCACAAAACACCCAGGTTTCCATTCCTGACCTATATAACAAAATAGGCCTCACTGTCCCTGGAGGAAACTCAGATTCCGACCTTGAGTTGCTACACATTGATTCCTTGCTAGAATGTATCTGTGTGGAGACTGTGTGAGGACAGGATTAGGCTCGGCACTGTGTCCCCTAAAGTCCCTCCATAAATTGAAGGATTGAGCCCGAACATGAAAAATAGCCACTATAGCAAGGTATCAGAGGAAACCATCCACTTTTTAAAGCAACAACATTAAGATCTTTTTCAGAATGTAGAATTCTACAATACTGTATTTGAATATGTGACTGATATAACCCTTGCGGTGGGAAAAAAATTAGAATTAACTGCAGGAGATACAGCTACTCTGAACAAAGAACAGTACAGCACAGGAACAGGCCATTCGGCCCTCCAAGCCTGCGCCGATCTTGGATGCCTGCCTAAACTAAAACCTTCTGCACTTCTGGGGTCCGTATCCCTCTATTCCCATCCTATTCATGTATTTGTCAAGATGCTACTTAAACGTCGCTATTGTACCTGCTTCCACCACCTCCCCCAGCAGCAAGTTCCAGGCACTCACCACCCTCTGTGTAAAGAACTTGCCTCGCACATTCCCTCTAAACGTTGCCCCTCGCACCTTAAACCTATGTCCCCTAGTAACTGACTCTTGCATCCTGGAAAAAAGCTTCTGACTATCCACTCTGTCCATGCCGCTCATAACTTTGTAAACCTGTATTAAGTCGCCCCTCCACCTCCGTCGTTCCAATGAAAACAATCCAAGTTTATCCAACCTCTCCTCATAGCTAATGCCCTCCAGAACAGGCAACATCCTGGTAAACCTCTTCTGTACCCTCTCCAAAGCCTCCACGTCCTTCTGGTAGTGTGGCGACCAGAATTGCACGCAATATTCTAAGTGTGGCCTAACTAAAGTTCTGTACAGCTGCAGCATGACTTGCCAATTTTTATACTCTATGCCCCGACCGATGAAGGCAAGCATGCCGTATGCCTTCTTGACTACCTTATCCACCTGCGTTGCCACTTTCAGTGACCTGTGGACCTGTACGCCCAGATCTCTCTGCCTGTCGATACTCCTAAGGGTTCTGCCATTTACTGTATACCTCCCACCTGCATTAGACCTTCCAAAATGCATGACCTCACATTTGTCCAGATTAAACTCCATCTGCCATTTCTCCGCCCAAGTCTCCAACCGATCTATATCCTGCTGTATCCTCTGACAATCCTCATCACTATCCGCAACTCCACCAACCTTTGTGTCGTCCGCAAACTTACTAATCAGACCAGCTACATTTTCCTCCAAATCATTTATATATACTACAAAGAGCAAAGGTCCCAGCACTGATCCCTGCGGAACACCACTAGTCACATCCGTCCATTCAGAAAAGCATCCTTCCACTGCTACCCTCTGTCTTCTGTGACTGAGCCAGTTCTGTATCCATCTTGCCAGCTCACATCTGATCCCGTGTGACTTCACCTTTTGTACCAGTCTGCCATGAGGGACCTTGTCAAAGGCTTTACTGAAGTCCATATAGATAACATCCACTGCCCTTCCTTCATCAATTATCTTTGTCACTTCCTCCAAAAACTCAATTAAATTAGTGAGACACGACCTCCCCTTCACAAAATCATGCTGCCTCTCGCTAATAAGTTCGTTTGTTTCCAAATGGGAGTAAATCCTGTCCCGAAGAATCCTCTCTAATAATTTCCCTACCACTGATGTAAGGCTCACCGGCCTATAATTTCCTGGATTATCCTTGCTACCCTTCTTAAACAAAGGAACAACATTGGCTATTCTCCAGTCCTCTGGTACCTCACCTGTAGCCAATGAGGATGCAAAGATTTCTGTCAAGGTCCCAGCAATTTCTTCCCTTTCCTCCCTTCGTATTCTGGGGTAGATCCCATCAGGCCCTGGGGACTTATCTACCTTAATGCTTTGCAAGACACCCAACACCTCCTCCTTTTTGATAATGAGATGACTGAGACTATCTATACTCCCTTCCCTCGGCTTATCATCCACCAAGTCCTTCTCTTTGGTGAAAACTGATGCAAAGTCCTCATTTAGTACCTCGCCCATTTCCTCTGGCTCTACACATAGATTCCCTCCTCTGTCCTTGAGCGGGCCAACCCTTTCCCTAGTTACCCTCTTGCTCTTTATATATGTATAAAAAGCCTTGGGATTATCCTTAATCCTGTTTGCCAATGACTTTTCATGACCCCTTTTAGCCCTCCTGACTCCTTGCTTAAGTTCCTTTCTACTGTCTTTATATTCCTCGAGGGATTCGTCTGTTCCTAGCATTCCAGCCCTTACGAATGCTTCCTTTTTCTTCTTGACTAGGCTCACAATATCCCGCGTTATCCACGGTTCCCGAAACTTGCCAAACTTATCCTTCTTCCTCACAGGAACATGCTGGTCCTGGATCTTAATCAACTGAAGAAACATGTCTTTACAAGGCTAGCTTATTGTTAATGCCAAAGCAATCTTTCAAAAGGCAAGAAGTCACTGGTGGGTGCAGGCCCTCTAACAGTAACCACACGGTAGGACAGAGTATAAAGGAAGAAATAATGGGAGCTTTTCAGAAAGATATGGCAATAATCATGGTGGATTTTAATCTACATATAGACTGGAAAATCAGATGGGCAAAGGTAGCCTAAATGAGGAGTTTTTCGAATGTTTTCGGGATAGTTTCTTAGAACAGCACCTTCTGGAGCCAACCAGAGAGCAAGCTATACTAGAGCTGGTATTGTGCAATGAGATAGGGTTAATTGGTGACCTCAGAGTGAAGGCACCCCAAGGTAATAGCGATCATAATATGATTGAATTTTATGTTCAGTTTGAGGGAGAGAAGAGTGGGTCTAAGACTAGTATTTTAAATTTAAACAAGGGCAATTATGAGGGCATGAAAGCAGAGCTAGCTGAAGTGAACTGGCAAATTTGCTTAAGGGATAGGTCAGTAGAGATGCAGTAGCAGACATTTAAGGCGATATTTCAGAATACACAGAATCCATTCCAACGAGAAAGAAAAATTCCAAGGAGAGGACCCACTATCCATGGTTAACTAAAAAAGTTAAAGATAGTATCAAACTTAAAGAAAAAGCATATAAATGTGCAAAGATGGGAGGCAGGTCAGAAGATTGGACAGAATATAAAAAAAACAGCAAAGAATGACTGAAAGATTGATAAGGAGGGAAAAATTAGAGTATGAGAGAAAGCTAGCTGGAAATATAAAAACAGATAGTAAGAGTTTCTATAGATATTTAAAAAAGAAAAGTGAACAAAGTGAGCATTGGTCCTGTAGAAAGTGAGTCTGGGGAATTAATAAGGAAAATAAGGAGATGGCAGATGAATTGAGCAGGTATTTTGCATCAGTCTTCACTATAAAGGATACAAGTAACATCCCAGAAATAGCTGTAAATCAGGAAATGGAAGGGAGGGAGGAACTCAGGAAAATTACAATCCCCAGGGAAGTGGTACTGAGCAAATTGTTGAAGTTGAGGCTTGACAAGTCCCTGGGTCCTGATGGACTTCATCCTAGGGTCCCAAAAGAAGTGGCGAGTGAGACAGTTGATGCATTGGTTTTAATTTTCCAAAATTCCTTAGATTCGGGAAAGGTTCTATTAGATTGGAAAATAGCGAATGTAACATCTTTATTCAAAAAGGGAGGGAGAAAACAGGAAACTACAGGCCAGTTGGTTTAACATATGTCATAGGGAAAATGTTAGAAGATATTATTAAAGTTGGGCACTTAGAAAAATTCAATGTAATCAGGCAGAATCAACATGGTTTTGTGAAAGGGAAATCATATTTAACCAATTTACTGAAGTTCTTTGAAGAAGTAACAGGTGCTGTGGATAAACCGGAACCAGTGGATGTACTGAACTTAGAATTCTGGACGATTTTTGATAAGGTGTCACATCAAAGGTTATTGCAGAAAATAAAAGCTCATGGTGTAGGGGGTAACATATTAGCATGGATAGAAGATTGGCTAGCTAACAGGAAACAGAGAGTAGGCATAAATGGGCCATTTTCTGGTTGGCAGGATGTAACGAGTGGTGTGCCACAGGGATCGATGCTGGGGCCTCAACTTTGTACAATTTATATATAAATGACTTAGATGAAGGACCGAAGGTATGGTTGCTAAATTTGCTGATGACATGTAGGAAAGTAAGTTGCAAACAGGACATAAGAGGGATATAAAAGGATATAGATGGGTTAAGTGAATGGGCAAAGATCTGGCAAATGGAGTATAATGTGGGAAAATGTGGAATTGTCCATTTGGCAGGAAGAATAAAAAAGTTCTAAATGGTGCGAGATTGCAGAGCTCTGAGATGCAGAGAGATTTGGGTTTCCTAGTGCATGAATCGCAAAACATGAGAATGCAGATTCAGCAAATAATTAGGAAAGCTAATAGAATGTTATCATTTATTGCGAGGGGAATTGAAGGATGTAAGTACGTGGAAGCAGTTCAGAAAAAGTTTATTCGACTAATACCTGGAATGGGCAGGTTGTCTTACGAGGAAAGGTTGGACAGGCTAGGCTTGTATCCACTGGAGTTTAGAAGAGTACGAGGCAACTTGATTGAAACATATAAGATCCTGAGGGGTCTTGACAGGGTGAATGTGGAAAGGATGTTTCCCCTTGTGGGAGAATCTAGAACTAGGGGTCACTATTTAAAAATAAGGGGTTATCCATTTAAGACAGAGATGAGGAGAAATTTTTTTCTTTGAGAGTTGGAACTCTCTTCCTCAAAAGGCAGTGGAAGCAGTGTCTTTAAATATTTTTAAGGCAGAGGTAGATAGATTCTTGATAAGCAAGCGGGGGAAAGGCTATGGGGGTAGGAGGGAATGTGGAGTCGAGGTTACAATCAGATCAGCATAATTTTATTGAATGGTGGAGCAGGCTTGAGGGGCCAAGTGGCCTACTCCTGCTCCTAATTCGTATGTAAAAGACAAGAATACAAATTACAATAGAATAACAGAAGATTACAGCAGAGAAGGAGGCCATTTGCACCATAGGCACTAATATTTATGTGCCGGGTGCAGGTGAGGGCACAAACAGTTGAAGAAACTGGCAAGGTCAGAGATGCAGAGGTCCTTCCGAACTTAATAATAGAACTTATTAACATACTGTAAATCTACCTCCCGCCTGACAGCTGACGAACAGGAGGGAAAAACCAGTGGCAGGAGGCCGCAGTCATGTAGTCTTAGGGACGGACCCCAGCTATCAGCTATGGGGAGACGCCCGTGAATTGGCCTAGGGAGAGGTTGTTAATCAGGTCTATGGGGAAGTCGTTAATCGATGCTGGGGAGGCTGACGACTGGGGCTGGGTGGAGGATTCCTGCCTCTCTTGGCCCTTTAGGACTGCTGAAGGAGACATACCCGCCTCCCTTTCACTGCTACCGACCCCTAGGAGGCACCCGCAGCAGCATTAGATTTCAAATCGGCCACCCAATTGCACTGTGGGATACCCATTTTAATTATCTTAACTAATCATCCTGCTTATCCATGGTGGACACTCAGATGCTCTGATATCTGCTGCTGTTAAAAAAAAAAAGGCAGCAGGCACATGTGTGGCAGGTTAGGGTCGCGTTGTTGGCATTTCACTTAAATGCCCCTGATCACCTTACACCTGCCTTGGGGGCAATAATATCAACACCATGGGACTCAGTTTTAACCCATTCAAAACTCATCATTTACACAGAGTGAAAATTGGGCCCATGTGTCTGTTCCATCTTTGCTGGGGCCATCTAAAACTAATCCCATTGCCCTGCTGTTCATGATGTTATTAAATGTTATATGTCTGTGTTAATGAATACTTTATGTAAAATGTCACAATTTAACTTGAGGATTTCCATCTGGAATTTTAACTGTGCAAATGAAAATTCATCAATTGAAAGTTAAGTATTTTAAAAGATAGTGTATTTCGTTTATATAACACTTGTGAAATCATTTGCCTAATTGTGAATATCAAAAATACAGAACTACTTAACTAAAAGGTAAGCTTTACAGATAATTTGAAGAGTTTGAATCATTTTACACTTTTATTTTGGTACGATACTACATAGAACATAGAACATTACATCGCAGTACAGGCCCTTCGGCCCTCGATGTTGCGCCGACCTGTGAAACCATCTGACCTACACTATTCCATTTTCATCCATATGTCTATCCAATGACCACTTAAATGCCCTTAAAGTTGGTGAGTCTACTACTGTTGCAGGCAGGGCGTTCCACGCCCCTACTACTCTCTGAGTAAAGAAACTACCTCTAACATCTGTCCTATATCTATCACCCCTCAACTTAAAGCTATGTCCCCTCGTGTTTGCCATCACCATCCGAGGAAAAAGACTCTCACTATCCACCCTATCTAACCCTCTGATTATCTTATATGTCTCTATTAAGTCACCTCTCCTCCTCCTTCTCTCTAACGAAAACAACCTCAAGTCCCTCAGCCTTTCCTCGTAAGACCTTCCCTCCATACCAGGCAACATCCTAGTAAATCTCCTCTGCACCCTTTCCAAAGCTTCCACATCCTTCCTATAATGCGGTGACCAGAACTGCACGCAATACTCCAGGTGCGGCCGCACCAGAGTTTTGTACAGCTGCAGCATGACCTCGTGGCTCCGAAACTCGATTCCCCTACTAATAAAAGCTAACACACCATATGCCTTCTTAATAGCCCTATTAACCTGGGTGGCAACTTTCAGGGATTTATGTACCTGGACACCAAGATCTCTCTGCTCATCTACACTACCAAGAATCTTCCCATTAGCCCAGTACTCTGCATTCCTGTTACTCCTTCCAAAGTGAATCACCTCACACTTTTCCGCATTAAACTCCATTTGCCATCTCTCAGCCCAGCTCTGCAGCCTATCTATGTCCCTCTGTAACCTACAACATCCTTCGGCACTATCCACAACTCCACCGACCTTCGTGTCATCCGCAAATTTACTAACCTGCTATTTCTACTCTGACTAGCACATGGCACTGGTCGTAATCCTGCGATCACTACCTTTGAGGTCCTACTTTTCAACTTATTTTCTAACTCCCTATATTCTGCTTTTAGGATCTCATCCTTTTTTTTACCTATGTCGTTTGTACCAATGTGTACCACGACCACTGGCTGTTCACCCTCCCCCTTCAGAATGTCCTGTAACCGCTCTGAGACATCCTTGACCCCAGCACCAGGGAGGCAACATACCATCCTGGTATGTTCTAGTCAAGGCAAATACCAACTCCACTACATGCATCTAATTTCCGCAAGGTAGAGCTTAAGTCGTTGCAAGCTGGGTCAGCACAACTCAATACTGTTGCAAAGTATTAAAAGTCATGTTACAGCTTGTGGGAACATAAAAACAGGAGTAGGCCATTTAGCCCCTCGTGTCTGTTCCACCACCCAACAAGATCATGGCTGAACTGTGGCCTAACTTCAAATACCACCCTTTACCTCATATCCCTTAATACCATTGGTTAACAGAAATCTATCAATCTTAGATTTAAAATTTACAATTAACCCATTATCAACTGCCATTGCAGAATAGAGTTCCAAACTGCTACCATCCTTTGTGTGTAGAAGTGTTTCCTAACTTCACTCTTGAAAGGCCTGGCTTCAATTTTGAGGCTATGTCCCCTAATCCTAGATTCCCCAACGAGCAGAAATAGTTTCTCTCTATCACCTTATCAGTTTCCCTGAATATCTTAAAAACTTTGATCAAATCAGCCCTTAACCTTCTAAATTCCAAGGAATACAACCTTTCCTTTGTCTCATGCCATCTCTCCTGCCCTCTGCCCTACTACACACCTTCCCTTTTGTTCTCTTCCCCACCTCGCACCCACCACCCCACCATCACTTCTTAAAACCTAATACATTTCTAACCTTTGCCAGTTCTGATGAAAGGTCACAGACCTGAAATGTTAACTCTGCTTCTCTTTCCACAGATACTGCCTGACCTGATGAGGATTTCCAGCAATTTTGCTTCTATTTCAGATTTCCAGCATCTGCAGTATTTTGCTTTTATTTTAGAGGTTATGCTGAATCTTTATAAAGCTCTGGTTTGGCCCCAACTGGAGTATTCTGCCCAGTTCTGGTCACCACACTTCAGGAAGGATGTGAGCGTCCTTGAGAGGGTGCAGAATGGTTCCTAGGATGGAGGATTTTAGTTACAAGGTTAGGTTGGAAAAGCTGGGTTTGTTCTCCTTAAAACAAAGGAGATTGAGGCGAGATTTAATAGAAGTGTACAAGATTACAACAGGCTTAGATAAGTTGGACAAGGGAAAACTGTTCCCATTAACAAATGGTACAAGGACTCTGGGACACAGATTTAACATTTTGGGCAAAAGATGCAGGGGAAATATAAGGAAGCACTTTTTTACGCAGTAGGTGGTAATGACCTGGAACTTGCTGCCCACAAGGGAGATGGAAGTGAAGATGATCAATGACTTCAAGAGGAAGTTGAATGGCCACCTGAGAAAAATAGACGCAGGGCTATAGGGATCGAGCCGGGAAGTGGGACTGACTGCATAGCTCTGTGGAGAGCTGGCATAGACTCGATGCAGTGAATGGCCTCCTTCTGTGCTGTAAATGACTGTCTGACTCTAGTGTGCGTAGTCTGGCCTTGTAATTTAACTGTTGGAGTCCAGGTATCATTCTAGTAAATCTATCCTGCATTTCCTCCAAGGCAATATATTCTTCCTAAGGTGTGGTGCCCAGAACTGAACACAGTACTCCAGGTGTAGTCTAACCAAGGCTTTGTATAACTGCAACATGACTTATAACCCCTTGTATTCTCATCCTCTGATATAAAGGCCAGAATTCCAACTGCATTTTTGTTTTTTTTTTGTGCCTCTCCATGACATTTTAATGATCTATGTGCATGAACCCCGAAATCTCTTTGGATCTCCACTGCTTCTAGCCTTTCACTACTTAGAAAGTACTCTGTTCTATCGAGAGAATTTTGGAAGATTATAGTTAGGGCATCTGTAAAGTTCTCACCTACTTCCTTTAAAATCCTGGGATAAAAATCATCTGATCCTGGGGATTTGTCACTCTTTCTTCATTACTGTTAATTTGCTTACGTTAACTTTGATGAGTCCCTTTCACTGATTCAGTACTATTTTCCTTGGGATGTCCAGAATGCTATCCTCTTCCTCTACTGTAATTACTGATGCAAAGTAATTACTTGACATGTCCGCCATTTCCTTATTTTCATTGACAATATCAACTTTATCAGTTTTCAAGGGACCCACATTGCTCTTAACCACCCTATTTTTCCTCATATAATTGTGTAAGCCTTTCTGTTGATTTTGATAACCCTTGCAAGTTTCTTTTCATACCCTATTTTGTAGTTCTTACTATTTGTTTTGTCACCCTTTGCTGTTCTTTATTATCACTCTCATTCACCAGGATCTGTGCTATTTGTTGCATTCTTTTTCTTTTTGTTTTATGTTGTCCCTTATTTCTTTAGTCATTTGTTACAGTATTCCTCAAAGGATCAATCCAGGATGGTTTTGTTTCCATCTATAGTCCAAGATAGCATTCAGAGGATTTGAATGGTGGTTGAGTCAAATATATCATGCATCTTAGTCATGAATATTATCGAAGATATAACAGAAGATGGGGGCATATCAACCTTATTTATCATGAAACCTGGGAACATTACATGGATTTCCATTAATTTTAAAGAAGATCCATCAAATGGTTGCCTCTCTATATTAGCATTGAATCAGTATCAATTCAGACTGGGAACTCTGCTTCATAAGACCAAAAAAAAAGTGATGAGTGAAAAGTAAGTGTTGATAAACTACCAACAGGCAGCATGGTTTTTGTTTCAGGTTGTGCAAATCCACCTGGGGTCACTGTTCCATATACTATAGAGACCATCCTTCAAATTTTAACTACAGGAAACTTTACATGCAACTGGATGAAGGCAGCCTTACGTTCAATGCTAATCCTCATGAGGTAATTAAATGCTACATGTGCACGTTATAACACAATGTAAAAATTCACCGTGGCATTTGTGAAGGTTTCTATTTGTAATCTATAGTGCCTGTTGGACTTAAATGAAGATAAACTGGTGAATTGTCGGAACTTCACTAGTTTGTATGTAATCTGTTAATTCATTGAGGCTCATATAATGGCCTAGAAACTCGATGGCCCAATCTTCAGGTGCAAAATGGGCACCTAAGCACTCATTACACACCAAGAGTGTGCTGCCCACCATACTGGGTAAGACAGAAAAAGGGATGTCCAGGGCTCATGCCTGAAACTGGCCCTTTCCACATATCAGTCAGAGAGCTAACACTTGTTTGAGGTCCCCTTTGCAAAATTGGGCTGCCCTGAACAAGCCAGCTGCAGTTAGGAAAGCATGGTCTGCATGTGACTTAACCAGTGGTCCTTAAAGGGTCTGGTGATGGTTGCCACCAAAAAAGTATGTGGTGGCTTAGTAAGCAGAACCAGGAGATGCAGGAGTGCTGCTCTGGGATTCACTGCAGTGTTGTGGCTCCCAGTGAGCTTAGGTACCCCATTTACGCCCCTCCCTCCCAATGGCTTTCCCTCCTCTCCATGACCTACCTGCTGACGACACAGCAGCCCAGAATTGAAATTATCTTTGCTGATAAGTGCCTGGGGATGCCCTTCCTGTAAATGAGGCCTGAGGCCCAGTATCAGGCCTCGGGCCTGTCTGTTCCAGAGAAGGGATTGTTCTGGCACTCAGTTTGCGAGACCAATGTTCTTGGTAGAAGTCTTGTATTATGAAGTTAAATAAATATTACTAACACCAATGTATTGTATAAATGAAACCATATTTCTTTTATACTGTGTTTTGATTTATCTTATGCTATTTAAAGTACCAATCTACGCATATGAATGAACATTTTACGACATAAATTCTTGCGATGCATTCAGGAGAACTTTTTTGCCCAGTATGAAGCAAGTCCAACAAGAGAGGATGCAGTGTTGGACTTAGTTTTAGGATTTGAAGCTACACAGATGGAAGGAGTGGCAGTGGGAGAGTATTTTGGTGGTAGTGATAATAATTTAGTCGGTTTTAACATAATTATGGAAAAAGACAAAGATAGAACAGGAGTTAGAGTTCTCAATTGGGGCAAGGCAATTTTACTAAGCTGAGAAGTGATTTCGCAAAAGTGGACTCCAAACAGCTACTTGAAAGTAAATCAGTGTCAGAGCAGTGGGAGGCATTCAAGGGGAGATTCAAATGGTTCAAAGTAAACATGTTCCCACAAAGAAAAAGGATGGGACAGCCAAATCTAGAGCCCCTGGATGTCAAGGAGTTTACAGGGTAAGATAAGACATAAAAGAAAAGTTTATGACCGACACAGAACTCCATACTACAGAAAGCCGAGAGGAGTATAGAAAGTGAAGGGGTGAAAGCAAAAAGGAAATTAGGAGAGCACAGAGAGGGCACGAAAGAATATTGGCAAGCAAAATCAAGGTGAACCCAAAGATGTTTTATCAGTACATTAAGACTAAGAGGATAACTAAGGCAAGAGTAGGGCCCATAAAAGACCAAAAAGGTAACCTATGTGTAGGGGTGGAAAATGTTGGTATGGTTCTTAATGAATACTTTGCATCTGTCTTCATAAAAGAGGGGGACGATGCAGATATTGTAGTTAAGTAGGAGGAGTGTGAAGTATTGGATGTGATAAACATAGGGAAAGAGGAAGTATTCATAGGATTAGAGCCTTGAAAGTGGATAAATCACCAGGGCCAGATGTAATGTACCCCAGGCTGTTAAAAGAAGCCAGGGAGGAAATAGCGGAGGGTCTGACCATCATTTTCCAGTCCTCACTGGATACAGGTATGGTGCTGTAGGATTGGAGGACTGCTAACGTTGTATCTTTGTTTAAAAAGGAAGCGAGGGTAAGACCTAATAACTATAAACCAGTCAGTCTAACCTCAGTAGTGGGCAAATTATTGGAATCAATTCTGAGAGACAGGATAAATTGTCACTTGGAAGGACATGGATTAATCAAGGATAGTCAGCATAGAGTTGTTGAGGGAAGATCTTGTCTGACTAACTTGATTGAGTTTTTTGAAAAAGTAACAAGGAGGATTGATGAGGGTAGTGCAGTTGATGTGATCTACATGGATTTTAGCAAGGCTTTTGACAAGGTCCCACATGCAGACTGTTTTTTTTTTCAAAAAAAGCCCATGGGATCCAGGGAAATGTGGCAAGCTGGATCGGTAGCTCAGTGACAGGAAACAAAGGGTAATGGTTGACGGGTGTTTTTGCGATTGGAAGGCTGTTTCCAGTGGCTTTCCACTAGGTCACCTGATTTTTGTGGTATGTATTAACGATTTAGATGTAAATGTAGGGGACATGATCAAAAAGTTTGCAGACAACACAAAAAGTGGCCATGTGATTGATAGCGAGGAGGCTAGCTGTACATTGCAGGAAGATGGATTGATCTGGTGGGCAGAAAAGTGGCAAATGGAATTCAACCTCAAAATGTGAGGTGATGCATTTGGGGAGGTCAAATAAGACAAAAACAATTAATGGGAGGATACGGGGATGTATAGAGGAAGTGAGAGACCTTGGAGTGTATGTCCACAGATCCATGAAAGTAGCAGGACAGGTCGATAAGATGGTTACGAAGGCATATGGAATCCTTTCCTTTATTAGCTGAGGTATAGAATATAAGAGCAGGGTGGTTATGCTGGAACTGTTTAAATCATTAGTTAGGCCACAACTTGAGTTCTGGTCATCTCATTACAGAAAGGATGTAATTGTACTAGAGAGGGTACAGAGGAGATTACGAGGATGTTGCCAGGACTGGAAAAATGCAGCTGTGAGGAAAGATTGGATAGGCTGTGGTTGTTCTCCTTGGCACAGAGGGGGCTGAGGGGAGATCTGATTGAAATATACCAAATTATGAGGGGCCTGGATAGAGTGGATATGAAGGGCCTATTTACCTCCACAGAAAGGTCAGTGACGAGGCGGCATAGATTTAAAGTGATTGGTAGAAAGATTAGAGGGGAGATGAGGAAAAGCTTTTTCACCCAGAGGTGTTGATGGTCTGGAACTCACTGCCTGAAATGGTGGTAGAGGCAGAAACCCTCAACTCATTTAAAGGTTTCTGGATATGCACCTCAAGTGCTGTTACTTGTAGCACATTACAATGCTGGAAGGTGGGACTAGGTTGAGTGGCTCGTTTTTCGGCCGGCGCAGACAGAATGGGCCAAGTGGCCTCTTTCTGTGCCGTAAACTTTCTATGATTCTATGCCAAATAGCAGTGAAAATGCATTTCAGCTGTTGTAATGGGATGTATAAATGTTTCACTGTTCGTTTATATAGTTAATAGTTTAAAATTCTTGTTTCCCTCAATTTAGGAGTGATGCATAATTATGTTCCTGAGAGGTTTGAGATGTGTTAATAACTCCAGATGCAGCTTTTAAATGTTTATAAAGTTGTATCTGAAGATACGCTTCCGGCGTGACAGAGGTGGAGGTAAGAGAGGAGGGGGAGTTGCACTATTGATTAGGGAGGACATCACGGCAGTACTTAGAGAAGATATCCCGGGGGGA
This sequence comes from Heterodontus francisci, assembly GCF_036365525.1. Taxonomy (NCBI): domain Eukaryota; kingdom Metazoa; phylum Chordata; class Chondrichthyes; order Heterodontiformes; family Heterodontidae; genus Heterodontus; species Heterodontus francisci. The sequence continues at coordinate 26,980,657 of NC_090374.1, read as the reverse complement.
ATGTCCAGCGAGGCCGTATGGGTAGAACTTAGAAATAAGAAAGGGGTGATCACTTTGATGGGATTATACTATATGCCCCCCAATAGTCAGAGGGAATATGAGGTGCATATATGTAGGGAAATCACAGATAGGTGTAGGGATTATAGGGTTGTAGTAGTAGGTGATTTTAACATCCCTAATATTGACTGGGACTGCCTTAGTGCTAAGGAATCAGATGGGAAAGAATTTGTTAAGTGTGTCCAGGATAGTTTTCTGAAGCAGTATGTGGATGGCCCTACTGGAGAAGGGGCTACACTCGATCTCCTCTTAGGAAATAAGGCTGGGCAGATGGTTGATGTGTCAGTGGGGGAGCACTTTGGGACCATAACTCTATTAGCTTCAAGATAGTTATGGAAAAGGATAGGACTGGTCCTCAGGTTGAAGTCCTAAATTGGGGGAAGGCTAATTTCGATGGCATCAGACAGGAACTCTCAAAAGTTGAGTGGGAGAGGCTGTTTACAGGTTAAGGGATGTCTGGCAAGTGGGAGGCTTTTGAAAGTGAGATAGGAAGAGTTCAGGGCCGGCATGTTCCTGTTAGATGGAAGGGCGAGGCTGGCAAGTTTAGGGAACCTTGGTTGCCGAGGGATATTGAGGGTGTGGTCAGGACAAAGAAGGAGGCATATGTCAGGTATAGGCAGCTGGGATCAAGCGAGTTCCTCAAGGAGTATAGGGGATGTAGGAGTACACGTAAGAAGAAAATGAGGAGGGCAAAAAGGGGCCATGAGATTTCCCTGGCAGATAAGATAAAGGAGAATCCTAAAAGATTCTGTAAGTATATTAAGAGTAAAAGGGTAGCTAGTGAGAGAGTAGGTCCCCTTAAGGATCAGTGTGGTAATCTATGTGTGGAGCCACGGGAAATGGGCGAGGTCTTAAGTGAATACTTCTCGTCTGTATTTACCATGGAGAAGGTCATGGAAGCTAGTGAGTTCAAGGGAGGGAACAGCGATATCCTGGAGCATATCAACATTACAAAGGAGTTGGAGGTTTTGAAGTGCATTAAGGTGGATAAATCCCCAGGGCCTGACCAGGTGTATCCTTGGATGCTGTGGGAAGCAAGGGAGGGGATTGCTGGGGCCCTGGCAGAGATTTTTGTATCATCGTTAGCCACGGGTGAGGTACCGGAAGACTGGAGGATAGCTAATGTTGTGCCTTTATTTAAGAAGGGCAGCAGGGATAAGCCAGGGAACTACAGAGTCTTACATCAGTGGTGGGAAAGTTATTGGAAGGGATTCTGAGAGACAGAATTTATATGCATTTGGAAAGGCAAGGTCTGATTAGGGGTAGTCAGCATGGTTTTTGCATGGGAAATCATGACTCACGAATTTGATTGATTTTTTTGAGGAGGTGACCAAGAGGATTGATGACGGCAGGGTGATGGACGTTGTCTACATGGACTTTAGCAAGGCCTTTGACAAGGTCCCGCATGGTAGACTGGTCCAGAAGGTTCGAACACATGGAATCCAGGGTGAGCTAGCCAATTGGATACAAAATTGGCTTGGTGATGGGAGGCAGAGGGTGGTAGTGGAGGGTTGTTTTTCAGATTGGAGGCCAGTGACCAATGGTGTGCCGCAGGGATCAGTGCTGGGCCCTCTGTTGTTTGTCATATATATTAATGACTTGGATGTGAATGTAGGGGGCATGATTAGTAAGTTTGCAGATGACACCAAAATTGGTGGTATAGTGAACAGTGAAGAAGGTTGTCTAAGGTTACAGCAGGATATAGATAAACTGGGAAAGTGGGCAAGGGATTGGCAAATGGAATTTAACGCAGACAAGTGTGAAGTGATGCATTTTGGGAAGTTAAACCAGGGCAGGACATATACAGTGAATGGCAGGACCCTGGGGAGTGTTATTGAGCAGAGAGACCTTGAGGTGCAAGTACATAGTTCCCTGAAAGTGGCAACATAGGTAGACAGGGTGGTGAAGAAGGCATATGGTATGCTTGCCTTCATCGGCCGAGAAGAGTCGGGATGTCATGTTACAGTTGTACATAACGTTGGTTAGGCCGCATTTGGAGTATTGTGTGCAGTTCTGGTCGTCGCACTACAGGAAAGATGTGATTAAGCTAGAGAGGGTGCAGAAAATATTCACAAAGGTGTTGCCTGGTTTGGAGGGCTTGAGTTATTAAGAGAGATTGGATAGGCTGGGTCTGTTTTCCTTGGAGCGAAGGAGGCTGAGAGGGAACATGATAGAGGTATATAAAATTATGAGAGGCATAGATAGGGTAGATAGCCAGAGTCTGTTTCCCATGGTAAGGGTGACTAAAACTAGAGGGCATAGATTTAACGTGAGAGGGAGGAGGTTTAAAGGGGATCAAAGGGGTAAATTTTTCACATAAAGAATAGTGGGTATCTGGAATGAGCTGCCTGAGGAGGTGGTGGAGGCAGGAACAGTAGCAACATTTAAGAGGCATCTGGACAGGTACTTGAATGAGCAAGGCATAGAGGGATATGGAATTAATGCAGCATCAGGGATTAGTATAGATAGGCATTATGATCGGCATGGACGTGGTGGGCCAAAGGGCCTGTTTCTATGCTGTACGACACAATGACTCTATATAGCTTTAGTGTGATGCATTATATAACTGGACAAGTTTAGCTGAACAGCTAAGAGGTCAAAGATGCTTAACCCTTTAAATATATTTTAGATTGGTGCCATTTGACACTTCCACCCTATGATATACTTTGTCACCGAACATTATGTATTGTTGACTTGTACCGAGTCCCAATGTAAAATCAGTTTTGACTAAATGATAGCTTGCTTTATGATTATAGACCATAATCAATACTTAACTAGCAGCCTTAATTTTGTGGCTTGTTTCTGTCACACTTCCAGAGATGTGAAGAAACAGCAGCTCCTACAGGTGAAGTAAAGTACAAAGCAAAGGACAATCATGCTGAGTTAGACCAAGCACATAAAATAATGATTGGACCATAAATCTCCTCCCGGCCCCACTCTCCCGTGCCACCACCACCAAACAAAGATAACGCCTCTCATTACAAAGATAAAGCATGAGAAAAATGAACATACATACGAACATACGAATTAGGAGCAGGAGTAGGTTACTCGGCCCTTCGAGTCAGCTCCGCTATTCAATAAGTTCATGGCTGAACTGATTACTCCACGTTTCCACCTACCCCTGATAACCTTCCACCCCCTTGCTTATCAAGAAGCAATAGGCACTACAAAATTGAAAGGCGTATGATTTCAGTAAACAAATTTTCTTGTCTGGATTTGGGATTCACTAGGACGTCCACACGTGCAAGTTTCCTGTTGTGAAATAATTTTGAATTAGGTAAAAGGATCACTGAAAAGGAGAACTAGCAATACGTTCAAAGGCCTGATACTTGGTGTGCAGAAGCAGATTCATTTCATCTGAAGCAGGTTTAACTTAGTTCTTGCTTTGTGTCGTCGTCCTTTTCCTGGTTCCCACACCAGCCTAGGGTAGTAACAGTAAATTAACGGGCTTCCTTTGCACAGTATACTCTCATCATATGAAAGGACTCTTGGCTCGGAAATTAAGCTACTTGATTGCAAAGTGGCTAGAATGGATTTACAACTCGAACAGTATTAGACCTAGACTAGAGTGCTCAGATTGCTGTCTGTCAGAAATTATAACAGTGCTAACAGCTGCTGCAAGATCTATTGCAATAATTTTGATTTTGTCTTATTCATTTTTGGACTTTGGAGTTCAGTAAACTTGCACATGGAGATTGACTTTTGCAGAAGGATGGAAAACTGTGGCACCCAGTTCCAGCCAATGTGAGGTTTAAAACTCTTTTGTGAGCATGGTCTGGTGCCTCCTTTATGCCATTCGCAAACACAGTTGTGCAACATTTAATGGAAAGGATTTACTTAAAGTTTTAGGGTAGTGGTTTGTGTTCCATGTTGTGTTCTGCTATCCTGATCCTTTAAAGGATAGCTTTAACCCAAATTAAGCAAGGCCCATGCAGTAGCCAATTTGGCTCGCCTCATCATATTCCTATGAAAGAAATGCCATGTCGCTTGAAGGCTTTTGGTTTCTCCACAGACCAAAATTCGTTTCAAAAATAATTTCCTTCCCATTTGGGGCGTGGCACAGAGACTATCAAGAACAATTATTTGTGCCCTAATAAAACTAGAAATAGGGGTGAGTTAGTAATGAAGCAAAGGAAGGTTCAACAATTGTGATGTGCATTTTGTTTGACTTTTGTTTTTTTAATACTGGGTGAAATAAAAGTGAACTGGAGATAATTGACCAGTACATGTGACTCAGACATTTGACACAGTTAGTGAGGTCTTACAAGTATTTTATGTTTCATGGAGAGCTTCATATCATCGCTAGTAATTTTGCATTGTCCCTCAGTACATATTGTTGCTGAATGTTCCATCAGCCCATTCAACCAGCCCAGCTTCTGGCATCTTCATGTTGTACCTGATTGCTTTTCTTTTCACACCATGGTAAAATAATGACAGCCATCCAAAATACAGTTAATTTTAAAAATTTTAATCAACAAAACATTGCTGATTCCCAGCACTAATACATGTTTATTTTTTCTAATTTGGGCTTCATCCACTCCTGACTTGCTATACTGAAAGAATTAAAATAAATACTGACCAGGCTGAAGTGAATCTCTTTTGGGATTAGGAGAAAAAAGTGTGAAAGACAGCTGCAGAGTCCTGCCTGCCAACCTACCAGACTTTGCATGTGCTGCCTGAAATTTGTAAAATTAACTGATCTTTTTCCCCCCTCTGGATTTTAGCTTCAAACAAAACCAAAGCTCATCAAACATTTCTTGATGAACACAGTAGCCCTTTTGAGGAAATGAAAGGTGTGCTGATGGTTGGTGCAGGCGCCAGAGAGAGATAGAGAGCAAGAGAGACCTTGCATTTATATAGCGTTTTCATATTCTCGGAGCATTCCAAGTGCCTCAGTGCCAATGGATTACTTATGAAGGATGTCACATTCTTTGGGCAGATACAACGGCCAATTTATGCATAACAAAGCTTAGTTAATCTATTTTGGTGGTGTTGCTTGAGGGATGAATGTTGGCCAGAACATCAGAAGAACTCCCGACCCTTCTTTGAAAAAGTGTCATGACATCTTTACATCTACCTGAACAGGCAGACAGGATCTCAACTTAATATGTCATCTAGAAAAATGGCATTTCCAATAATGCAGTGCATCCTAAGTGCAGCACTGAAGTGTTATCCTAGATTATGTGTTGAGAGTTAGTTTGAACCCAAACCTGCTGGTAAGGAGGTGAGGCTGCTACCACTGCACCAAGTTAATAGCAGGAAAAAAAAAATGTATTTCTACTTATGGCCAAGTTAAATTTTTTTCATAGCGATTTGTATAACTTTTTATGTTTGCCTTCATTGGCATGATATTTTCATGGCTCCCACAGCTCAGAAGCCATCATGTTCCACATAGCATTTGATCATCATCATCTGTGTGTTCTGCTTGTGGAGTGGTAATCCTGGGTGAACATACAGAGGATTCGTCTTGGGCCTAACTGCAAAGCAGCTACCAAATTTGCAAGCTTTCCCTAATCTTTATTATGTGGACATGGCAGCTCAGGATGATGAGTGCTGCAGTTCCAAGCAGCCTTGAGTATGTAAATTTGCAGAGCCCACCTACAGCCCTCTGCTCTTTAGATATGCTTAACTTGTAGATGTTGCTGGCAAACAACACCACTGCTTTTACAGAATGTTTATTTATCATGTTAAGAGAAACATTGTAGTAGTTCTTTAATGTCTAAACACATACTACAGAATATGTATTTTCTTATAGGGAATAGGCTACATTTTTCGCAAAGGCATACTGGACAATGTTCCGAAGGAAATTGCAAAGTTTATTTTCTACACAAGAACACTAAATTGGAAGCAACTTCGAATTTATTTAGATGACAGGTAACATTCTTATAAATATATCTGATATCAAACCAGAGGGTATTCAGAATTAACCACGTATTGTGGGATAGGAGTCACATATTAGGCCAGACTGGGTACCCAATCTGGCATATAAGTGACTCTGGTCCAACACCAATGCTGTTGACTGTTGCCTGCTCCCTGAAGAGGCCCAGCAAGTCGTTTAGTTAGATCAAACTACTGCACTGGAGTGGTTTACAAAAAAAGGCCCAACACCACCTTTTCAGCAGTTAGGGATGGGCAATAAATGCCATCCTTGCCAGCAACTCCCACATCCCAAGAATGAATTTTTAAAAAGGCAATTTGTGAGGCTGATGCCTGGTATTAGAGGACTGAGTTGTGAGAAAAACGTAAGCTTGTCACCTTCACAGGATGTGACGGAGATGGAACATGACTGTTTTATGACTTGTTCACCTCTACAGAGAAGTAAATCTGGGGCATTAAGGAGTGCCGGACTTCCATCTTGGGTTTGGGCACTGTATCGCTCTGACCCACTGTAGCGATACTAAACATGGATTTTATGTATAAAACTGGGGCACATACAAATATAACTTGTAAACTTGTTGAACCGACTCTAGGCCATGGCTTTCCAATACACTTTGTGAGTCATCCCTAATGTGTTCTATCAAGCATCTTAAGTACTAAAGCTAGGCAGTTGTATTTTTGTTTACAAAAGTACAGGAAAGCATGCACAATCTATTAATTTAACTCATCTTTAAAGGCAATTTAAAAGAAAAATATCTGTATGATTAAGATAACTGTTAGTCATATATTTCTCATTTGATTATTAGTCATATCTATTGTTGAACAAAATTTGCTTCCATTTGTAACTTTCTTGAATTTTTTAGTCTGAATAATTTGTTGCAATTTGTCCTGAAAAGTTTGCAAGGTCTGTTTTTTTTAAAATCCAATCCTATTATAAATTCAAGTTATGTTGGTCTATTCTTATCTATGTCTCTAGATAATTCATTATTTTCTCCCACCCCCTCACCAATTTTCTCTCCCACATCCTATCCTGGCTGGGGTTCAGTTTCATAATTTCTAATCCAGTATGTCGCCCAAGTGACGATACACTTTTTTATATCTCTTGCCAGTGAGTAGGAAATCGGGTTCTTGACCCCTGAGGCATCACATCGAATTTGATTTTGTTCTCACCTGCCTTACACGGTTGTGGGCACACATGCATGTGTGCACATTGACTTAATTAGCTGAACACCATTTGGGAGAAGAAACCCTAGTTGATTTTCGATCCAGCGTACTGAGGTGAAGTGCTGAGCCATACAGACCAGGAAAGTTTCATGTTCAATTTCTGGTGCTGAGATAGCCAGTGGTGGGGTACATACAAATATAAGTTGATTTAATATCACAGTAATAAAGTTACTCGCCATCATATTGTGTGCCATCTCCACCAGCGACTTTCCAATTGTCACTGTTCCAATCAAATATTCCCATAGACAGTCGCATCGTTTCAACTTTGGCCTTCTACATGGTCTTTTCCCAACTGAGACCCATTCCTCAGCTGTATCATAACATTAATTCATACTTCATCTTAGTTGATTTGATTTGATTTGATTTAGAGATACAGCACTGAAACAGGCCCTTCGGCCCACCGAGTCTGTGCCGACCATTAACCACCCATTTATACTAATCCTACACTAATCCCATATTCCGACCACATCCCCACCTGTCCCTATATTCCCCTACCACCTACCTATACTAGTGGCAATTTATAATGGCCAATTTACCTATCAACCTGCAAGTCTTTTGGCTGTGGGAGGAAACCGGAGCACCCGGAGAAAACCCACGCAGACACAGGGAGAACTTGCAAACTCCACACAGGTAGTACCCAGAATTGAACCCGGGTCGCTGGAGCTGTGAGGCTGCAGTGCTAACCACTGCGCCACTGTGCCGCCCTTAGCTCTGATACTGCACATAAAGCATTCTATCCTTCAAAATTGATCATTTTGTGGTCCCATCTGATGCCCAGAAGCTTCCTCACACATTACCTACGAAAAGCACCCAGCCTCTGTTTCTGTTCCAAAATCAATGTCCAGCTCTCAGCACCATATTGAAGTGTTGACTTGGCACTAGCTTCATAAATACTCTTCCTCCATAACCATTGATATGTCTCTCACCCTCCACAATGTTTTCTGCAATTCATTAATAAACACCAACACTTAAAGCACCTTATAATCTTCATCTCTTTCTTACTTCTTCCTCTGCCAGATTATACAACCTCTTTTACCACCTTCAACTCCTTGCCATCAGCATCCATTCTCTTTAGTAGTCCTTCATTCTTCTGTTTTTTCATGTGTTGAGAACACATTATATATTTTTAGACCCTTAAAAGGTTCTGGTCTTCCTTTTACATCTTTAAACTCTGCCTTCAGTGTGTCTATTACACATTGCCCTGTTCATGATACTGTCATTAGAATATTTAATAGATGCAGGCCTGAAGGTATCTTTTCACTTTGAAGCATTTTGACATTTTTCTTTCGATTATTTCTTTCCTCATATAACGTCTTTGTTACCTCAGACATTATCTTTAACACTTTTGCTTTCTCAGCTGCTCTGCAAAAGTTCACAAACACCATCTTTTATTTCCTCTGACATACCAACTTAAAATTTGCCAAAAGAGTCTGCAGAGTTTGTTTTTCCATACTCCTGGTGCTTTTCATATCTGTGTGAGCATCCGATGAGCACATCTGCAGGCCTCTTGCTCTGACAGATTATACAACCCCTTTCACCACCTTCACCTCCTTGCCATCACACTAGTGAAACAGTGCCTGTGAAATCCTTGCGCTAGTCTCTATCCCACTTATATAATGGAGTTATTTCCCACCGAGCTCCAAACCTGATGTACTTTTTCCATACTGTTCTGATGAGACTGAGGAGCTCTTTCACCACTTCAGCTCCTGAAATAGAAACTATTTCCTCTGGTTGGCGAGTCCAAAATTAGGGGCATAACATTAAAATTAGAGCTAGAATGGTCAAGGGTAATGTCAGAAAGCACTTCTTCAAAATGCTGTTGAGACAGTTGTACATTTTTCCACTGAGATTGGTAAATTTTTTGGTGGGCAAGAGTATTAAGGGTTGAGGAACTGAGGCAAGCAGATGGAGTTAAGATACAAACCAGCCATGATCTAGTTGAATGGTGGAATAGGCTTGAGGGGCTGAATGACCTACTCAGATTCCAATGTTCCTGCCTTCAGTTACTTCACCAGTAATTCTCTACATGCTTAATATATTTCCTGTCCTTGTGTGTTCACTGCCTCTTCTACTTCCTCAACCTGAATTTCCCTCACTGAACATTTTTTTTTCGCTAACTCAGCCAGCTAGCTCTCCAGTCCTGATGCCCATCCCATCTGAACTGATGGGAGTATATATGATTTACTTTTGTGACTGTAAATCACAAAAGCCATAAAATATTTCTCTTACCACTGTGCACCTTTACTTTCTCTAGGAGGGACGTACTAGATGAGCTTGTGACACTGCACAATTTCAGCAACCAGTTCCTACCGAATGCACTAAGAGAGTTCTTTCGGCACATCCATGCTCCTGAAGAACGCGGCGAGTACCTGGAGACTCTAATCACCAAATTCTCACAACGATTCTGTGCTTGCAACCCTGCCATAACCAGAGATCTTGGCCTGAGCCCAGGTAATAACCTACCTTAGTCTGTAGAGTTACACCAGACTTTACGAAGGCCAGGGCTGAAGAATTTGGCTTGAATTCCTGCAGAGATTGTAGAATCATGATCTCTTCAGCTCTTTGCAGCTCCTGAGTATTTTTGGAATTTGGCCCAGCAATTCATTAATGAAAAAAAGAGAATGCACAAGAATGCAAGATGCCGATGACATTTTGCAGTCTCAGAAACAAGCTCTCAAGCTTGCTGCTTTAGTTTGTTAAACTTTGGCTTATTGGAGAAACTGACTATGATGTATGTATATTTTTCCAGGACAGAGTTAAGAGTGATTAAGCTTTCTGATAATTTAATCAGCATTCACTGAAATATTTATGTATGTGGAAATAGGGTAACTATTTTATAGAGTGTTCTTTACCAATAATGACACAAATCATACTAAATAACCAATTGCATGAGCAGCTCAAATGATTCTTACTCTATGATTAGAGTGCAGTAATCAGTCAGTTCCCATTGCCCATGTTGTGTTGCATACTACATTCTGCCAACCAGGGGAGAGCTCTGCATGTGTGTGTTGGGTTCAGAAGTCTGAAAAGCTCCCTCTAGACCAATATTTCATTGTTTGCGGATGCAGATGCCGCAGGTGACACTCACAGATCCTGAAGTACATTTATAAAGTGTTTGTGAAGGTGCCCAATGGTTACACATCACACAATATCAAACTCAACCGATATGAGGGTTTTCACACTGCTTGGTTTCAGTGCGTTTTGAAAACTGATCAGGATTTACATCTGGAGTTATGTTACCATTTGTCTGGCAATTTACAACCAGAATTCCTTCATAGCAGTAGCTATGGCAGTAGCACCATTTAGATCAGTTGTTCTCATCTTCTAAGTTAAACTCAAACTCAAAGCACAGACGAGTTACAGTTTGTTGCATTGTTTAAAGTATACAATTTTGAAATGAGTATAGTTGGTCAACTTAAAATAGTAAGGTGTAAGCACCACTGAGCAGTTAAATATGTAGGGAATATGGACAGAATTTTCTGAAGCCCATGCCCCCAATGGGACCTCTTAACACCATGGGCAACTTATCGGGAAATTGAGTCCATTGTCCGAGCTTCAGAAAATTCTGCCCCTCATGTGGAAGGACTAGGAGGCACAAGCACAACTAAACTCATCAGACTAATTTGTTGGCTGAATAGAGTCATACAGCATACAGCACAGAAACAGGTCCTTCAGCCCACCGTGTCCATGCCAGCCAGCAAGCCTATCTATTCTGTGATTCGAATCCAGTTTTCCAACACTTGGCCCGTAGCCTTGTATGCAATGGCGTTTCAAGTGCTCATCTAAATACTTCTTGAATATTGTGAGGGTTCCTGCCTCTATCACCCCTTCAGGCAGTGTGTTCCAGATTCCAACCACCCTCTGAGTGAAAAACATTTTCCTTAAATCCACTCTAAACCACCTGCCCCTTACCTTAAATCTATGCCCCTCAGGGAAAAATTTCTTCCTATCTATGCCCCTCATAATTTTGTGTACCTCAATCAGGACACCCCTCAGCCTTCTTTGCTTAAGGAAAACAACCCTAGTCTATCAAGTCTCACTTCATAGCTGAAATGCAATCACATCCTTCCTATAGCGTGGTGACCAGAACTATACACAGTACTCCAGCTGTGGCCTAACTAGCGTTTTATACAGCTCCATCGTAACCTCCCTGCTCTTATATTCTATGCCTCGGTTAATAAAGGCAAGTCTCCCATATGCCTTCCTAACCACCTTATCTTCCTGTTCTGCTGCTTTCAGTGATCTATGGACAAGTACATCAAGGTCCCTCTGACATTTAAGAGGCATCTTGACAAATACATGAATAGGATGGGAATAGAGGGATACGGACCCCGGAGTGCAGAAGGTTTTAGTTTAGGCAGGCATCAAGATCGGCGCAGGCTTGGAGGGCCGAATGGCCTGTTCCTGTGCTGTACTGTTCTTTGTTCTTATATTCGATTGAGTGCTGCCTGAACATTAAGGAAAGTCGCCCTCATCTTTCATCTGGCATTCAGTTTTTACTTCTGTGGCTCAGAACCTTCTCAGGGCTTTAACTTTTCCTCTTTAGCTTATGCCATCATTTCAAGCCACCTATATATTATGATTATCGATAATTTAACAGTGTAAAAAAAGAAATGCATACTTGTATTTATGTCGCACTTTATCCCATTATTAGAATGTCCCAAAGCATTTCAGGCAATTAATTAATGAGTGTGGTGAGTGTTACTTAGAAAATTCCTATACAATGAGTCATATTTTGTACAGTTGCTTATATTTTTTCTTTTGAGATTTTGAACAAGGGAATATTTGCAGTAATGCGGAAAGGGCAGGGGATTGGGACTAATAGCTCTTTCAAGGAACTAGGACAAGCATGATGATCCTAAAAGCTTCCTTCTGTGCTGTATGATTCTATGTTGCTGAATTTGGATGAGTGACACCTCCAACAGGTGTGTGTAATGTGAAGATATATGAGGCTGAATTTCTCCCTGCCAGTGGGGAACAGGGCTCACAAGGAGTGCATCCCAGGCACCCAACCTATGATATTTTGCACACTAAAAGGCTCGACATAAGATTACGCACTGTAAACCTTTGATTTTCTGCAATACCCTTATTGTGAACATTATCTCCCATTGGGAACATGGAACCTATCCTGTGGTGTTTATTTTAAACTCTTTATAACATCTCGCATGTTATGCCTTCAGCTGCCTAAGCCCTAAGCTTTTTAATTCCCTCCTAAACCTATCCATCTCTTTGTCCTCCTTAAAATCTTCCTTTTGGCTATAATTTTGGTAATATTTCCTTTAATGGCTCAGATTTTGTTTGACAATGCTTCTATGAAGTGCCTTGGGACTACATTTAATGGTGATATTTAAGTGCAATTGTTGTTGTGTAAATGGTCGGTACTATACAACATTAATCAGGCCTAGAGTGGTCTTCTGTTTTCTCGCCTATCCCAGGAGATTGTATGGCTTTTGGCAGGAGTAGCCAGTGTATAATTTTGTGATGCACTAAGTATTGCATTTGCGTGTGACCGGCTGAATGGACCAGGCACTTACCTTCTATATGGTGCAATTGTTCTCTGGCCCATTCAAGAACCAGTACAGCTTCCTTTTGAAGGTTTCCAGAGAGTCAGCGCCCACTCCACCAGCTGGCAACGTATTCCAGAGGCTTACTGCTCGCTGGGAAAAGAAGAACTGTCTAACTTCCAATCTGTTCCTACTCTGGCATAGTATAAACAAAAGAGACTATTTTTTTTTTTAAAGTTCTACTGAAAGAGGCTTTAAAAAAAAAGTTTCAGTAAGATAATCAAATGAGTCCCATTATTAGATCTGACTTCCACTGCCAAAGTGAATGGAAAAATCTGCCATTGTGTAAAATTCTTCTGTAGCGATCCAGTTGCCCAACATTGTCATTAGCAAGCCAGCAATTCAATATAGTTTGGATAATCCTATCGAATGCTACATTGTTACATAAATTGACTGCAAATTCTGTTTCTTTTATACAGATGCTGTTTATGTACTTTGCTATTCTTTGATTCTGCTTTCCATCGATTTGAATAGTCCACATGTGAAGAACAAGATGTCCAAGCGGGAGTTCATCCGGAACACTCGCCGTGCTGCCCACAATATTAGTGAGGATTTTGTAGGACATCTATATGACAATATCTACCTTGTTGGTCATGTGGCTGCCTAAAAGCTCCATTAACAACACTAACAGAATATGAAGGTCAAACCTATAAAGTTGCACAATGAAGTATATTGACCTTTTGTAAACAGGAGGATTATTTTAGTGCTGGCCATTGTAACCTCTGTGTACAATCAGTTCCTTTTTGTTTTCCATCTTGCCATAGTTAGCACTTTGGTAACTGAATACTGGTTTGCGTTTTATATTATGTAGTTATCATGAGTTGCACATAGTAGTGCCAATGATCTGATGCAGCAGTTTGGAAAATAGTATAATCTAAAACTGGCATAAAAGTATAAGGACTACAAAAGCATTAGAAATTGGTGGTTGGGTTTGCAAATTAAGTTGGACTATGAACCTGGTAACCTTTTTTCCCCCTTTTTTTAATGCATGTGATATGTGTAAATATTGCAAAAAAAGAGATTTATAATCATATAATTATTTTATTGTGAAGTATTTTAACTAAAAGATTTTTCTCTGTACAAATTAGGTGACTATATTCTCTTTATTGAATTAGAACTTTTATGTTACAGAAGCAAAAAAAGCACTTTGTTATGCAGTCTTTGATATATGAAATAGAACACCAATACTTTTTTTATGGGGTGATCTCCTAACCAGGTTGTAGTTACAGAAAATCTATTTTCACATTTAGTATCCGGTCATGAAAGAACACCATTTCAACTGTTCTCAAAACATCTTTGCAACTTTATCAAGTTGAGTGTGCTGGTTTAATGAATGCTTGACTGATTAGTAATTTTTATGAAATCCTATTTAAAACTTAAAACACATCTTTCCTCTGTTTTGTTTTCTTTTTTTAACCATCTACTTTGATTTACCTTAGTTTTTCATCGTAGTTTTATTTTAATATGAAGTTATCTTGAGGTATTGGCACACTAAGAAATTGAGAAGTTCATTCAAACCAATCACGTGATGTAGTAGTTAAACCAGTTATTTTCTAAGTTAGTTCTTGTTGGATGCAAGAAAATCACCTTGTTCTGTTAAGTTTTTGAAAAGATGCATGTTTCCAGACTCCCCGTGTTTTAAAACAGTGAGTAGCTGAACTATACAGGGTCCCAAAGGGTTCCACGATTGGCGCCTGGTCTGTGCTGGGTGAACTGTTATCAATCATGGTGTTTGTGCGAGCATTAAAATTGGCCTTAGTAGCCTTAAGTTAGCAAAGGGAAAACATCTGGACTTCCCACAACTGGTTCAGCCCAGCAATTCCTAAATGCACCTAAATGTTGGGTGAGGACAGGGTCAGACTTGGCTGTGGTGCCCAGTGCAATCAAATAGTCTTCCTACAATCACAGTCAGATAAATAATGGCTGTATGGGCAGGGTGCCAGACGGTGGCTAACTTTCAAGGAACCCATACTTCAGAATGGTATCAATGTGAGGTAAAGAGAGACTTGTTGGAAGAAGATAAAAACTCTCCAACTTTTTTCAATAGCAAATATTTTTAAAGTCTAGTTTCTAAATATCATGTTTTATGCAACAGAAACATCAGACAAATGTGTATTACAGAAATCACTATGCTAAAGCGTCCATTGTTCCTTTATCAGTCTTTAAATATATTCCATAAACAACAGGCTGGATTTTATGCAGCTGGCGGGAGTCCTGTTGCCAGGCCAAAAAGCCTAGGGAAACCCTGCCTCGGTGGATTGGGGGACTGCCAGCTGCAATTTTCAGTGCTCAGGCAATTAACTGCCTGGTGATGGGAGCCCTGCCCTTTCAAGGACAGGGATCCCACCTCCAAGAGCGACCAGCCAATCAAAAGGCCAGCAGCTCACCAGTCCCAGCAGCACCACCAGGAGCTCAGGCCACTTCTGGTACTGCAGGTCTCTATTTTAGTTGAAACTAGGAGGGCTGGATTTTCCCACGGGCTCCGGGACCCCGACGTTTGGACCAAATAGGGGTCCCAAACCCGCACTTGCTGACATCGGGATAGGCTCAGCATTCTTCCTGAAGGTGGCCGGCTAATTAGCCGACTTCGAGCTCACCGTCTAATTAAGGATGGTAAACTGGCTCCCACTGCTACTGGCAGCAATCAGAGGGTTGCCAGCTCTGGAGCCTCAACAGCCCCACCAGGAGATGTGGGCGCTGCTGAGGCTGGTCATGGGCCGCGATGGCACTTGAAGATGGAGGTGCCCTTGGAGTCATCAGGTGTCAAAACTTCAGAAGGGCGAAGCCGGTAGGACCCTAGGAGAGGAGGGAAAACCCTTCGGTAAGGCCGGGATGAAGCATTTCCTGTCCGCAGCCGTGTCTTTTGGGCTTGGAGCCTCCAGCTCCAATGGCCACCCAGCCTGCCGCAGGGAAGCCGCCTGCACTCAGCAGGCGGGAGGAGGGCCTTTCTGCCACCAGAAGGCTGCAAAATCATCCCTAATTGAGGCCTTGACAATGTTAATTGGCTGCCTGCCTCCATGCCAATCCGCTTCTCAGGCTGCTGCTGGAAAATTTCTCCAGTGGTGAGTATGCGTCAGGGAACCATCCCTACGTGGCTGTCCCTGCCCCCCACCAACCCATGTCTCAGCCCACCTGATTTGGAGGAGAAGAGTAATTTGGCTAATCAGTGCCCTCACCTTGATGAGCCCAAAACGTTTTAAAGATATGGAACATTTCCTGGAATTTTTTAATTCCAACAAACTCATGCCTTGAGCTCTATCGGTTGCAGCACATGCTAATAACATCGGCATAAGGGTTGAATTAACAGGGCAAATGGTAGACGATGTCAACTGACACAATATAGTAGTTTTGAGAAGTAGCAATGCTGAAAGACAGTTGCTGCTTTGCAAGCACTGCTTACCTATATAAAGCCATTGGCCAAAACATTGATCTTAGATTCCTCTGCATCAGCCATGGGAATGGGACTTTCAGAGGAGTCACTAAAACCTAATTCAGGATTC
The DNA here is from genome assembly GCF_036365525.1 of Heterodontus francisci. NCBI lineage: Eukaryota > Metazoa > Chordata > Chondrichthyes > Heterodontiformes > Heterodontidae > Heterodontus > Heterodontus francisci. Next base: position 26,964,435 of record NC_090374.1, on the reverse strand, counting down.
ATTGTGACCTGGTTTTTCAGTGCTGCATTGTAGAAATGCAAAAGATAAGTTCCTAGGATAACAAAAAATGTTTGTTAAGCCACTGTTCAAATTTTGAACTGACTTTTCACTTCAGTAAAGTAGATAACTGCTCTTTTGCACAGGAACTCAATGTAGAATTATTTGTATATATGTTTATTATATATTTGTCTCTGACAATTGCTGCTATCATGTATTACAGGTAGTAGCCTTCTGAAAGTCTAACTCCTGGATACAAAATAAGATGGTGGGGTTGGGGTGGAAATCACTTTTTAGGCTACTTTTTAAATATACTTTTAATTACCCTTGAATAAGCTTATTTTTTTTAATAATCTTTTGTTGATAGATGATACCTTACCAAAAGATCAGTTTTATATTAGTAACATAGGAATTGCTGGACGCAACATGACCAATGTCCATCTAATTCACCTTCTACCATCCCTGATAGTTTCATGATGCAACAACAATGGAGTTTTTGATTAATCATTAGCAATCAATCTCTCTATCAATTAATTAGTCTACAACAGACCGCGAAATGAGATGGGAAAAATGAGATGAGATGGAAAGCCTTGAGAGCCATAAGCCCAAAGTCAGCTTGGTTCCTCCTAAGCATATTCTTCCACTCAACTGTCAAAATATGAACACCTTGGCCAAAGATTTCCACTTTGCGCTTGCCATTAAAATAATTTAGAGGATAATTATGGGCTGGTGAACACAAGCAGAGAAGTCTAGCCTTTCTGTGTTTGTGATGTGTAACAAAATAGTACATGTGTTTGTAAAGAATACATTTACAGTTTTTCTACATGATGCACACAGAGGAAAACTCTCATGCCACAATTTTGACCCTCATAACGATTGGCTGTAATCAATTAGAGAAAGAACTGGTCAATTCTTGTAATTCATTTTATTAATAATATAAGTAGGGTTTGACTCCAATCTAGTGTATTCTAGTTAAAAGGTTGTTCCGGCACTGTTGTACCTTGTGGTGGAGAGGTTTAGCTTTCTATTTTATTTTGAAGTTTGGCAAAAGACTCTAAAATTAACTTTCAGTGACATAAGTTGAAGTGATGTCAACACTAACTGAAAACTGCTGGTGATATGACTGATCGAAAAATTAGATGCTGCTGTTTCGAGCTACAAATTGCATTGTGTTCCCCAAAATTTTGAACTTAGCACTTAACAGGGAATCTCACTCCATTATTAATGTTGATTCCATCCTCATGATACTTGGAGTATAAGCAGTGTGATATGCCCTAGAATGCTGCATGTCCTGGTACCATAGGGCCCTTCAGAAATAATAAATGCATTCACTTCATCACAATTTTAATTGGAAGTTGAATTTCTGGTTTTACAGCTTCATTTTGTTGCTTTATGCAAGATTCAGGATGCAGGGAATGTTTTTTTTTAAAATAAATCTAAGTGTAACCATCTCCAATCCTCATTTTATGTGAATGCACTGAAATTTACTACATTTATTTTAAATCTACTGCACCTTTTTAGTGAAAAGACTTGAGAAACTAATTGCCTCAGAAATCTCCCCATTGAATTGATTGCACATACTGTCCATTTTGTGTGGCTATTTTTAAAAAAAAACGCTATATTCTTAATATCAACAGAGGACGTTATTGCTACTTAAATAGGCTTTCCCTCCTTCTGTATGGTTTTCAATTCATATGTTTCAAAAATTATATAACCAATCTGATGTTTTATGGTTTTACTGAAAATGGCGGTAAGAAAAATAGCTCCAATATGCAACCAGCTGCACAGGAAATCAGATCATCAGGTATCAGTGGAGTTTGCAGATTTTACTATGTGATTAATAGTAATAGGAAAGTGGTGAAAAAACTGTATGTAAGACATAGGTTGCAACAAAATTAATTTTTAAAATCCTATGTTATTACAGAACACCATTTCTTGAACAATCCTCTATAGACTGGATGGTACTCATAAAATGATGTGCCTACAATTCGCTTTTTGGAAAATTCACTTGTATTAAAAGGTACAGCGGTACGCAGACTTAGATTTTTAGTTAGCCTTTTGTATCAAAAAATTACAATTTTACTATTTTGTACTGCATTGTATTTAAGCAACAATAACCCAGTCATGTCTTTTGATATTTGATTGGAGATAGCTATTGTATGTCAATGGTTAGTCACGTGTGCTGAAGAAATAGATTTACTCGCATTGCAAACCCACTTCTTGTGCGCTTCAAGTAATTTTTATTCGCACTCTTTCGAAGTTGACATTAGCAGTACTGGGGAAGATTTCCACCGTATGTAGCAAAATCATAGACTTTTTTATATAACTGGTTATGATCTTTGTTACAAGTATCACACCCCAGAGGAAACTTTCCTTCAAAAATGTTATATTTATTCCCCACCCTTCCCTTTATGTGTCTTTAAAAAGCTGCAATTTAAGCCACAAAAGGGTGACGTTGTCTTAATCTTGTGAGGCACCTCCAAGTATGTATATTTTCAATGTGGGTTTACCTACAGACTGAAGTAAAGATCTTTTGACACAAGGCGATGAATGTATAGGAAAAATAAAATGACTGGAAGGATGGTTAATTTAATGGCATTAAATGCTTCAGATTTTGTTTTATTCATCTGGGGGATGTGGGCGTAACTGGCTAGGGCAGCGTTTATTGCCCATCCCTAATTGCCCTTGAGAAGGTGGTGGTGAGCTGCCTTCTTGAACCGGTGCATTCCTTGGGATGTAGGTACACCAAGAATGCAGTTAGGGAGTTCCAGGTTTTGACCCAGCGACAGTGAAGGAACGGTAATATAGTTCCAAGTCAGGATGGTCTGTGGCTTAGAGGGGAACTTGTATGTGGTAGTGTTCCCATGCATCTGCTGCCCTTCTTCTAGGTGGTAGAGGTCGTGGGTTTGGAAGGTGCTGTCGAAGGAGCCTTGGCAAGTTGCCATAGTACAATTTGTAGATGGTACACACTGCTGCAACTTTGCATTTGTGGTGAGGGAGTGAATGTTGAAGGTGGTGGATGGGATGCCAATCAAGCGGGCTGCTTTGTCCTGGATGGTGTCGAGTGTTGTTGGAGCTGCAGCCATCCAGGCAAGTGGAGAGTATTCCATCACATTCCTGACTTGTGCCTTGTAGATGGTGGACAGCCACTGGGGAGACAGGAGGTGAGTTACTCACTGCAGAATTCCCAGCCTCAGATCTGCTCTTGTAGCCACAGCATTAATGTGGCTGGTCCAGTTCAGTTTCTGATCAATGGTGAGCCCCAGGATGTTGATAGTGGGGGATTCAGCAATGATAATGCCATTGAACATCAAGGGGAGATTCTCTCTTGTTTGAGATGGTCATTGCCTGGCACCTGTGTGTTGCAAATGTTACTCGCCACTTATCAGCCCAACCCTGGATGTTGTCCAGGTCTTGCTGCATAAGGACATGGACTGTTTCAGTATCTGAGGAGTCATGGCTAGTGCTGAACATTGTGCCATCATCAGCGAACATCCCCACTTCTGACTTTATGATGGAGGGACGGTCATTGATGAAGTAGCTGAAGATGGTTGGCCTAGGACAATAGCCTGAGGAACTCCTGCAGTGATGTCCTGGAGCTGAAATGATTGGCCTCCAAGAGCCACAACCATCTTCCTTTGTGCTAAGTATGACTCCAACCAGCGGAGAGTTTTCCCCTTGATTCTTATTGACTCCAGTTTTGCTAGGGCTCCTTGATGCCATACTTGGTCAAATGCTGCTTTGATGTCAAGGGCAGTCACTCTCACCTCATCTGTGATGCTGGGACCTCAGGAGGAGGTCAAGATGTATCATCCAATCAGTACTTCTGGCTGAAGATGAATGCAAATGCTTCAGCCTTGACTTTTTCACTGATGTGCTTGGTTCCCCCATCGTAGAGGGAATATTTGTGGAGCCTCCTCCTTTTGTCAGTTGTTTAATTGACCACCACCGCTCACGACTGCAGAGCTTAGATCTGATCTGTTGGTTATGGGATCGCTTAGCACTGTCTATTGATGCTGCTTCTGCTGTTTGGCATGCAGGTAGTCCTGTGTTGTAACTTCACCAGGTAGACACCTCATTTTGAGGTATGCCTGCTGCTGCTCCTGGCGTGCCCTCCTGCACTCTCCTTTAAACCAGGGTTGGTCCCCTGGATTGATGGTAATGGTAGAGTGGAGGATGTGTTGGGCCATGAGTTTACAGATTGTAGTTGAATACAGTTCTGCTGCTGATGATGGCCCATAGCGCCTCATGGATGCCTAGTTTTGAGTTGCTAGATCTGTTTGAAATCTATCCCATTTAGCATAGTGGTAGTGCCGCGCAACACTATGGTGGCTACCCTCTGTGTGAAAACAGGTCTCTGTCTCCACCAGGACTGTGTAGTGGTCACTCCTACCACTATTCACAGAATCACAGAATAATACAGTGCAGAAGAGGCCCTTCGGCCCTTCGGCCCATCGAGTCTGCACCGATGCATTAAAGACACCTGACCTGTCTACCTAATCCCATTTGCCAGCACTTGGCCCATAGCCTTGAATGTTATGACGTGCCAAGTGCCCGTCCAGGTACTTTTTAAAGAATGTGAGGCAACCCGCCTCTACCATCCTTCCAGGCAGTGCATTCCAGACCGTCACCACCCTCTGGGTAAAATGCATCTGCGACAGGTAGATTGGTGAGGACGAGGTCAAGTATGTTTTTCCCTCTTGTTGGTTCCCTCACCACCTGCCGCAGACCCAGTCAACAGCTACGTCCTTTAGGACTCAGTCAGCTTGGTCAGTAGTGGTGCTACTGAGCCACTCTTGGTGATGGACATTAAAGTCCCCCACCCAGAGTACATTTTGTGCCCTTGCCACTCTCAGTACTTCTTCCAATTGATGTTCATCATGGAGAAGCACTGATTCATCAGCCGAGGGCAGGGGTGGGGGGCAGTAGGTGGTAATCAGCAGGAGGTTTCCTTGCCCATGTTTGACCTGATGCCATGAGACTTCATGGGGCCAGAGTCAATGTTGAGGATTCCCAGGGCAACTCCCTCCCAACTGTATACCACTGTGCCACCACCTCTGGTGGGTCTGTCCTGCTGGTGGGACAGGACATCCCCAGGGATGGTGATGGTGGTGTCTGAGACATTGTATGCAAGGTATGATTGCATGAGTATAACTGTGTCATTCTGTTGCTTAACTAGTCCGTGGGACAGCTTTCCCAATTTTGGCACAAGTCCCAAGATGTCAGGAGGACTTTTCAGGGTCGACAGGGCTGGATATGCCATTGTCATTTCCGGTGCCGAGGTCGATGCTGGGTGATCCATCTGGTTTCATTCCTTCTCTTAGACTTAGTAGCCGTTTGATACAACTGAGTGCTTGTTAGGCCATTTCAGAGGGCATTTAAGAGTCAACCACATTGCTGTGGGTCTTAAGTCACATGTAGGCCAGACCAGGTAAGGACAGCAGATTTCCTTCCCTAAAGTACATTAGTGAATCAGATGGGTTTTTACAACAATCGTCAATGGTTTCATGATCACCACTGGACTAACTTTTTGATTCCAGATTTATTAATTTAATTCAGATTATACCTCATATTAATTACGATCTGTACTTTAAGGTTTATAACTTTTATTAAAACTTGTCCAATTGATATTTTGTTTTCTGTGTGGTACAAAAAAAATCTTGCATTCAGCAGTAATTCAAATCCTGTACCAACTTTACAACATTATTTCTGAATGTTTACAAAGGAATTTTAATTGCTTTAACTTTTAACAATGATAATATTGGAGAGAATTACTTTGGCAAAATGTTCAAAGATATTCAAACTTGTTTAGCAACTTCACTATGCAACTAGTGCTTATTTTGTCAGGTGGTTGTATAATAAATACTGTGTTCTACAATTTATAAAATTACTTTAAAAATCCCTACAAAAGTGAAATAGTGATATGGGTCTTATTATTCTGCATTATATTCAGTTTTATTTTTAAACTTCATTTTGAATAATTTTAAGATGTACGTTTAGAGTTTTCTGGCAAAATACATTTTGGTTTAATGCCTTTTCATATACCTTCATTAATATAAAAATTATCCCACAGAATTGAAAGGTTTTCATAGAAGGATGAACATTCATTGTCAAAACAAAATGTATTGGGTTAAAGTGGCTGTAAGTTAATTTTGGTAAATACACATGCTACCCATCTATTAATGGCTTTCACGGGGTAACAACAGAGAAGATGCTGTACGGTTTCTTGGGTCGGATTTTATGCTGAGCACAATTTGTCAAGTTGCACATAATTAAAGATGATCTCGAAGTGGTTAATCTATCCTAGTGTATGCTTTTTACTATGTTCCCTTACAATCTTGGACATTTGAGCTCAATGAATCTCATACAATATACAAAAACAGAGGATCACTGAAGAATGGGATACCACATTAATCAGGAATTTATGAAATTTTTTCCCAAAATAACGTTGTTTCCTTCCCCCCTCACAAAGACATTTAAGATCAAAATTCCACCAACGGTCAGTTTGTGCTTTCTTTTAAACTAAGACAGGAAATTAAAAGCTGTTCCCAGTGTCTTTTAACTCCTTTAATAGAAAGATCAACTTAAGTTCTGTCTGGGGCAGGGCTATCCAATCTGTAGTGTAATCCCTGGCAATTCAGTCCTCCCAGGCAACTCAGTCCTATTTGCACATGCATTAAAGAACAAAGAACAGTACAGCACAGGAACAGGCCATTCAGCCCTCCAAGCCTGCGCCGATCTTGATGCCTGCCTAAACTAACACCTTCTGCACTTCCGGGGCCCATATCCCTCTAATCCCTTCCTATTGATGTATTTGTCAAGATGTCTCTTAAACGTCGCTATCGTATCTGCTTCCACCACCTCCCCTGGCAGCAAGTTCCAGGCACTCACCGCCCTCTGTGTAAAAAAACCTGCCTCGCACATCCCCTCTAAACTTTGCCCCTCGCACCTTAAACCTATGTCCCCTAGTAACTGACTCTTCCACCCTGGGAAAAAGCTTCTGACTATCCACTCTGTCCATGCCGCTCATAACTTTGTAAACCTCTATCATGTCGCCCCTCCACCTCCGTCATTACAGTGAAAACAATCCGAGTTTTTCCAACCTCTCCTCATAGCTAATGCCCTCCAGAACAGGCAACATCCTGGTAAACCTCCTCTGTACCCTCTCCAAAGCCTCCATGTCCTTCTGGTAGTGTGGCGAGCAGAATTGCACGCAATATTCTAAGTGAGGCCTAACTAAGGTTCTGTACAGCTGCAACATGACTTGCCAATTTTTATACTCTATGCCCCGACCGATGAAGGCAAGCGTGCCGTATGCCTTCTTGACTACCTTATCCACCTGCGTTGGCTCTTTCAGTGACCTGTGGACCTGTACGCCCAGATCTCTCTGCCTGTCAATACTCCTAAGGGTTCTGCCATTTACTGTATACCTCCCACCTGCATTAGACCTTCCAAAATGCATTACCTCACATTTGTCCAGATTAAACTCCATCTGCCATTTCTCCGCCCAAGTCTCCAACCGATCTATATCCTGTTGTATCCTCTGACAATCCTCATCATTATCCGCAACTCCACCAACCTTTGTGTCGTCCACAAACTTACTAATCAGACCAGCTACATTTTCCTCCAAATCATTTATATATACTACAAACAGCAAAGGTCCCAGCACTGATCCCTGCGGAACACCACTAGTCACATCTCTCCATTCAGAAAAACACCCATCCACTGTTACCCTCTGTCTTCTGTGACTGAGCCAGTTCTGTATCCATCTTGCCAGCTCACCTCTGATCCCGTGTGACTTCACCTTTTGCACCAGTCTGCCATGCGGGACCTTGCTGATTTGTACTGTTTGAAATTATCGGGCAAAGAGTTTTTCAAAGGATTGTTTCTAGATTGAATATAAACTTTATGTGTGACCCCTGAGGCATATGATTGACACCTAGATAGCCCTGGAATGACAAAAGCTTGAACACGCCTCCAGTTTAGAGTGTGTTGCAGCTTTAAAGCTTATCAGGAGAATTGCTTCATGTTATAGGAATGATACCACTGTAATTCTTATTGAAAAATGTGAGCTACATCATTTGTGTTGAAGTGCTCAATTTGTACACTTTGCAATCAAAGTGCAGATATGCTATATCACTATATATATATATATCTGCACTTTGCTGATAGCAGTATGTCATTTTTTTTCTTGGGGAGGGGCAATAGTTGTACGTTTACAGTATCTCGCAAGAAGAATAGTTTCTTAAGTGCAGCCTTAATTTTATGAAATATTTTTATTTTAAAAAATCAGGAGCTTCCTAATGGGAGGCAGGCATACTACACCTAACCGTTGTAAGCATTTTGTGCTGATTTGTCATTTGGTGCATGGTGCTCTAAATAAGAAATTTGATGATCAAAACTTGAGCATCAAAGAATATTGATATAGGAAGGTGGCATTTCCTGTGGGGATGTAAACACATTTGTGTGGCCATTTTATTTTTATACATGCCAATCTCATTAATATATGCCAGAATGTTAAAAAAATGGGTGTAGTGAGCAGACATCAGCATAACAGGGCCCAAGAGCTCATACCCCAAGTATAAAATTAAAAGGTTCATCATTCATATGCATCAGGCACAATGAGGTTGAGCTTCCACTTGTTTCCATTAGTTATATCACCACAGTCTAGGAAGAATCAACTGAACCAATGCACAAGATTGTGGAATTTTAAACGTGAGTTATGCTCAAAATCTCATAAGCGTGTGTTTTCCACGATCCTTAACACTGGTTCAAGATTAAATTCACCTGAATCAGGCCCTGTCGAAAAAAAACGGCCATGCCTCAGGTTGAAATTGCAAAAATTGCACTGGTTTGGGAAGGCTCTTCAAATTGTGCTCATTTTCTTAGGCGCACAGATATGAGTAGCAACACTTCAAAGTTTATTTTCATATCAAAAATATTTAACTTACAAAGAAGTAACGGCGACATGAAGAATTTTTTACGCAGTGAGTGGTTAGGATCTGGAATACACAGCCTGAGATAGTGGTGGAGGCAGAGTCAATCGAGGCCTTCAAAAGAGAATTGGATAATTAGATGAAGAGAAAAGATTTGCAGGGCTACAGGGAAAAGGAGGAAGAGAAGTGGTACCACGCGAGTTGCTCTTGCAGAGACAAGATGGGCCGAATGGCCTCTTCTGTGCTGTGACCATTCTATGATTCTACGATTTTAAATCAGGATACTCAGAGATGGAGGTGTTATTTTAAGTGCTTACTTTGGCTGTTAAACCCCACTTTCAACTGTATTAAGAAAACTGCATCAGGTTACCACTCTTAAGTAACATTCGGGCCACACAGTCAGACAATGATGATCTCCAACAAGAGACAATCTAACCATCTCTTGACATTCAATGGCATTACCATTGCTGAATCCCCCATTATCATTACAAATATATGAATTAGGAGCAGGAGTAGACCACTCGGTTGACCTGACTGTAACCTCTACTCCATATTCCTGCTTATCCCCGATATCCTTTCACCCCCTTGCTTATCAAGAATCTGTCTACCTCTGCCCTAAAAAAATATTCAAAGACTCTGCTTCCACCGCCTTTTGATGAAGAGAGTTCCAAAGACTCATGACCCTCTGAGGGCAAAAATTTCTCCTCATCTCTGTCTTAAATGGGCGACCCCTACAGAGCCTCCTAGTTCTAGATTCTCCCACAAGAGGAAACATCCTTTCCAAATCCACCCCGTCAAGACCCCTCAGGATCTTATATGTTTCAATCAAGTTGCCTCTTACTCTTCTAACCTGCAGCGGATACAAGGCTCGCCTGTCTAAGCTTTCCTCATAAGACAACCCGCCCATTCCAGGTCCTGGTCTAGTAAACCTTCCAGTCAACTGCTTCCAACGCATTTATATCCTTCATAGAATCATAGAAAGTTTAAGGCACAGAAAGAGGCCACTTCGCCCATCGTGTCTGTGCCAGCTGAAAAACGATCCACCTATTCTAATCCCACCTTCCAGCAGTTGGTCCATAGCCCTGAAGATTACAGCACTTGAGGTGCATATCCAGACTCCTTTTGAATGAGTTAAGGGTTTCTGCCTCAATTACCCTTTCAGGCAGTGAGTTCCAGATCATCACCACCATCTGGGTGAAAAAGTTTTCCTCATCTCCCCTCTCATTTTTTTATCAATCACTTGAAATCTATGCCCCCTCGTCACTGAGCTCTCTGCTAAGGTGAATAGATCCTTCACCTCCACTCTATCCAGGCCCCTCAAAATTTTGTATACATTTCAATCAGATTTCCCCTCAGCCTTCTCTGTTCCAAGGAGAACAACCCCAGCCTATCCAATTTTTCCTCATAACTGCAATTTTCCAATCCTGGCAACATCTTTGTAAATCTCCTCTGTACCCTCTCTTGTGCAATTACATCCTTTCTGTAATGAGGTGATCAGAACTGCACACAGTACTCAAGTTGTGGCCTAACCAATGGGTTATACAGTTCCAGCATAACCTCCCTGCTCTTGTATTCTATACCTAGGCTAATAAAGGAAATGATTCCATATGTCTTCTTAACAACCTTATCGACCTGTCCTGTTACCTTCAGGGATCGTGGACATTCATTCCAAGGTCCGTTACTTCCTCTATACTTCTCAGTATTTTCCCATTAATCATGTAGTCCTTTGCCTTGTTTGACCTCCCTAAATGCATCACCTCACACTTCTCCAAGTTGAATTCCATTTGCCACTTTTCTGCCCATCTGACCAGACCATCAATATGTTCCTGCAGCCGACAGCTATCTTACTCGCTATCTACCACACGTCCAATCTGTGTCGTCCGCAAACTTCTTGATCATGTCGCCTCCATTTACGTCCAAATCGTTAATATACGTCACAAAAAGCAGGGGATCCAGAGCTGAGCCCTGCGGAACGCCACTGGAAACAGCCCGCCAGTCGCTAAAACAGCCGTCAACAGTAATTATTTCCTGCCTTTGTTTCCTGCCACTAAGCCAATTTTGTATCCACCTTGCTGCATTTCCCTGGATTCCATGGGATTTTTTTTTTTAACCAGTCTGCCATGTGGGACCTTGTCAAAAGCCTTGCTAAAATCCACATCAACTGCACTACCCTCATCTATGTTCCTTGTTACTTCCTTTTTCTTCAAAAAATTCGATCAAGTTGGTCAAACAAGATCTTTCCTTAACAAATCCATGCTGACTATCCTTGATCAACCTGTGCCTTTCTAAGTGACAGTTCATCCTGTCTCTCAGAATAGATTCCAGTAGTTTTCCCACTACTGAGGTTAGACTGACTGGCCTGTAATTATTCGGTCCATCCTTCGCTCCCTTTTTAAACAGAGGTACAATGTTAGCAATTCTCCAATCCTCCGGCACCACACCTGTATCCAGTGAGGGCTGGAAAATGATGGTCAGACCCTTTGCTATTTGCTCTCTTGCTTTTTTTTAACAACCTAGGATACATTTCATCTGGCCCTGGTGATGTATGAACTTTCAAGGATGCTATTTCCATTAATACTTTCTCTCTCCCTATGTTTATCACATCCAATACTTCACGCTCTTGCTACTTAACTACAATATCTGCATCGTCCTCCTCTTTTGTGAAGACTGACGCAAAGTCTTCAATATACCAATATCTTCTGCTCCTACACATAGGTTACCTTTTTGGTCTTTTATGGGCCCTATGCTCTCCTTCGTTATCCTCTTACTCTTAATGTATTGATAAAACATCTTTGGGTTCACCTTGATTTTGCTTGCCAATATTCTTTCATGCCCTCTCTTTGCTTTCCTAATTTCCTTTTTGATTTCATCCCTCCACTTTCTATACTCCTCTCGGCTTTCTGTAGTATTGAGTTCTCGGTGTTGGAGGTAAGCTTTCCTTTTCTGTCTTATCTTACCCTGTAAGCTTCTTGACATCCATGGGCTCTAGATTTGGCCGCCTCACACTTTTTCTTTGTGGGAACATGTTTACTCTGAATCCCTTTGAATCTCCCCTTTGAATGCCTCCCACTGTTCTGACACTGATTTACCTTCAAGTAGCTGTTTCCAGTCTACTTTCACTAAATCACTCCTCAGTTTAGTATATTTGTCCCTGCTCCAATTGAGAACACTAACTCCTGTTCTATCTCTGTCCTTTTCCATAATTCTGTTAAAACTGACTGAATTATGATCACTACCACCAAAATACTCTCCCACTGCCACTCGTTCCACCTCCCCATCTTCATTTCCTAAAACTAAGTCTAAAACCATGCCCTCTCTTGTTGGACTTGTAACATACTGGGCAAAAATGTTCTCCTGAATGCACCTCAAGAATTCTGCTCCCTCAATTCCTTTCACACTAAAACTATCCCAGTTAATATCGGGGTAGTTAAAATCCCCTCCTATTATTACCCTATTGTTCCTGCACTTCTCAAGAGATTTGCCAACATATCTGCTCTTCTATCTCCCTCTGACTGTTTGGGGGTCTATAGTACACTGCCAGCAGCGTGATTGCCCCTTTTTTGTTCCTTAGCTCAATCCATGTGGCCTCATTTGATGAACCTTCCAACATATCATCCTTCCTCACAGCTGTAGTAGTCTAGTCTAATGATGGCCATGAAACCATTGTCAATTGTAGCAAAAACTCATCTGGTTCACTTCTGTCCTTTAGGGAAGGAAAGCTGCCGTCCTTACCTAGTCTGGTTTACATGTGACCCCAGACCTACAACAATGTGGTTGACTCTTACATACCCTCTGAAATGGCCTAGTAAGCCACTCTAACTGCTGTATTTAACTGCTATGAAGTCAATAAAAAAGAATGAAACTGGACGGACCACCCAGCATCGACCTAGGCACCAGAAACGACAACGGCAAACCCAACCCTGTCGAATCTGCAAAGTCCTCCTTACTAACATCTGGGGGCTTGTGCCAAAGTTGGGATAGCTATCCCACAAGCTAGTCAAGCAACAGCCTGACATGGTCATACTCATGGAATCATACCTTATAGGCAATGTCCCAGGCACTGCCATCACCATTCCTGGTTATGTCCTGTCCCACGGGCTGGACAGACCCAGCAGAGGTGGTGGCACAGTAGCATACAGGCGGGAGGGAGTTGCCCTGGGAGACCTCAAAAGCGATTCTGGATCCCATGAAGTCTCATGGCATCAGGTCAAACATGGGCAAGGAAACCTCCTGCTGATTACCACCTAGTGCCCTCCCTCAGCTGATGAGTCAGTACTCCTCCATGTTGAACACCACTTGGAGGAAGCACTGAGGGTGGCAAGGGCACAGAATGTACTCTGGGTGGGGGACCTCAATGTACATCACCAAGAGTGGCTCAGTAGCACCACTACTGACTGAGCTGGCCGAGTCCTCAAGGAGACAGCTGCTAGACTGGGCATGTGGCAGCTGGTGAGAGAACCAACAAGAGGGAAAAACATACTTGACCTCGTCCTCACCAATCTGCCTGCCACAGATGCACCTGTCCATGACAGTATTGGTAGGAGTGACAACCACACAGTCCATGTAGAGGCGAAGTCCTGCCTTCACTTTGAGGATACCCTACATCGTGTTTTGTGGTGCTACCACCATGCTAAATGGGATAGATTTCAAGCAGATCTAGCAATGCAAAACTGGGCATCGATGAGGCGCTATGGGCCAGCAGCAGCAGCAGAACTGTACTCAACTACAATCTGTAACCTCCTGGCCCAGCATATCGCCCACTCTACCATTACTATCAAGCCAGAAGACCAACCCTGGTTCAATGAAGAGTGTAGGATTGCATGCCAGGAGCAGCGCCAGGCATACCTCAAAATGAGGTGTCAACCTGGTGAAGCTACAACCCAGGACTACCTGCGTGCCAAACTGCGTAAGCAGCATGCAATAGACAGAGCTAAGCGATCCCATAACCAACGGATCAGATCCAAGCTCTGCAGTCCTGCTACATCCAGCCGTGAATGGTGGTGGACAATTAAACAACTAACTGGAGGAGTTGGCTCCACAAATATCTCCATCCTCAATGATGGGAGAGCCTACCACATTAGTGCGCAAGATAAGGCTGAAGCATTTGCAAAAATCTTCAGCCAGCAGTGCCAAGTTGATGTTCCATCTCAGCCTCCTCTTGAAGTCCCCAGCATCACAGATACCAGACTTCAGCCAATTCGATTCACTCCACGTGATATCAAGAAAGGACTGAAGGCACTGGATACTGCAAAAGCTATGGGCCCTGACAATATTCCAGCAATAATACTGAAGGCCTGTGCTCCAGAATCCCCCCACCCATGCAAGCTGTTCCAGGACAGCGACAACACTGACATCTCCCCTGCAATGTGGAAAATTGCCCAGGTATGTCCTGTACACAAAAAGCAGGACAAATCCAACCCGACCAATTACCGCCCCATCAGGCTACTCTCAATCATCAGTAAAGTGATGGAAGGTGTCATCAACAGTGCCATCAAGCAGCACTTGCTTCGCAATAACCAGCTCAGTGACGCTCAGTTTAGGTTCCGCCAGGGCCACTCAGCTCCTGTCCTCATTACAGCCTTGCTTCAATCAGGAACAAAAGAGCTGAACTCAAGAGGCGAGGTGAGAGTGACTGCCCTTGACATCAAGGCAGCATTTGACCGAGTATGGCATCAAGGAACCCTAGCAAAACTGAGATCAATGGGAAGCAGGGGGAAAACTCCCCTCTGGTTGGAGTCATGCCTAGTGCTAAGGAAGATGGTTGTGGTTTTTGGAAGTCAATCATCTCAGCTCCAGGGCATCATTGCAAGAGTTCCTCAGGGTAGTGTCCTCGGCCCAACCATCTTCAGCTGTTTCATCAATGACCTTCCTTCAATCATAAGGTCAGAAGTGGGGATGTTCGCTGGTGATTGTACAATGTTCAGCATCATGTGCGACTCCTCAGATACTGAAGCAGTCTGTGTAGAAATGCGGCAAGACCTGGACAATATCCAGGCTTGGGCTGAGAAGTGGCAAGTAACATTTGCGCCACACAAATGACAGGCAATGACCATCTCCAGCAAGAGAGAATCTAAACATCTCCCCTTGACATTCAATGGCATTACCATCGCTGAATCCCCCACTATCAACATCCTAGGAGTTACCATTGACCAGAAACTGAACTGGAGTAGCCATATAAATACAAGAGCAGGTCAGATTCTAGGAATCCTGCAGCGAGCTTGATTCACCAAAGCCTGTCTGCCATCTACAAGGCAGAAGTCAGGAGTGTGATGGAGTACTTTGCACTAGCCTGGATGGATGCAATTCCAACAACACTCAAGAAGCTCGACACCATCCAGGACAAAGCAGCCTGCTTGATTGGCACCCCATTCACAAACATTCAGTCCCTCCACCACCACAGTGGCAGCAGTGTGTACCATTTACAAGATGCACTGCAGCAACACATAAAGGCTCCTTCGACAGCACCTTCCAAACCATCTACCCAACTAGAAGGACAAGGGCAGCAAATGCATGGGAACACCACCACCTGCAAGTTCCACTCCAGGTCACACATCATCCTGACTTGGAACTATGTCACTGTTCCTTCACTGTTGCTGGGTCAAAATCCTGGAAATCTCTTCCTAAGAGTACTGTGGATGTACCTACCTCACATGGACTGCAGTGGTTCAAGAAGGCAGCTCACCACCACCTTCTCAAGGGCAATTAGGGAAGGGCAATAAATGGTGGCCTAGCCAGCAATGCCCACATCTCATGAATGAATAAAAAATGTTTTCTTGACCAAAATTGCTACTGCCTCTCCTTTCTTATCCCCTTCCCTATCGCCTCTGAAAACCCTGTAACCAGGATAGTTGAGCTGTCATTCCTGTCCCTCCTTAAGCCATGTTTCTGTAATAGCTATGATATCATACTGCCATGTGTCTATCTGTGCCCTCAGCTCATCTGCTTTATTTGCTCCTTGCATTTGAGCACTGCCATACTCTATTTTTTTATTTTCTGACTCTCGTTTCCTCTGTCTTCCAGACTGATCCATTAATTTTCCGCCTTCCATTTTAATTTCTGATTTTGTCCCAGCTGAGTCTACCCTCAGGTCCCCATCCCCCTGCCAAACTAATTTAAACCCTCCCCAACAGCACTAGCAAAACATCCCGCAAGGAAGTCAGTCCCAGCTCTGTTCAGGAGCAACCTGTCCAGCCTGTACAATTCCCATCTCCCCCAGAGCCAGTCCCAATGTCCAGGGAATCTGAAGCCCTCCTTCCTGCACCATCTTTCCAGCCACACATTCATCTGATTTATCCATCTATTTCTATACTCACTTGTGCATGGCATTGGGAGTAATTGGGAGATGACTACTTTTGAGGTTCTGCTTGCTAATTTCTTACCTAGCTTCCTAAATTCTGACTGCAAGACCACATCCCTCTTTCTGCCTATGTCGTTGGTTCCGATGTGGACCACGACTGCTGGCTATTCACTTTCCCCCTTCAGGATGCTCAGCAGCCGCTCCGGGAGGCAACACACCATCCCAGATTCACGTCTGCGGCCACAGAAATGCCTGCCTGTTCCCATGACTATTGAATCACCTATCACTATGGCTCTTCCAGTCTTCCCTGCAACGCCCTGTGCAGCTGAGCCACCCTTGGTGCCATGGACTTGGCTCTGCCTGCACTTGCCAGGTGAAGCATCACTTTCCTTAGTATTCGGAAATGAATACCTGTTGGAAAGTGAGATGCACTCAGGGGTCTCTTGCACTACCTGTCTGATTCTTTTTGACTGTCTTTAGACTGTCTGGTGGTCACCCATTCCCTCTTACTCTTAAACTGCGGGGTGACCACATCTATAACCATGCTATCCACGTAGCTCTCATCCTCATGAATACTCCAGTGTCGCCAGCTGCCGCTCAAGTTCCAAAACCCGGAACTTAAGCAGCTTCAATTGACAATACTTCCTGCACAAATAAATGGTTCTCCAGGATACGGGAAGCATTCTGGAGCTCCCACATAGCACAAGAGGTGCATTCTCGAGGTTTATTTATCATTTGACCCTTTGCCAACTTCCTTAAATAAGAAGGCCAATACTGTACACAGTACACCAGATATGGTCTCACCAATGGCCTGGATAACTGAAGCATAACCTCCCTACTTTTGTATTCAATTCCCCTCGCAATAAACGATAACATTCTATTCAATTTCCTTATTACATGCTGTACCTGCATACTAACCTTTTGTGATTCATGCACAAGTACACCCAGATCCCTCTGCATCTCAGAGCTCTGCAATCCCTCACCATTTGGATAATATGCTTCTTTTTTATTCTTCCTGCCAAAATGGACAATTTCACATTTTCCCACATGTTGCTCCATTTGCCAGATCTTTGCCCACTCATTTAACCTATCTGTATCCCTTTGTAGCCTCCTTATGTCCTCTTCACAATCTCCTGGGGGTTACCATTGACTAAAAACTGAACTGGAGCAGCCACATAAATACTGTGGCTACAAGTGCTGGTCAGAGGCGAGTGGTGAGTAACCTACCTCCTGACTCCCCAAGGCCTGTCCACCATCTACTCCGCAAAAGGCAGAAGTGTGACCGAATACCCTTTATTTGCTTGGATGATTGCAGCTCCAACAACACTCAGAAAGCTCAACACCATCCAGGACAAAGCAGCCCGCTTGATCGGCACCCCATCCGCCACATTAAATATTTACTCCTTCCACCATCGATGCACAGTGGCAGCAGTGTGTACCCATCTGGCGTTGGCTGTGGCATTGTGGTAATGTCACTGGCCTAGTAATCTGGAGATCCAGGCAAATGCTTTGAGGACATTGGTTCGAATCCCCCCATGGCAGATGGTGAAATTTGAATTCACTTAATAAATCTGGAATTAAAAGCCAGTCTAATGGTGACCATGAAACCATTGTCGATTGTTGTAGAAACCTATCTGGTTCACTAATGTCTTTTAGGGAAGGAAATCTGCCATCCTTACCTGGTCTGGCCTACATGTGACTCGATCCACAGCAATGTGGTTGACTCTTAAATGCCCTCTGAAATGGCCAAGCCATTCAGTTCCAGGGCAATTAGGGTTGGGCAGCAAATGCTGGCTGAGCCAGCAATGCCCACATCCCATGAACAAATAAAAAAAATCTACAGATGCAGCAACTCAACACTCCTCATTCGAAAACACCTTCCAAACCCATGACCTCTTCCACCTCGAGGGACAAGGGCAGCAGATACATGGGAACACTACCACCTGCAAGTTATCTTCCAAGACACACACCATCCTGTCTTGGAAATATATCACTGTTTCTTCACTATTGCTGGAACTCCCTCGCTAATGGCACTTTGGGTGTACCCACACCAGGTAGAGTGCAGCAGTTCCAGAAGGCAGCTCACCACCACCTCCTCAAGAGCAATTAGAGATGGGCAACAAATACTGGCCTTGCCTGTGACACCTAGAGCCCATGAAATAAATAATTTAAAAAGATACATCAAGGAATACCTGTGAATGGAAAGAAAATTAAAGCAAAAATTCTATTCTATTAAGCTGCCAGATTGTACTGGTTAACGGAAGATTTATGTTTGCAAATTTTAGCAAATACCTGAAGTGTAACCCAACCCATCTTGTGCACCATTTCCCAATAGCACCCAGTGTATATGAGCATGCAATCATTGAAGCTTTTCAGTTTTTAATGTGGCTTATACTAGTGCCATAACAATACTGTCATGAAAGCGTTCTGTGCCGAATGATGATTTTTAAAAAATCCACTGGCTGGCTCCCTGAATTAAACTTAAAAGAAAAAGAAATAGGTAAACGGTGGCTTTACTAGCAGCTAAGATGGCCACTGTAATTTGCATCACTGTACTCCACAATCCAATGCATTGAGGTGGAGACAGGTTGTCTGCTCAGTCCCAGTGAGAACAATGGCCTGGGGAACAGGAGTGAACCACCTAACTTCTTCCCATTAACAGAACATTAAGGCTCTCGCTTGGACATTAACCTGATGGAGACCAACCACTCAAACCTAATCATTTGAACAATAGGACCCTGGTTGAGAGAAGGGAATTCCTAGCTATGGACTGATTAAGTTTCAAGAGGGGATACACACTGGTAACCATCATGTTGAATCACTGGGTCACAGTCATGTGACAAGCCCACCATCTGTGTGTTTAAGCTGATTTTTTTCTCTGCAGCAACCGGACAAGCAGCTGGACACTGATGAGAGAAGACCCAAGTGGAGTCCCCGGAAGCCTCAGGACCACAGAATTCAGCTGGAAGCCAGCTGAGTCACCAACCTGCACAGACTGTATACCCCTTTTATATTGTTCCGGATTCTAATCCAGCCAAGCTATCCTTCCCCACTCTGTAACCTATTTGTTTATGTGTGTGTGTGTAAACCTCATTTGAGTGTGTGTGTAAAAGTTGGATAGTAGTGTATTTTTTACTTAGATCGGTTTAAGTAGAATAAAGCTAACTTCTTTGTTAAACTCAAGGAAACCTATCCGATTGGTTCTTTTTATGACCATTGCACATAAATAGTTAAACTCTCTTCTCTTCGGCAGTCCCTCGGGAATGAGGATGACTTTCTTCCACTCCATGGATGTGAGTCCTTAGGTGACTGAATAGTCCAATTCTGGATCCGCACACTCTGTCACAGGTGGGGCAGGTAGTGTTTGGTGAGGCGAGTGAATGGGATGCTCGAAATTCCGAACACTCCTTCCGCTGTTTGCACCTGGTCACTGCCTGGGCATGTTGACATTGTTGGAATTGGCTGGCATTGTCGCGGATGCTTCTTCTCTATTTTGGGTGGTCTCGGGCAAGAGATTCCCATGAATCAGTGGAGATGTCAGTTTTTTTCAGGGAGGCTTAAAGGACATCCTTGTAACGTTTCCTCTGCCCTCCTGGTAGCCTGTTCCCGTGACGGAGCTCGGTGTAGAAAGCTTGCTTTGGGAGTCTTGTGTCATGCATGGGGATGATGTGGCCCGCCCAGTGTAACTGACTAGCCATGACCACTGTCTCGATACTGGAGATGTTGGTCTGAGAGAGGACAGTGATACTGGAATGCCTGTCCTGCCACTGAATTTGCAGGCTCTTGCAGAGGCACTGCTGGTGATATCGCTCCTGGGCTTTGAGATACCTGCTTTACAGTGTCCATGTTTCTGCCACATACAGGAGGGTGGGTAACATTGTGGCCCTGTAGTCTATGAGCTTGATGCCAGGTTTCAGGTCTTTGTAGTCAAACACTTTTCCTCAGGCGACCGAAGGCTGCGCTAGCACACTGGAGGCAATGCTGGGTTTCATCATTGATGTCTGCCCTTGCTGAGAGGAGGCTCCCAAAGTATGGGAAGTGATCCACATTGTCCAGTGGTTCACCGTGGATCTTGCTAGTCGGGGGACAGTGTTGTGCTGTGGGAGCAGGCTGGTAGAGGCCCTTTGTCTTCGGATGTTTAGTTTAAGGCCCATTCTTGCATACACCTCCGTGAATGCATTGACGAGGGTTTGAAGTTCGGACAGAGGTTGGAGTGGCCTTGGTTCTGGATTGGAGGCGTCGTAGGTTAAATAGTTTGCTGCTCATCCTGTACAGTAGATCTACTCCAGCAGGGAGCTTCAAGGAGATGAGATCAATGCTGAGATGAGATTTAAGATGGAAGCAGATTCTTACATTTTTCCAATGTAGTCCAATGCAGAAGCATGATCTTGATGTCCAGTGCAGCTAGGAATTTGAAGCCAATTTGAGAGAGAAACCACATCCAGGTCTGATCCAGATCTTTACCAGAGTTCAAAAGATAAGGTCGGGGAATGGGTACCAGCTAACAAGAGGCTGTTTAAATTAGCAGTTAACTTGAAGTGTGGGCTAAAAATGCATCCACTGTTAGAATCAGGGGATCCTAAACAGCAGAAGAGAGGATTTAGTGGGGAGAAAGAGTGATGGAAGGCAGCAGATGGCCACGGATAGCTGCAAACCGTGAGGAGCTCCCTAGGGAGCTGACTGCTGTAGTGGAGCCTGGTCTGCCATCGTCTCGGCCATCCCTGCCATTGGACAAAGATCTTGCTTTGCTCAGACCATGTGCTAGTTGGTGTGCAACAACCACCCCACGCTAAAAGAACCCACGCACAGGCATCTTCCGCCCTTTCAAAATGAACTTCGGGACCTGGAGTATCGGGACTCTTATGGACAACCCCAGCAGCAACAGACCTGAATGTCACACCTCTATCATAGCCCGAGAACTCCGCTGCTACAACAGGGTGAGACATGGTGGCAGGAGAAGGCCAGCTCAAGGAACAAGGTGGTGGATACACCTTCTTCTGGAAACGTAAACCAGAAGAAGAGCGCCGACTCCATGAGGCTGGCTTCGCCATAAAAAAATTAACTAGCCAACCACCTCAGCAAGCCCCTTGTGGATTAAAGGATCATCTCATGACCTCTGGCTCATCCTAGCCCAGAAACAGCAGACCACAGTCATCAGCGCGTACGCCCCAACCCGAGAAGCAACAGATGGGCCAAAGAGGAATTCTACTCCAGCCTTAATCACTTGCTGTCCCGTGTTCCCGAGGAAGACAAGCTGATCCTTCTCAGAGACTTCAATGCCAGAGTTGGGAAGGTCACAAACCTTTGGAAAGGTGGGATTGGCAAGGGAGGTGTTGGAAAGGGCCACACCAATGGAGTCTTTCTTCTGACGAAATGCCTTGAACATGGCCTGATCATAACGCTAACCCTATGTCATCAGAGAGACAAATAAAAGACCTCATGAGAGCACCCTTGCTCCAGGCATTGGCATTTGCTTGACTGTATTTTTGCAGCGGCGACAGGGAGAGTGAGGTGGCAGCTAGGTAAGTGAGTTTACAACTTATATAAACTTACCTTTTTGTTTTGGCAGTTTCTTTTTGCAGCGGCGACAGGGAGAGCGAGGTGGCAGCTGGGTAAGTGAGTTTACAACTTATATAAACTTACCTTTTTGTTTCGGCAGTTTCTTTTTGCAGCGACGACAGGGAGAGCGAGGTAGCAGCTGGGTAAGTAAGTCCTATATATTTGGGCAGCGGCTGAACCCGACACACTACACCTGCAGTGTCTTCCACCCGCCCTCCTCCTCTAACCAAAAAAAAAGGACTCAGTGGTGTGCAGATAAGGTAAGGCATTTTCTATTTATTTTTTTTTCGTGTGATTGGTAAAAACTTTCGTTCCTTTTTCATTTATCTAAGTTAAGACTAAGTTAAGCTTAAGATTAAAAATGGCAGGAGATCTCAGACCCATGTTATGCTCCTCTTGCTCAATGTGGGAGCTCAGGGACACGGCTGATGTCCCTGGCTCCTTCACGTGCTGGAAGTGTGTCCAGCTGCAGCTCTTGTTAGACCGCATGACGGCTCTGGAGCTGCGGATGGACCCACTTTGGAGCATCCGCGATGCTGAGGAGGTCGTGGATAGCACGTTTAGCGAATTGGTCACACCGCAGATTAGGATTGCTGAGGGAGAAAGGGAACGGGTGACCAAAAGGCAGAGAAAGAGCAGGAAGGCAGCGCAGGTGTCCCCTGCAGCCATCTCCCTCCAAAACAGGGATACCGTTTTGGATACTGTTGAGGGAGATGGCTCACCAGGGGAAGGCAGCAGTAGCCAGGTTCATGGCACCGTGGCTGGCTCTGCTGTTCGTAAGGGCGGGAAGAAGAGTAGAAGGGCTATAGTCATCAGGGATTCGATTGTAAGGGGAGTAGATAGGCGGTTCTGTGGTCGAAAACGAGACTCCCGAATGGTATGTTGCATCCTAGGTGTACGGGTCAGGGATGTCTCAGATCGGCTGCAGAACATTCTGAAAGGGGAGGGTGAACAGCCAGTTGTCGTTGTGCACATAGGCACCAATGATATAGGTAAAAAATGGGATGATGTCCTACAAGCAGAATTTAGGGAGTTAGGAGCCAAGTTAAAAAGTAGGACCTCAGAGGTAGTAATCTCAGGATTGCTACCAGTGCCACGTGATAGTCAGAGTAGAAATGAAAGAATAGTCAGGATGAATGCGTGGCTTGAGAGATGGTGCAGGAGGGAGGGGTTCAGATTTTTGGGACATTGGGACCGGTTCTGGGGCAGGTGGGACTATTACAAATTAGATGGTCTACACCTGGGCCGGACTGGAACCAATGTCCTTGGGGGTGCTTTTGCTAACGCTGTTGGGGAGGGTTCAAACTAATGTGGCAGGGGGATGGGAACCAAATGAGGCGGTCAGTGGACAGTAAGGAGGTAGTAACTAAAGCCTGTAAGGAACTAGATAATGAAGTCAGCGTGACTAAGGGAAAGAGTAGGCAGGGAGCAGATGATGAATGCAAAGAGACTGGTGGTCTGAGGTGCATTTGTTTTAATGCAAGAAGTGTAGTAGGTAAGGCAGATGAACTTAGGGCTTGGATTAGAACCTGGGAGTATGATGTTATTGCTAGTACTGAGACTTGGTTGAGGGAAGGGCATGATTGGCAACTAAATATCCCAGGATATCGATGCTTCAGGCGGGATAGAGAGGGAGGTAAAAGGGGTGGAGGAGTTGCATTACTGGTCAAAGAGGATATCACAGCTGTGCTGAAGGAGGGCACTATGGAGGACTCGAGCAGTGAGGCAATATGGGCAGAACTCAGAAATAGGAAGGGTGCGGTAACAATTTTGGGGCTGTACTACAGGCCTCCCAACAGCGAGCGTGAGATAGAGGTACAAATATGTAAACAGATTATGGAAAGATGTAGGAGCAACAGGGTGGTGGTGATAGGAGATTTTAATTTTCCCAACATTGACTGGGATTCGCTTAGTGTTGGAGCAGAATTTGTAATCAGCATCCAGGAGGCTTTTCTAGAGCAGTATGTAAATAGTCCAACTTGGGAAGGGGCCATACTGGACCTGGTGTTGGGGAATGAGCCCGGCCAGGTGGTTGAAGTTTCAGTAGGGCACTACTTTGGGAATAGTGATCACAATTCCGTAAGTTTTAGAATACTCATGGACAAAGACGAGAGTGGTCCTAAAGGAAGAGTGCTGAATTGGGGGAAGGCCAACTATACCAAAATTCGTCAGGAGCTGGGGAATGGAGATTGGGAGCAGCTGTTTGAAGGTAAATCCACATTTGATATGTGGGACGCTTTTAAAGAGAGGTTGATTAGTGTGCAGTAGAGACATGTTCCTGTGAAAATGAGGGATAGAAATGGCAAGATTAGGGAACCATGGATGACAGGTGAAATTGTGAGACTAGCTAAGAGGAAAAAGGAAGCATACATAAGGTCTAGGAGGCTGAAGAAAGACGAAGCTTTGAAAGAATATCGGGAATGTAGGACCAATCTGAAACGAGGAATTAAGAGGGCTAAAAGGGGTCATGAAATATCTTTAGCAAACAGGGTTAAGGAAAATCCCAAAGCCTTTTATTCATATATAAGGAGCAAGAGGGTAACTAGAGAAAGGATTGGCCCACTCAAGGACAAAGGAGGAAAGTTATGCGTGGAGCCAGAGAAAATGGGTGAGATTCTAAACGAGTACTTTGCATCGATATTCACCGAGGAAAGGGACATGACGGATGTTGAGGTTAGGGACATGTGTTTGATTATTCTAGGTCAAGTCGGCATAAGGAGGGAGGAAGTGTTGGGTATTCTAAAAGGCATTAAGGTGGACAAGTCCCCAGGTCCGGATGGGATCTATCCCAGGTTACTGAGGGAAGCGAGAAAGGAAATAGCTGGGGCTTTAACAGATATCTTTGTAGCATCCTTAAACACGGGTGAGGTCCCAGAGGACTGGAGAATTGCTGATGTTGTCCCCTTGTTTAAGAAGGGTAGCAGGGAAAATCCAGGTAATTATAGACCAGTGAGCCTGACGTCAGTGGTAGGGAAGCTGCTGGAGAAGATACTGAGTGATAGGATCTGTTCCCATTTGGAAGAAAATGGGCTTATCAGTGATAGGCAACATGTTTTGTGCAGGGAAGGTCATGTCTTACCAACTTAATAGAATTCTTTGAGGAAGTGACAAAGTTGATTGATGAGGGAAGGGCTGTAGATGTCATATACATGGACTTCAGTAAGGCGTTTGATAAGGTTCCCCATGGTAGGCTGATGGAGAAAGTGAAGTCGCATGGGGTCCAGTGTGTACTAGCTAGATGGATAAAGAACTGGCTGGGCAACAGGAGACAGAGAGTAGCAGTGGAAGGGAGTTTCTCAAAATGGAGATGTGTGACCAGTGGTGTTCCACAGGGCTCCGTGCTGGGACTACTGTTGTTTGTGATATACATAAATGATTTGGAGGAAAGTATAGGTGGTCTGATTAGCAAGTTTGCAGACGACACTAAGATTGGTGGAGTAGCAGATAGTGAAGGGGACTGTCAGAGAATACAGCAGAATATAGATAGATTGGAGAATTGGGCAGAGAAATGGCAGATGGAGTTCAATCCGGGCAAATGCGAGGTGATGCATTTTGGAAGATCCAATTCAAGAGTGAACTATACAGTAAATGGCAAAGTCCTGGGGAAAATTGATGTACAGAGAGATTTGGGTGTTCAGGTCCATTGTTCCCTGAAGGTGGCAACGCAGGTCAATAGAGTGGCCAAGAAGGCATACGGCATGCTTTCCTTCATCGGACGGGGTATTGAGTACAAGGGTTGGCAGGTCATGTTACAGTTGTATAAGACTTTGGTTCGGCCACATTTGGAATACTGCGTGCAGTTCTGGTCGCCACATTACCAAAAGGATGTGGATGCTTTGGAGAGGGTGCAGAGGAGGTTCACCAGGATGTTGCCTGGTATGGAGGGCGCTAGCTATGAAGAGAGGTTGAGTAGATTAGGATTATTTTCATTAGAAAGACGGAGGTTGAGGGGGGACCTGATTGAGGTGTACAAAATCATGAGAGGTATAGACAGGGTGGATAGCAAGAAGCTTTTTCCCAGAGGGGGATTCAATTACTAGGGGTCACGAGTTCAAAGTGAGAGGGGAAAAGTTTAGGGGGGATATGCGTGGAAAGTTCTTTACGCAGAGGGTGGTGGGTGCCTGGAACGCGTTGCCAGCAGAGGTGGTAGACGCGGGCACGATAGCATCTTTTAAGATGTATCTAGACAGATACATGAATGGGCAGGAAGCAAAGAGATACAGACCCTTAGAAAATAGGCGACATGTTTAGATAGAGGATCTGGATCGGCGCAGGCTTGGAGGGACGAAGGGCCTGTTCCTGTGCTGTAAATTTCTTTGTTCTTTGTTGTTCTTTGTATCATCGTCTGAGCGAGGGACCGCAAGGATGTTCGCATCACCCGTGCCATGATAGGAGCTAATGACTGCTGGACCGACCATCGCCTAATTTGAGTTACTATCTCCGTAAACCAAGTCCAGAAATGGCAGCGGCAGCAGAAGCACTGCTGCAGGAAAATCAATGTTGATGGTATCAAGGAGTCTGCGAAGAAATATCTACTCAGGCAGCGTCTTACAAGTAACTTGGCGACGGTCAATGAGCAGGAACCACAGAATGTTCACAATGCCTGGTCTGCCCTCAAAGCTACCATAAACAGCACTTGCAAAGATACTCTTGCTTTCTCCACCTGGAAATAGTTAAACACACTGAATTGACAAGCATATCCACTTCAAAAGAAATAAACCTCTTGTGGTCAAACAACCGCTCCTCATTTGATCATAACTACATTCAAAGAAGCAGAAAATACACTGTAGGTTTCAGTACGCATTATTCTAAAAAATACACTCAAAAATGCAATAAAACGCCAAATTAATTGATTTTACTTCCTGCGGAACCTAAAACTGTGGGTATAATTTTAACTTATCTGACCAGAATAATTGCAGAAGTTTGATGTGCACAGCTCTTTAGCATGGGGCGGAGGCATTATAAGGCAATGATACAACAGGGCACAGGGATGGATAGACAAGATCGAGGAAATTTGGGCGTAGTATAATTACAAGTGAACAACTCATTTGCGTCCGAGATTTCTCCACCTTTTACGCCAGCTATTTTCTTTATACCCCTATTACAGGCGTCTCTGGGCTCAAACACACGGGAAATTTCACTCAATGAATCCTGAAGGATGGAAACGTTAGATTGGACGTACCAGATCAGTTGACCACTGAATGACTTCAACAAGCTGAAGTTTAACATCCTACAGGAGAAATTCTACAGAGGCTGGAATGTGATAGCATCTGTGATCCAATAAATGTATCCGAGCAGTGACTTACATCTGCAGATCTGCACGATGAGTTTAAGTAAAAAAAAACTAGTTTACTCGGATATCTGAACTGTTTTGGAAAGACTAAGATGGTTATATTTTGTTCTGCAGGTGATTCTTTAGATTAATATCTAAACTAAATCGTTAACTATTTAGAAGACTGATCGCAAATTTAACCTCCAGGGAAAATAAGGATCCGACACCTAATAATTCCAGTTACAAACTCCATTGTTCCAATAAACATTATAAGAGGCTTGATGATTAGTGATCAGAGAGACGCACTGTAAATCCCAGTCCATCTATACTTTTTATCCTCTGAATGGTAAATGCAATTTCCATCAGTGTTCATAACTTTGCTATATTCTAGAGAGTGGGATTGCTTTGGACTCCAGCACATCTTTGTGCAGAAAGCCGTACTTTTCTTCAGGAAGATCCTCCCCTTCTTTTACGGTACATATTGCTGCCAAAAATAAAAACAAAAAATGCTGGAATACTCAGCAGATCTGGCAGTATCTGTGGAGAGAGAAACAGAGTTAACGTTTCAAGTCAGTGACTTTTCTATTTGTAATAACTGCGATGATCTCGTGGCCTAGAAATTTAATGCACTGTTTACTGACGCCCGTTATTAAAGTAAATCCTCTGCCGGACAACCTGCAGGTTGTAACAGTTCCAAATCAGTCGAATAAAATCAGTGCAAATTTTATATGCAAGGACGATCACGCCCATTATTCAGCTTCATTTTTCACGAAATAAAGTAATCGGATTTTTTCCCCTTCTTCCCTTAAACTATGATTGTTTCAACTTAAATTGTCACTTGCCTTCCATATCCTAATATTGGGGACGGGTGGGTGATTCCGAGGAAAATAAGGATTCAACGCCAAATATCCCAGTTACAAACTCTACAGTGAAAAGAATATTGATAATGGAACGATTGTAATTGATCCCTTCTCAACTCACTTTTCACCCTGCCCTTAAAATGACATCGCTGCTTTGAAACGAACTCCTGGGGATTTATTGCGGTTAATTTGACCCAGTCTCTTTAAATACGCATTAAGTGTGTTTTATTTGTGTTTTTGTTCAAACAAAAATACCCTATTTCCTTTTCTTTAATAATAGGTGATTTATCGCTTGATCGAACTTGCAATGATTACTTCCCTATGGTTAATATCAGCGAGAATGTCATCCTGTGCATTGGCTACTTTTGGAAGACTAGAGCTACACGTGTCAACCGCGCCCCTTGTGGGACTATACTGTAGTATCATATGCACCGCCTTAGATTAATATCCTCTTACATTCCATTCAAAATGTTACCATGCTGGCCAGTAAATTTAAAACTCAACAACATTTATTATATATACATTTAACAATGCTTGGTGTATGCTCTTCGGGCTTTTAAAGGATCAACCAGGGCACGAGAAATGCAATTCAATGCATTTTACTGCATATTGGGGAAGCAAATCATTAAATATACAAAGTTACAGTACAATGACTGTCAGTTTCAGCAACCTGACTTTGGGATTATTAATGAAATATGTTTTTTTAACACTATTGGCATAAAACACCTGCTGCTAAAAGTTCTGAACGTAGAACTATTGTATATAATTGCAGTGTCACGTTAACTAATACCTAATAGAGTAAATAGAGCCTTTTTACTAATACCTCCAAACGTCCCTGACACCACACAATTCGCTCTTCGTTACTGTACTGAGAAATTTATTGCGCCTGTCTAAAAAAAAAATCAGAAATCTGTCTTTCTCCCAAATGAAAGAGAGGTTGAATGCATTAACCACGTCTACTAGTTAAAGGATTTCCTTTCTTTAGACACACGTCTGAGAGACGAATCAATCGCCTTGAAGTACATTAACTGCTGCTGTGTGGGAAAATTGAACAGTGAACCTCAAGTTAAACCACTTGTCTTGGTAATGACGCCAATGCGTCCTTGTGTTTCAAACTTTTTAGAAAATTAACCGAGCAGCGAACGTGTTTGACATATAGAATTTATTTAATAAAAACAAATGAAAGTTTGCTTTCCATAAATTGCAAGTCAGAAATAAATGCTGCAAAACTTATACATTGGAGAAACACTCAGCCGCCGCAATTAAGAACAAAGAACAAAGAACAAAGATAATTACAGCACAGGAACAGGCCCTTCGGCCCTCCAAGCCTGCGCCGATCCAGATCCTCTCTCTAAACATGTCGCCTATTTTCTAAGGTTCTGTATCTCTTTTCTTCCTGCCCATTCATGTATCTGTCTAGATACATCTTAAAAGACTCCATCGTGCCCGCATCTACCACCTCCGCTGGCAATGCGTTCCAGGTGCCCACCACCCTCTGCGTAAAGAACTTTCCACGCATATCCCCCCTAAACTTTTCCCCTTTCACTTTGAACTCGTGTCCTCTAGTAATTGAAACCCCCACTCTGGGAAAAAGCCTCTTGCTATCCACCCTGTCTATACCTCTCATGATTTTGTACACCTCAATCAGGTCCCCCCTCAACCTCCGTCTTTCTAATGAAAATAATCCTAATCTGCTCAACCTCTCTTCATAGCTAGCGCCCTCCATACCAGGCAACATCCTGGTGAACCTCCTCTGCACCCTCTCCAAAGCATCCACATCCTTTTGATAATGTGGCGACCAGAACTGTACGCAGTATTCCAAATGTGGCCGAACCAAAGTCCTATACAACTGTAACATGACCTGCCAACTCTTGTACTCAATGCCCCGTCCGATGAAGGAAAGCATGCCGTATGCCTTCTTGACCACTCTATTTACCTGCGTTGCCACCTTCAGGGAACAGTGGACCTGAACACCCAAATCTCTCTGGACATCAATTTTCCCCAGGACTTTTCCATTTACTGTATAGTTCACTCTTGAATTGGATCTTCCAAAATGCATCACCTCGCATTTGCCCTGATTGAACTCCATCTGCCATTTCTCTGCCCAACTCTCCAATCTATCTATATTCTGCTGTATTCTCTGACAGTCCCCTTCACTATCTGCTACTCCACCAATCTTAGTGTCGTCTGCAAATTTGCTAATCAGTCCACCTATACTTTCCTCCAAATCATTAATGTATATCACAAACAACAGTGGTCCCAGCACGGATCCCTGTGGAACACCACTGGTCACACGTCTCCATTTTGAGAAACTCCCTTCTACTGCTACTCTCTGTCTCCTGTTGCCCAGCCAGTTCTTTATCCATCTAGCTAGTACACCTTGGACCCCATGCGCCTTCACTTTCTCCATCAGCCTGCCATGGGGAACCTTATCAAACGCCTTACTGAAGTCCATGTATATGACATCGACAGCCCTTCCCTCATCAATCAACTTTGTCACTTCCTCAAAGAATTCTATTAAGTTGGTAAGACATGACCTTCCCTGCACAAAACCATGTTGCCTATCACTGATGAGCCCATTTTCTTCCAAATGGGAATAGATCCTATCCCTCAGTATCTTCTCCAGCAGCTTCCCTACCACTGACGTCAGGCTCACCGGTCTATAATTACCTGGATTATCTCTGCTACCCTTCTTAAACAAGGGGACAACATTAGCAATTCTCCAGTCCTCCGGGACCTCACCCGTGTTTAAGGATGCTGCAAAGATATCTGTTAAGGCCCCAGCTATTTCCTCTCTCGCTTCCCTCAGTAACCTGGGATAGATCCCATCCGGACCTGGGGACTTGTCCACCTTAATGCCCTTTAGAATACCCAACACTTCCTCCCTCCTTATGCCGACTTGACCTAGAGTAATCAAACATCTGTTCCTAACCTCAACATCCGTCATGTCCCTCTCCTCGGTGAATACCGATGCAAAGTACTCGTTTAGAATCTCACCCATTTTCTCTGAGTCCAAGCATAACATTCCTCCTTTGTCCTTATATTCATATCCTGCTGCTACAACACAGTGTATTTATCCTATCAATTGGAAATAATCATTTTTAAAAAAAATCCCAATCTATTGTCAGACCGCTGGAAGAAGGAATATTAACAGAAATACGGTCCATCGGGGAAGATTGTTGGGGCGTATAGAAGATGTTCTCTCTCCAATGGCTGGGAAGGACCAAATGAGAAGGTAAGATTGTGGCCAATGATTAATGAGACTTGTGTCAAACTCGCTGAGTTGACACTGCAGTTTGTCAACACAAGGACTTGGGGAAATCGCGACGCCACAGAGTCGCCCGGAGTTGCCTCTTTCGAAATAAAATTGCAGGCACATTCTTAGAGACAAAAGCCTACCGCTCGTCGTAGCGTGTCTTTAAAGTGTTTAAAGGCTCGTTGTATTGATAAAGGGATTATTTTATTGTTGCTATGCAAATATTGCCCAGTCAAAACGACCTCGGAATTGATCCAACGTTAGAAAGCGCGCAGTCTATCAAGCTTCATTAAAATAATTCAGATGTTAACAAACACGGATACGTGACAAATACTACAAGACAGATGTTTAATTTACCAACAAATGCTCATGCTTAATTCTTACCTGTTATTCAATAAAATTTCTGGAAGATGTAGTTGATGTACTGTGCTTTCTGAATTATTGTTGACCAATGATTCTTCAGCTTTGGACCTGTGCGTCCTGTTTCTAATCACTTCTCAAACGGTCGAAATACTTTACCGGGTTCCAGGCAGATCAATTGAAAGAAAATATTCG
This sequence comes from Heterodontus francisci, assembly GCF_036365525.1. Taxonomy (NCBI): domain Eukaryota; kingdom Metazoa; phylum Chordata; class Chondrichthyes; order Heterodontiformes; family Heterodontidae; genus Heterodontus; species Heterodontus francisci. The sequence goes on along the minus strand of NC_090374.1, from coordinate 26,932,703 downwards.
GGGATAGGAGAGAATATCTCAGTGAAAAAGCACAGCTCGAAATCTTCATCCTCCGCTTTTTGCTAAAATTATTTTGGATTTAAAAACAAATTAAAACTTAAAATCTCTCTTTTCAAATTTTAGTAAAAGAGATCTGAAGCCAGAATTACAGGTAATATATTTTATTTTCGCACAAGCGCAATACGATGCTGCTGGAGTCGTTATTTTTTTAACAATTTAAATAATAAATATGTCTTCGGTGTAGCTCAGTTTAAACTGGGATGGCTTAATTTTCCTCAGAATATTATGTGACTGAGGAGGACACACACACTTTATTGGGCACGTTCTTGTCAATTACTATACGAGAGAAACCCCTTCTAACTGCTTCCTTTGCAGGGAACTAGAACACGGCATTGATTGTGTGTTTGGGATTAACGTTTGTGTAAAAGCGCTCACTGAGTGACAGAAATTTGCTTTCAACGCACTAAGTGTCCGCTTTTCACATTGTTTGCTCAGGTTCAGAGATTCGAGTTTTTTTTTCTTATGCTGACAACCCGTACACCTGAATCTCTGTATCAACCTCCAAAGATTCCGCACTGCATTCATCCTTTGTGCGCAGTCAGAGCACCAGTCAAAACCTAAAACACTTGGAAAAACCAATTGCTCTGTTTATGTCCTTGACCATAAAAATTACGTGGCAGGACTGAGAGAGAGAGCCTGCAGTAAAATGAAATATTTCTCCAAAGTTTTTTTTAATTAAGAGGATCTGATTGTCGTTTCTTTGAGCTGAAACTTGAGGGGAAAATATGCTATGTGGTTGCTAGGTTTCAGCATTGTATTGTACATCTCTTTATGGGCCAGATGCAACTCACTGGATTTTTTTTATACATAAAGAATTTCCCCCTATAAACATGCACTTGCAATATGAGCATTGCGAGTGTGTAATCATTCTGTGCTCAGATTTCACTTCTCTCTGGTACCTGGTTACCAGGAGATTGGAAACATTTACTAGTAAATCCCATCTGGAACACATTAAGCGCGTTATTTCATTATTTCATTTCTCATTAAACCAATTCAAAGTAAGAATTCGTTCACAGATGCTACAGTTAAAGGGTTATGGAGAGAAATGGGGTTTGGGCGCGACGCGTTTGCATTGGCGGAGTGTTTTATTCCACACCGTGCTTGGTGGGGTCTCTGAGAACATGGTCGTGTGCTGCAGAGCATTACTTGAGGTCAACTAACATGGACTCTGCCTAAGGGAGATGTGCTACCATTTGGTGGAGGTGAAGGGAGAATGGGAAATATCGGTTCGTGCTGAAAAAAATCGGGGGAAAAACAGAAAATGCATAGCATCTGTACAGAGGAAAAACAGATTAACATTCCAGCCATAGACCCCGCTCATCATAGGTGGAAGGGTCGACAGCCCGAAATATTAACCCATCTTTGCGCGCAGATGCTCTGAATTTCTTCGGGATTGGGAGGGTCGATTTTCTCCTGTCCTAGATATGGGAGAGGAGCGGATGGGGAATAGCTGCTCTTCATAGCAGTAGTTGGCATTTCGATCCAGCCACAGAGCAAATATTTGCCCAGACTGCAACGGATGGAAATCTAAATATTTATATATTAAAATTACTAAATCTAAATTACTTTGGTTTTTAAGTTATTTAAAAATATGTGAATCCTCGCTTTAAAAATACTCTGTTGGAGGGATCAGCCCTTTCCAAGTAAACTTCACTTTGAAATTCTATTAAAATGTGTTCACCCTCACTTTGGAGTTCTCCTGCTGCAATTAACGAGTTGGAAATTGATGTTTCTTCAATTACTCAGATCAAGTAGAAATGCCAATATTTGTATGTGTGCTACACTGAAAGTTTAAGGCAGAATGACCTTGTAAATAACCTTACAGTTATTGTTCACACAGTATGTGTCATACTGTCCTTCCTTGGCTACACATATCAGCAAAGCAAGCCTTCAAGGGGAGGGGAAAACCTGATTTAAGCTCTGGGGTGGATCGGCAGATTTATCACCAGCGCCAAACAAGACAAACAGTTCCATTACCTAAAGCCCCGCTGGGATATTTATCTGTGCTCCGCCTACTTTGCTTACAATAGCAGAGACAAATAAATCACATTTCCTCCATTGCCATGTGTCTCAGAAACAGACAGGAGATGCCGCATGGCCGTAAGGTAATTCCCACCAAGTCAGTGCCTGCGTGAAGGTAAAATACTGTGCAGTACCTCCAACTGTCAGAGCAAGCAATCCAGACGCTTATTGAGAAGAACGCTACTGTTTGGCGTTCCCCTCGCTGCTAGATTTTGTAAATAAAACTGTTGCATATTTCTGTTTAAACGGTTCGATGACTATCTTTTTACTTAATAGATAATAAAAATAAGAAATGCTTCTTGTTTTTATTTCAGGTTTCCAGCATCCGCAGTATTTTGCTTTTATTTTTACTTAATAGGTTTGTTCCAAACAGCGTCATTAATTTCAAGGTGTTCCTCGATGTGTACTTAATCTCGATTTGTTAATCAGAAACGGATTTTTCAGCACTGCCAGTTAATATGTGGCGTGCTTTGTTCCATTAAAAATTCTTTCAGAAATAGCTCGCCTCTGCCCCCACCCCCGAACTGTTGAACAGATACGTAGCCGTTTGTTCGGTATGTCTAAAATTAGCCTTTTCTGGGATCCGCTGAAATGGGTTTTTTTTTAATGAAACTTCCCCAAAGCACTGTGGGCAGATTTCGATGTCGTCTTCATGCGATTGAGAGTTATGTGTCTCCGTCGAGTTATCCAGCATTTTCAGCTGGGTTTACCATTTAACACAGGTCCCCGGTATATTCTAGCTTCTGCAGATTTGATGCCCGCTGTTTGCAAACTAACTTCTGTTGGACAAAGCAACTGCCGTCAAAATAACTTTACGTTACCATTCGCTCTCAGTATTCCCTCCCCAACACTCCCGGCCTTGTATGTTCCTCTCCTGAAGGCACCGAATATTATTCCCCATTTTAATTCAGATACTCAAGACATACTCAAGAATTACGCCCGCCAGTTTTAATTCGGTAAAATATGACACTACAATGGATACAATTAAGTTTGGTGAAATTAGTTTGTAAGTAATATTGTTTTAACAGTAATTTACACCCAATATAATCTTTTCTGGGTGGTTTAAGATGAGCAACACCAGCAGCGCATGAACGAATAAAAAATGCGTAGATATGGTTCACAGTTTTAACCCCCTTAATTTAAGATGTCAAGCATTCAATGTAAACATGCCTTTATTTGTCTAGAATTACCAAATCTACAAAACTAAAGGATATACGGCTTTCATTTTTTTAAAAACGATGTATCTTTGAAGCCAGTGGCATTAGGATGGATATAAGGGCTTGATTAGGATTGGGCAGAAATACAGGACCGGCGCTAAATAAACCTCAGAGCCCAGAACGCAAAGCCTGTCACAATAAGATGATTAGGGCAGATGACACATCACCAGGCCCCTTCTTTCATGTGCCAGTCTTTAGCTAAAGGCGCAGTATTTATAATTCCGTTTTTTAGGGCAGACAAACTTGAACAGAAAGATAAATCGAAGGAATTAATGCCTTAGGTCACTGTGGCGAACAATGTTTTTCTCAGCTATATTTGTCCATATTGTAACATAAATTTGGCCAAATTAAAACAGCCTTTGCAATGCCTGCTGTAATATTTGATTACTGGGTGAAAACAAACATCCCATACAGTTCCACTGTATGATGAACGACGGAACGTCGTAGCAAACTGCAATAAAATATTAAATACGCCACTGATCCCCACACTTTAATGTATATTTGAACTAAGTCGAGAAACTTTTCCTTCCATAATCTCAAATTTTATTTTAGTTTAAGTAAATCCAAACCCCGCATTAGTGATCAAGACACGAATTTATGAAATTGTTTTTGTTTCAACGTTTTCTACTCTGCCACGTTTTAGTTGTTGGCCTGAATTCAATTACGAAACGTCACTGATAGAGTCATAGAGTTAGACTGCACAGAAACAGGCCCTTCAGCCCATCCTGTCTGTGCCAGCCATCCAGCACCCAACTATTCTAATCCCATATTCCTGCACTTGGCCCGTAGCCTTGTATGCTATGGCGTTTCAAGTGCTCATCTAAATCCTTCTTAAATGTTGTGAGGGGCCCTGCCTCCACCATTTCTTCAGGCAGTGCGTTCCAGATTCCAACCACCTGCTGGGTGAAATTTTTTTTCCTCAAATCCACTCTAAACTTCCTACCCCTTACCCTAAATCTATGCCTCCTGGTTCTTGACCTCACCACTAAGGGAAAAAGTTTCTTCCTATCTAACCTATCAATGCCTCTCATAATCTTGTACACCTCAATCATGTCCCCCTACTCAGCCTTCTCTGCTCCAAGGAAAACAAAACTAGTCTTTTCAGTGTCTCTTCATAGCTGAAATCACATTTAGCAAGCAGATTTTCAGATGATACATAGAGAGAGATGAAGCTGTGGCTGGCGATTCATATTAACATGCAGTGCTGTCATTATTCCCATGTATCGTCGAGGCCGGCTGACATTTTAATCAAACATTGCCGTAACAGTTTACGTTGCAAAGCATGTTTCGTCTGAAGAGTAGTCACATATTCTTACGACATATCAAAACGCAAGGTCACAGGACACAGAACCGACTGTGGCAAGGAGTATTAATTTTCTCTTTCATTTTAGTGAAGATTGTGTGGTATGAAACCAAAACTCTAAAAATAGCAATCGCTGTTATTAATTTCCTGGGAAACCTCATTCCCCTTTTCAATCTTACGTTCCTCTCTCTCCATATATATAGCGACTTTTCAGTGAATATCAATCGGTATCATATACTCCAGTTATGAACGCTCATCTATCCTAAACTAGCAAACATCGGCTGAATGGCAGGACTACTTATACCATACATACTCAAAATATAATGTACATCATTTGTAAATACAATTGCATTTAATGTGTCCATGTTTATCATATGTCAATTTAGGGAGGAAATCACATGTCTGGCAGTATAATCTAAGACATAATACTACAATTAAATTACTTGTTTTCATTAGCATTTCTTTCAATGGTCCTTGAAATCCAATGCCACAGATTTTGGCATCAGTCTAAGGTAATAACTCGTCCATTCACTATAATTTAAGCAGCAATCCTTTTATGGAAATTCATAAATTCTTAAATAATTCAAAGAGGCTCTCAAATTGCTTCTATCTATTCCTCACAATATTGCTGAAAACATTAATGGAAAATCCAACTTTTTTTTATTCCATGATACGGGTCAAGGTTATTGGGCTTTTTTAACAGTAATTTTGAACCCAGGGACTAGGTTTATTTATGTTTGGTGGTCTCACGCGAAAGATCAGTGAATTCAAATGCCAACCAGATGATAAGGTTGGAGGGAGACTCAGGATCAAGGCGTCAGACACACTCACCGACTCAACAATCTTCCTAAATCCAACAGCAGTCGGTAAAGGAGTTGCCCCTTAATCATTTCCTTGGCAGCAACAAACGACTGTCATACAGTCCTCTGGGTCAGCAACTGTACCAGTCTGAAGCAACACAGCCCTCTGTTTAGCCCACAAACTCATTCAGTTAAAACAGTAAAGAATGCATTTAAAATATTCAAGGAAGTAAGGATTGATGAACACATTTAAGACTAGAAATGACTGATTGTCATATTAACCTAGAATGACATTCTCTTGTCACTATTTTAATCTAGGTGTTAGCTCATTTAAAATTAAAGTTTTAAAACAAAGGGTACAGAAATATCTTCCTACTCTACTAATCCTAAATTAGTAATTTTCCCTAATCAGATATTCCAACATTGTGTAGAAATAAGTGTTATTTAGCAAAATATTTTCAAATGTCAGTTTGTACTTATAAAACTATAGAAGTTTACACAAAGGAAAAAAAAACTTGCATTTATATATCGCCTTTCATGACCACTGGACGCCTATCAAGCTGCTATATGTTCTCTTGTTGCAAAGGCCTTTTTTATAACAACTTATAAAAATTAATTTTTGAAAATCCATATCCATTTTAAATATCCAATCAATTACTTATTCAAAGAAATTATAATTATCAACTTAGACAGCACAGAAAGAAGCCATTTGGTCTATCATGCCTGTGCCTGCTATTACAGACAGGTGGTAAGTGGTGTGGGTGGCTTCCACTTTTCACCTCCCAATTGACCTCAGAAAGTGTTTGGTTAAAGATGATATGCTAGTCCCTGAGTGCTTTTAGGGTCAAAGAAACAGACAAATGACAGGTTTTCTCGTAGGTTAAAAAAAGAAACTATTTTTAAACAATTCTCAAAATGGTCACAACCTCACCCACTCACACATTCATACACAAATGCATACACAAGAATAAATATATAGAGGGAATGTGATGTGAATCGGGTTTACTTTTACAGACGGAGATCCTCAAAGTCACCTTGCAATTTCTCTGCTGCAGTGGTTGTTTAAGATATTATTCAGCAGGGTTCTTCTGCTTGACTGGACTGTATCTGGCTGCAACTGGCTTTCTGGGGCCTTTGGTTGATCCCCTCTCTCTCTCTCCAGAGAACTACCTTTTAAAAACCCATCACATTTGAGTCTTTGTCAGGTGACAAAGGGACCCCTCCCCTGGTGTGACCACACAATGGTCCAGGATATGGAAACCATTGATTTCTGTTGGCGTCTGGATGGGGAACATACTGTTACAAAGGTTGGTTTGGGCTGTAGGGTCAGTCTGTCTGCAGAACTTTTGTTAGTTCACTCTTTTAGATAGGAGTCATCAATATATAATGGGCTCCTTTCAATTTCAATGGGTTCTCCCCAGAGCTAATTCAGACAAGGTTAATAACTTTCATCTGCAACAGATAGATGTGTTTATTGACAGTACAGGAGGGGTCACCTGACTTCTACTCCATTTTGTCTGTGGTACAAATGTGTCCATTTTCTTGTGGTTCAGTTCAACAGTTGACTTTTATTTCATAATTCCTCCAGTGTTTATTTCATCACGGCACCTTCCAAGCATGACACTGCTTTTTGAAAGAGCTATCCAATTACTCCCACTCCCCTTCTCTTTCCCCCTAGCCCTACAATTTTTTTTGCTTTTAAAGTATATATCCAAATCACTTTTGAAAGTTACTATGGAATATACTTCAACCACCTGTTAAGAAGTGCATTCCCAATCAGAACAACTTGCTGCATAAATAATTCATCTCATCTCCTCTCTGCTAGATTCTGTTACATTTATATCATACCTTACTATGTCCTCAGGACCTCCCAAAGTGTTTCACAGCCAATACATTAGTTTTGAAATGCAATGATTGTCATTATGTAGTCCAAATCTGAGTACAGGGAAGATCCTATAAACAGCAAATGAGATGAATGATCAGCCACTCTGTTTTGGTGGTGTTGATTGAGGGCCGCATGTTGGCTAAGGCACTGGAAGAACTTCCTGCTCTTCTTCAAATACTGCCATAGGATCTTTTATGTCCACTTGAACAGGCAGATGGGGCCATAGTTTAATATCTCATCTGAAAGGTGACATCTCTGACTACAATGTGTTTTATCGGTATTGCATTGAAATGGTGGCAATGTTGATTATCTGTTAGTTCTTTTGTGCTGCTGCAATAATAAGTTACTGCGTATGCCCAGCTACCTGCTCACAGACCTCACAAAAGCTGATAAAGAGCTCAAGGTAAAATATTTCTTGTTCAAGGTAGCAAGTTGCATTTATATAGCACCTTTAGCTGAGTGAAATGTCCCACAGGAATATAATCCAACAAAAATTGATACTGAGACAAAGAAGGTTGTAAGGAGGTCTTAAAGAAGCAGAGAGAGGCGGAAAGGTTTACATAGAGAGTTCCAGAGGTTAGGGCCGAGATGGATAGAGGCACGGCAGTCAATGGTGGGATGAATGGTGTGGCAAATGCATAAGGGAGCCAAAATCCATGTTTTATTATTTTCAGGTTTGTTTTGAAAAGATTCCTTGCATCAAATATTGGCATTTCAGGCATTTCAGCCACAGCTTCAGACTCATAGATATAAAATACACAAAGGGTGCTTTATCAGGTTAAAAAATCTTAATCTATAAGCAGCATAGTCATAGTGCCACAACATCTGGTCGCCATGGGAAATTCTGTGTCTTATTCTGGAAGCAATACCAGATGCAGCAAAGGAATCTCAAAACTTTTAGATTGATGATATTTCTGGGGCAGCACAGTGGCGCAGCAGTTAGCACCGCAGCCTCACAGCTCCAGCGACCCCGGTTCAATTCTGGGTACTGCCTGTGCGGAGTTTGCAAGTTCTCCCTGTGGGTTTTCGCTGGGTGCTCCAGTTTCCTCCCACAGCCAAAGACTTGCAAGTTGATAGATAAATTGGCCATTATACATTGCCCCTAGTATAGGTAGGTGGTAGAGGAATTGTGGGGATGTGGTAGGAATATGAGATTAATGTAGGATTAGTATAAATGGGTGGTTGATGGTCAGTACAGACTCGGTGGGCCGAAGGGCCTGTTTCAGTGCTATATCTCTAAACAAAAAAAAATTATGCTGGCAGGTACAAGATAGCTACTGAGAGTACAAGGCTTTCTGTAGAAAATGTACAAGATCAAGTACATTTCCAACAATTCTAGAGAACTTTGGATCAAACAGGCTATGCAGCATTATAACTTTGCAAAGTCAGAACTTTTTAAGCAATTAAAAACAGAAATTGCTGGAAAACAGGCCAGGCAGCATCTGTGGAGAGAGCAAGGTTGAGTTAATGCTTCAGGGCTTACGAAACCTGAGCTGCTGAGTGTTTCCTGCATTTTCTATTTTTATTTCAGATTTCCAGCATTTGCAGCAATTTGCTTTTTTGGCACTTTTGTGTTTTCTGTTTACGTTAATATTTTCATATATGTTGGACTCCTAGGATATGTTGTTGCTCAGACATTGCAGACTATACACAAGCAAAAGCACCTTTGGCACTTTCCTGTACTGTAGGATCACATTGCTCTTGCTACATAATATTTTACCTACAATGGTAAAGTTTACTCTCTATTTTCCTTTTCTATAAATTAAAGGGTAGTTTGGCAATGAATATATCTACTCCTGATGCTGTTCGCTGATGATTGCAGTGTTGAGTTCCATTCTCAACTCCTTGATTATGAAGCAACCCGTACCCACGTGCAGCAAAACCTGGACAACATTCAGGCTTGGGCTGATAAGTGGCAAGTGACATTCACGCCACAGTACAGGTGTCACATGAGTGAGATGGCATCAATGGATGCAATACCATCTTACTGGCTCTTACCAGATTACTCCTATCTCAGTTGTACAAGCTGTGGCTCAGTGGGTCGCATGTTTACCTCTGCATTGGGCGGTTGGATTTCATGTCCCCCCTCCAGAGACTTGAGCACAAAACCTAGGCAGCCACTTCAGTACTGCACTGTTGAAGGTCCTATATTTTGGATGATGCCATATTTTCCCCCTTAGGTGGAAATAAAAGATTTCATAGTGCTATGTTGAGTTCTCCTGGCCAATAGTTTTCCCTCAATCAATATTACTAAAACTGAGTGTCTGGTCATTATCACAATGCTGTTTGTGGGCTCTTGTTGTGTGCAAATTGGCTATCATATTGCCTACATTAAATAATGAATACACTTCAAAGGCACTTAATTTTTAAATTTTCATTCATGGGATGTGAGTGTCGCTGGCATAGCCAACATTTATTTCCAATCCCTAATTGCCATTGAGAAGGTGGTGGGAAGCCACCTTCTTGAAGCACTGCAGTTCATGTGGTGTAGGTACAGTGCTGTTAGGAAAGGAGTTGCAGGATTTTGGCCCAGTGGCAGTGAAGGATCAGCAATATATTTCCAAGTCAGGATGGTGTGTGACTTGGATGGGAACTTGCCGGTGGTAGTGTTCCCATTTGGCTGCTGCCCTTGTGTTTCTAAGTGGTAGAGGTTGCAGGTTTGGAAGGTGCTGTCAAAGGAGCCCGGCGAATTACTGCACTGCCTCTTGTGGATTGTACACACAGCTGCCACTGTGCACCAGTGGTAAAGGGAGTGAATGCTGAGGGTGGTGGATGGGATGCTGATTAAGCAGGCTGCATTGTTTTGGATGGTGTCTAGTTTCTTGAGTGTTGTTGAAGCTGCACCCATCCAAGCAAAGTAGGGAGTATTCCATTACACTTCTGACTTGTGGCTTGCAGATGGTGAACAGGCTTTGGGGTGTCACAAGCTGAGTTACTTGCAGCAGAATTCCCATCCTCTGACCTGCTCCTGTAGCCACAGTATTTATATGGCTGGTACAGTTAAGTTTCTAATCAATGGTCACCCCTAGGATGTAGATGGTGGGGCATTCAGCAATGGTCATAGAGCCATAGAGTTATACAGCACAGAAACAGGCCCTTCGGCCCATCGTGAATGGTAATCCCATTGAATGTCAAGGGCAATGATTAGATTCTCTCTTGTTGGTCATTACCTGGCACTTGCGTGGCGCAAATGTCACTTGCCATTATCAGCCCAAGCCTGAATGTTGTCCAGGTCTTGCTGCATGCGGGTATGGACTGCTTCATAATCAAGGAGTTGTGAATGGAACTCAACACTGCAATCATCAGTGAACATTCCCACTTCTGACCTTATGTTGGACAAAAAGGTAGCTATGTTAAGGAGCTGAAGATAGTTGGGCCTAGGACATAATCCTGAAGAGCTCCGACAGCTCAGTCCTGGAGCTGAGATGATTGGCCTCCAACAACCATAACCATCTTCCTTTGTGTTAGCTATGACTCCAACCAGTGGAGAGTTTTCCCCCTGATTTTCATTGTTTCAATTTTGCTATGGCCCCTTGATGCCACACAGTGAAATGTTGCCTTGATGCCGAGGGCAGTCACTCTTACCTCACATCCAGAATTCAGCTCTTCTTCCATGTTTGGACCAAGGGTGTAATGAGGTCTGGAGTTGAGTGGCCCTGATGAAACCCAAACTGAGCATCGGTGAGCAGGTGATTGAGAGCAGACTGATGGGACAGAAAATGGCTTGATTGAATTTGTCAATTTTTCCTGCTTTATGTGGACAGGATATATCTGGGCAATTTTCCACATTGTTGGGTAGATGCCAGTGTTGCAGCTGGACTGGAACAGCTTGGTTAGGGGCGAGGCTAATTCTGGAGCACAAGTCTTCAGTACTACAGCCGGGAGTTTGTCAGTGCCCATAGTCTTTGCTGTATCCATTGTCATCTGCCATTTCTTGATATCATGTTGGAGGAATCAAATTGGTTGAAAATTGACTGGCATCTGTGATGCTGGAGACCTCAGAAGGAGGCCGAGATTGATCATCCAATCGGCACCTCTATCTGAAGATGGTTGCAAAGGTTTCAGCCTTGTCTTTTGCACCGATGTGCTGGGCTCTGCCAGCATTGGGGATGGAAATGTTAATTGAGTCTTCTCCTCCAGTTAGTAGTTTAATTGTCCACCACCATTCACGACGGGATATGGCAGGACTGCAGAGCTTTGATCTGATCCGTTGGTTGTGGGATTAATTGCTCTGTCCAAAGCATGCTATTCTGCTGATTAGCATGCTGATTAGTCCTGTGTTGTAGCTGCATCTGTTTGGCATCTTATTTTGAGGTACGCCTGGTGCTGCTCCTGGCATGCTCTCCTACACTCTCCATTCAACTAGTGTTGATCCCCTGGCTTGATGGTAATGGCAGAGTGAGGGATATGTCAGGTCATGAGGTTACAGATTGTTGTTGAATACAATTCTACTGTTTCTGATTCCCCACAGTGCCTCATGGATGCCCAGTTTTGATTTGCTAGATCTGTTCTGAACCTATCCCATTTAGCATGGTGGTAGTGCCACACAACACAATGGGTTTCCTCAGTGTGAAGACTGGACTTTGTCTCCACAAGGACTGTTCGGTGGTGACTCGTAGCAATATTGTCTTGGAAAGATGCATCTGTGACAGTTAAATTGGCAAGGACATGGTCAAGTATGTTTTTCCCCTCTTGTTCGTTCTTTCACCACTTGCCGCAGGCCCAGGTCTGGCAGATTTGTCCTTCAGGACATGGCCAGCAATGTCATTAGTGGTGCTGCTGAGCCCTCTTGGTGATTGACATTGTAATCCCCCACCCAGATTACATTCTGTGCCCTTGCTACCTTCAGTGCCTCTTCCAAGTGGTGTTCAACATGGAGGAGCACTGATTCATTAGTTCAGGGAGGGTGGTAGGTGGTAATCAGCTGGGGGTTTCCTTGTTCATATTTGACCTGATGTCATGAGACTTCATGGGGTCTGGAGCCAATGACTTCCAGGGCCACTCCTTCCCAAATGTACACCACTGTGCCATCATCTCTGATGGGTTTGTCTTGCCGGTGGGACAGGAGATACATGGGGATGGTGATGGAGGAGTCTGCGACATTGGCTGTAAGGTATGTTTCGGTGAGTATGACTATGTTAGGCTGTTGCTTGACTAGTCTGTGAGAAACGCTCCCAATTTTGGCACAAGTGATCAGATGTTAGCAAGGAGGACTTTGCAGAGTTAACTGGGCAATGTGCGCCTTTGTCGTTTCCAGTGCCTAAGTCCAGTTTTATTCTTATTCAACTTTTTTGTAGTGGTTTGATGGATCCAATTGTCTTGCTAGGCCATTTTAAAGGGCAGTTAAGAGTCAACTACATTTCTGTGGCCTGGAGTCAAATGTAGGCCAAATTGGCCAAGGATGGCATATTTCTTTCCCTGAAGGACATGAGTGAACCAGATGTTTTTTTTTATGACAATCTGGTAGTTTCATGAGCACTATTACTGAGATTAGCTTTTTATACCAGGTTTATTGATTAATTGAACTGTTTGCACTGGAGTGCTGACTTGGGTTGCATTAGAGTGTTAAAGTGGAAGTTTGGTGACTGAGGAAGTTCGGTGAGGAGGGAGCGAGGAGCTCCTTTAATTTCCTCCCTGTCCTCAGAGTGAGGGGAGCTGAGAGTTTCCACAGAGCACAGCTGACTGGTGAGTAAGTCCTGGTGGGTATTTTTCAAAGTGGATTGAATTGTAAGTCATTGTTTTAGCAAGACTTAGTTGTTTTTTAAAATTATAATCTTCTAAAGTTTTAAATTTAAAGGGTTTAGTCATGGCAGGAGAGCTTGAAGCCGTGGTTTGCTCCTCTTGCTGCATGTGGGAATCCGGGAACATTTCCAGTCCCTGGGACCAGCATGTGTGCAGGAAGTGTGTCCAGCTGCAGCTCCTGGAAGCTCGGGTTTCAGAGCTGGAACAGCGGCTGGAAACACTGTGGAGCATCCGCATTGTGAGCATTGTGGATAGCATGTATAGAGAGGTGGTCACACCGCAGCTGAAGGGACTTGAGGAAGGAAGGGAATGGGTGACCACCAGGCAGTCCAAGAGAATCAGGCAGGTAGTTCAGGAGTCCCCTGGGGTCCCGCTTGCAAATCAGTATTCCATTTTGGAGGCTGATGAGGCTGGTTCCTCCAGGGAGTGCGGACAGAGCCAAGCTTCTGGCACCGCAAGCAGCCTGTCTGCACAGGAAGGGGGAAAGAGAGGAAGAGCAACAGTAATAGGGGATTCTATAGTCAGGGGAACAGTTAGGCGCACTGTGGCTGTCAACGTGACTCCAGGATGGTGCGTTGCCTCCCTGGTGCCAGGGTCCGGGATGTCACTGAACGGCTGCAGAGCATCCTGAAAAGGGATGGTGATAAGGCAGAGGTCATGGTACATGTTGATACCAATGACATAGGTAGAAAGAGGGATGAGGTCTTGCATCAAGAATTCAGGGAGTTAGGCAGTAGACTAAAAAGCAGGACCTCTCGGGTTGTAATCTCTGGATTACTCCCAGTGCCACATGCTAGCGAGTATAGAAATAGGAGAATAGCACAGATGAATGCGTGGCTTAAGATTTGGTGCAGGAGGGAGGGTTTTAGATTCCTGGGCCACTGGGACCGTTTCTGGGGAAGGTGGGACCTGTACAAGCAGGACGGTCTACATCTGAACCAGAGGGGTCTAACATCCTTGCTGGCGGGTTTGCCAGTGCTGTTGGGAAGAGTTTAAACTAATTTGGCAGGGGGAGGGGATGCAGACTCCTAGCAGAATAGGGACACAGCTAAACACAGGAAAGCGAACAAGTCAGAGGGAATACAGCGGAAGTAAGTTTTAAGGGAGTAGGACCAGGATGGAAGGCCTGTACTTTAATGCCAGGAGTATTGCAGGTAAAACGGATGAGTTAAGGGCAATGATTGACACGTGGAATTGTGATATAGTAGCTATCACGGAGACATGGTTGAGGGAAGGGCAGGATTGGCAGCTCAATATCCCAGGATATAGAATCTTCTGGCGAGACAGAGGAGGGGGTGAAAGAGGAGGGGGCATTGCAATATTAGTTAAGGAGTCAGTTACCGCAGTAAGGAGAGATGATATCTTGGAGGGGGCATCAAATGAAGCTTTATGGGTAAAGTTTAGGAATAAAAAAGGGACAGCCACATTGCTAGGTGTTTATTATAGACCCCCAGATAGTCAGCGGGAAATTGAGGAGCAAATATGTGCACAATTTGCAGAGGTGTGTAAAAATAATAGGGTAATTATATTTGGTGATTTCAACTTTCCCAACATTAATTGGTATAGTCATCGTGTTACGGGCTTAGATGGAGTGAAGTTCTTAAAATGTATACAGGAGAACATTTTAGCTCAATATGTAGAGGAGCCAACAAGGGAGGGTGCAGTGCTGGACCTAATTCTGGGGAATGAAGCTGGACAGGTGGTTGATGTGTTGGTGGGGGCGCATTTTGGTGATAGCAACCACAACATGGTACAATTTAAGCTTGTCATGGAGAAAGAAATAGACAAGTTGCTAAAAAAGGTTTTGGATTGGGGGAGAGTGAATTTTAGTAAAATAAGGCAGGATCTGGCCAGGTATACTGGAAAAAGTTACTTGTCGGGAAATCTACAGAAGAGCAGTGGGGGGCATTCAAAAAGGAAATGGGGAGGGTACAGGCCCAACATGTTCCCTCTAGGGTAATAGGTAGGAGCAACAAGCCCAGAGAACCATGGATGACCAGAAGCATTCAGGGTACGATGAGAAGGAAAAGAGAGGCTTTTAGCAAATACAAGGAGAGCAAATCAATGGAAGCATTAGTGGAGTACAGAAAGTATAGGATGGAGATTAAGAAAGCAATTAGGAGAGCAAAGAGGGGATATGAGAAAGCTCTGGCTGGTAAAAGTAGGGAAAATCCCAAGATATTCTATAAGTATATCAATGGGAAGAGGATAACCAGGGAAAGAGGAGGACCCATTAGGGACCAAAGGGGAAATTTATGGGTGGAGCCAGAGGACATTGGTAGGGTGTTGAACGAATACTTCACATCTGTCTTCACCCAAGAGAATGACGATGCAGATATGGAACTCGGAGAGACAGACTGTGAGGTTCTTGAGCAAATTGTCGTAGGGAGTGACAAGGTATCGGAGGTTTTGGAAGGCTTAAAAGTGGACAAATCTCCAGGTCCGGACGATTTGTGTCCCAGGATGCTGTCGGAGGCGAGGGTGGAGATTGCAGGGGCTCTGACCCTAATTTTTAATTCCTCTCTGGCCACGAGGGAGGTGCCTGAGGACTGGTGAACAGCTAATGTGGTCCCACTATGTAAGAAAGGTTGTAGAGATAAGCCAGGGAACTACAGACCGGTGAGTCTCACGTCATTGGTAGGGAAACTATTGGAGAAAATTCTGAAGGAGAGAATCTATCTCCACTTGGAGAGGCAAAATTTGATTAGGAATAGTCAGCAAGGCAATGCTTAGAAATCAATAAGCAAAGGAACAAGTTGTACTCATGCTCCTGTGAACTGCTTTTATTGTCACTTCCAATTTTCAATCAACAGCCAGAATAAGTAGCAGGTAAGAATCACGTCACTTTCACTTTCTCAAAAGAAGTATGCAAGATGACCCATAGTGCATAAAGTTGCAATAAGTAAGTGATTCATCAGTGCAGTCCAAACTTTAGTTTCCAATTTCTATTCTGAGGGAATGCTGCTGATATATCGAAGCACTGTTTCCTCTTCTGTCAGATCAACTGAATCAATTCATTGACAAATCTTAAAGCTTTGAAAATAATCAGTAATTGGTGTTTACTAAGGAAAAGGATGCTGACAAAATATCAGTAGAAGTGGAGATGGTAGAGGTAATGGATGGAATAAAAATTGATAGGAAAGATGTACTGGAAAGGTTGACTATGCTTAGGGTAGACAAGTCAACTGGTCCGGATGGCTTGCATCAAGGTTGCTGAAGGAAGTGGGGGTAGAGATAGTGGAAGGGCTTGCCATAATCTTCCAATCTTCCTCAGATATGAGGGAGGTGCCAGAGGATTGGAGAGTGGCAAATACGACACCCTTGTTCAAGAAAAGATGTAAGTTATTCCTAGAAATTACAGGCCGGTCAATTTAGCATCAATGATGGGTAAGGTTTAGAAACAATAATCAGGGAAAAAAAAAATCAACAGACACTTGGGGAGGTTTGAGTTAGTTAAGGAGAGCCAGCACGGATTTGTAAAAGGCAAATTGTGTTTGACTAATCTAATTGAATTTTTTGATGAAGTAAAGGTTGATGAGAGAATGCAATGGATGTTATCTATATGGATTTTAAGAAAACGTTTGACAAACACAGGAAAGGTTGGTTAACAAAATTAAGGCCCTTGGAATAGGAAGGTCAGTGTCAGCTTGGATAAAAAAAATTGGCTTAAGGACAGAAAACAGTGAGTTGTGGGAAATGAAATAAGAACAGAAAATGCTGGAAATACTCAGCAGGTCAGACAGCATCTGTGGAGAGTGAAACAGAACTTTGATGACCTTTCATCAGAACATTTAGTCATGGTAAATGGTTGTTTTTTCAGACTGGAGGATGGTAGAGTGATGTTCCCCAGGGGTCTGTGCAAGTATCACTGATTTTTTTGATATATTTCAAAATTTTCCAATGATTCCAAATTTGGAAGAATGGCAACAGTGTGGAGGCTGCCAAATGTCTGCAACAGGATATTGATGGACTAGCAGAATGGGCAGACAAGTGGCAGATAGAATTTAATACAGAGAAAGGTGAGATGATGCATTTTGGCAGAAGGGATAGGGAGAGGCAATATACATTGTATTGCAAAGTTCTGAAGAGTTTTTGAGGAGAGAGGGACCTGGCGGTTCATGTGCATAGATCTTTGAAGGTAGCAGGACATACTGAGAGAGTACTTAGCAAAGCGTATGGGATCTTGAGCTTCATAAACAGAGATATTGAATACAAAAGGAGGGAAGTTATGCTGAGCCTTTATAAAGGTCTGGATAGACCACAACTGTTGTCCAATTGTGCCCAATTCTGGTCACCACACTTCAGGAATGTTGTGAATTTCCTTGAGAGGGTGCAGAAGAATTTAACAGAATACTTCAAGGGGTGGCACAGTAGTGCAGTGGTTAGCACCGCAGCCTCACAGCTCCAGTGACCTGGGTTTGATTCTGGGTACTGCCTGTGCGGAGTTTGCAAGTTCTTTCTGTGTCTGCGTGGGTTTCCGCCGGGTGCTCCGGTTTCCTCCCACTTCCAAAAGACTTGCAGGTTGATAGGTAAATTGGACATTGTAAATTGCCCCTAGTGTAGGTAGGTGGTAGGAGAATGGTGGGGAGGTGGTAGAGAATATGGGGTTAGTGTAGAGTTAGTATAAATGGGTGGTTGTTGGTCTGCACAGACTTGGGCCGAAGGGCCTGTTTCAGTGCTGCATCTCTAAATGAAAATAAATAAATTAAGGTTTTGGGCAGGAGATACAGAAGGCATGTGAGGAAGAACTCTTTTACTTATTAAGTGGTAATGATCTGGAACTCACTGCCTATGAGGGTGGTGGAAGCACAGACGATGGATCATATGTGAAGAAATTGGATGGGCACTTGAGGGAAATATACTTGCAGGCTTATGGGGATAAAGTGTGTGAATGGGACTGACTAGATTACTCTACACAGAGCTGGAATGAACTTGATGGGCCAAATGGCCTCCTTCTGTGCTAGAATAACTTTGAGTCTATGATTTTAATTATGCAATGCTTCATCACACGTGCCTGCCAAAAAAAAAATTCCCTGGCCTACAGCTTTCCCTAAAAAGTTTAATTCACAATCAATTAAAGGAGGCTGAATTCAAAATCTGTAACTATTTCATTTGGATGTTTTACTCCAGCAAGAGATCATCTGAAGAATAAAACAATGAGGGAAATAACACTGCATTGACAGCATGGTATTCAAATGTATCAATATATTCAACAATAATGAAGATGGAAAACTTTGAAGATATGAGTATAAAACTTGAACTTTTGCACCATAGCATACCATGACCTGGAAGTTGTCGAATTATGTCCAATTTTACCCACATTCTGAAGCAGAAATTTTCAGCTGGTACTGGTGTCAAAATTTCCTGCCTATTTCATTAGCATACGCCAGAACGTAAAACCATCAAAAAGCAATGCAACTAATCGGGTCCGGAGGTAAGGGGGCATGTTTCTTCACCATGTTCCCCGTTATCTAAGAAAACTACAGGGGTAAGCAATGGGGTACAGGTCTCTGGCACAGAGTCTGTCCCTGATGCTCAGAAGGGAAGGGGGAAGAGGAGCAGAGCATTAGTCATTGGGGACTCCATAGTTAGGGGAACAGATAGGAGGTTCTGTGGGAACGAGAGAGACTCACGGTTGGTGTGTTGCCTCCCAGGTGCCAGGGTTCGTGATGTCTCGAATCGTGTTTTTGGGATCCTTAAGGGGGAGGGGGAGCAGCCCCAAGTCGTGGTCCACATAGGTACCAACGACATAGGTAGGAAGAGAGATGGGGATTTAAGGCAGAAATTCAGGGAGCTAGGGTGGAAGCTTAGAGCGAGAACAAACAGAGTTGTTATCTCTGGGTTGTTGCCCGTGCCACGTGATAGCGAAGCGAGGAATAGGGAGAGAGAGGAGTTGAACACGTGGCTGCAGGGATGGGGCAGGAGGGAGGGTTTTGGTTTCCTGGATAATTGGGGCTCTTTCTGGGGTAGGTGGGACCTCTACAAACAGGATGGTCTTCACCTGAACCAGAGGGGTACCAATATCCTGGGGGGGAGATTTGCTAGTGCTCTTCGGGGGGGTTTAAACTAATTCAGCAGGGGAATGGGAATCTAAATTGTAGTGCCAGTGTACAGGATGTTGAGAGTAGTGAGGTCAGGGATAAGGTTACAAGGACACAAGAGGGCACTGGCAAGCAAGAACCTGGTTTAAAGTGTGTCTACTTCAACGCCAGGAGCATCCGGAATAAGGTGGGTGAGCTTGCAGCATGGGTTGGTACCTGGGATCTCGATGTAGTGGCCATTTCGGAGACATGGGTAGAGCAGGGGCAGGAATGGATGTTGCAGGTTCCGGGATTTAGATGTTTCAGTAAGAACAGAGAAGATGGTACAAGGGGGGGGGGTGTGGCATTGTTAATCAAGGAGAGTATTACAGCGACAGAAAGGACGTTTGAGGACTCGTCTACTGAGGTAGTATGGGCCGAGGTTAGAAACAGGAGAGGTGAGGTCACCCTGTTGGGAGTCTTTTATAGACCTCCAAATAGTTCCAGAGATGAAGAGGAAAGGATAGCGAAGATGATTCTCGACAGGGGCAAGAGTAACAGGGTAGTTGTTATGGGGGACTTTAACTTTCCAAATATCGACTGGAAATACTATAGTTCGAGTACTTTAGATGGGTCAGTTTTTGTCCAGTGTGTGCAGGAGGGTTTTCTGACACAGTATGTAGACAGGCCAACCAGGGGCGATGCCACATTGGATTTGGTACTAGGTAATGAACCCGGCCAGGTGTTAGATTTAGATGTAGGAGAGCACTTTGGTGATAGTGATCACAATTCAGTTAGGTTTACCTTAGCGATGGGCAGGGACAGGTATATACCGCAGGGCAAAAATTATAGCTGGGGGAAAGGAAATTATGATGCGATTAGGCAAGATTTAGGATGCGTAGGATGGGGAAGGAAACTGCAGGGGATGGGAACAATCGAAATGTGGAGCTTATTCAAGGAGCAACTACTGCGTGTCCTTGATAAGTATGTACCTGTGAGGCAGGGAGGAAGTGTCGAGCGAGGGAGCCGTGGTTTACTAAAGAAGTTGAAGCGCTTGTCAAGAGGAAGAAGGCGGCTTATGTTAGGATGAGACGTGAAGGCTCAGTTAGGGCGCTTGAGAGTTACAAGCTAGCCAGGAAGGATCTAAAGGGAGAGCTAAGAAGAGCAAGGAGAGGACACGAGAAGTCATTGGCGGATAGGATCAGGGAAAACCCTAAGGCTTTCTATAGGTATATCAGGAATAAAAGAATGACTAGAGTTAGATTAGGGCCAATCAAGGATAGTAGTGGGAAGTTGTGTGTGGAATCAGAGGAGATAGGGGAAGTGTTGAATGAATATTTTTTGTCAGTATATACAGTGGAGAAAGAAAATGTTGTCGAGGAGAATACTGAGATTCAGGCTACTAGGCTAGATGGGATTGAGGTTCGCAAGGAGGAGGTGTTATCAATTTTGGAAAGTGTAAAAATAGATAAGTCCCCTGGGCCAGATGGGATTTATCCTAGGATTCTCTGAGAAGCTAGGGAGGAGATTGCAGAGCCTTTGTCCTTGATCTTTATGTCGTCATTGTCGACAGGAATAGTGCCGGAAGACTGGAGGATAGCAAATGTTGTCCCCTTGTTTAAGAAAGGGAGTAGAGACAGCCCTGGTAATTATAGACCTGTGAGCCTTACTTCGGATGTGGGTAAAATGTTGGAAAAGGTTATAAGAGACAGGATTTATAATCATCTTGAAAAGAATAAGTTCATTAGCGATAGTCAGCACGGTTTTGTGAAGGGTAGGTCGTGCCTCACAAACCTTATTGAGTTTTTCCAGAAGGTGACCAAACAGGTGGATGAGGGTAAAACAGTGGATGTGGTGTATATGGATTTCAGCAAGGCGTTTGATAAGGTTCCCCACGGTAGGCTATTGCAGAAAATACGGAAGTATGGGGTTGAAGGTGATTTAGAGCTTTGGATCAGAAATTGGCTAGCTGAAAGAAGACAGAGGGTGGTGGTTGATGGCAAATGTTCATCCTGGAGTTTAGTTACTAGTGGTGTACCGCAAGGATCTGTTTTGGGGCCATTGCTGTTTGTCATTTTTATAAATGACCTGGAAGAGGGTGTAGAAGGGTGGGTTAGTAAATTTGCGGATGACACGAAGGTCGGTGGAGTTGTGGATAGTGCCGAAGGATGTTGTAGGGTACAGAGGGACATAGATAGGCTGCAGAGCTGGGCTGAGAGATGGCAAATGGAGTTTAATGCGGAAAAGTGTGAGGTGATTCACTTTGGAAGGAGTAACAGGAATGCAGAGTACTGGGCTAATGGGAAGATTCTTGGTAGTGTAGATGAACAGAGAGATCTTGGTGTCCAGGTGCATAAATCCCTGAAGGTTGCTACCCAGGTTAATCGGGCTGTTAAGAAGGCATATGGTGTGTTAGCTTTTATTAGTAGGGGATCGAGTTTCGGAGCCAGGAGGTCATGCTGCAGCTGTACAAAACTCTGGTGAGACCGCACCTGGAGTATTGCGTGCAGTTCTGGTCACCGCATTATAGGAAGGATGTGGACGCTATGGAAAGGGTGCAGAGGAGATTTACTAGGATGTTGCCTGGTATGGAGGGAAGGTCTTACGAGGAAAGGCTGAGGGACATGAGGTTGTTTTCGTTGGAGAGGAGGAGGAGTGACTTAATAGAGACATATAAGATAATCAGAGGGTTAGATAGGGTGGATAGTGAGAGTCTTTTTCCTCGGATGGTGATGGCAATCACGAGGGGACATAGCTTTAAGTTGAGGGGTGATAGATATAGGACAGATGTCAGACGTAGTTTCTTTACTCAGAGAGTAGTAGGGGCATGGAACGCCCTGCCTGCAGCAGTAGTAGACTCGCCAACTTTAAGGGCATTTAAGTGGTCATTGGATAGACATGTGGATGAAAATGGAATAGTGTAGGTCAGATGGTTTCACAGGTCGGCGCAACATCGAGGGCCGAAGGGCCTGTACTGCGCTGTAATGTTCTAATGTAAAAAATCATGAATCCATCATTTACTTATTTATCATGTATTAAGCACAGTGTGTTGAGGAAAATTAAATTGTTAAACTTCTTCAATCTTAATGCAACTAATTCTGATGCTATAAAAATGTATTTAAAGAGGCATAAAATGCAGTGCAGGTCTCAGTGAGGAGAAATAAAGGAGTGCTTGAAATATCACAGTAAATATTAGAAAAATGACTTTGGATCCTGCTGCGTCTAAAATTGTGGGTGTATATTCCTGTTCAAAATAAGTACAGGAACTCAGATTCTCTAGTCTTCTGAATGAAGGGGTGGGGCTATGTTAATCTTTAAATGTAGCAACAGTACTGAAGTTCATTTCTAAAGGAATAGAATATGAGAATAGTGAGACAATGTTAAATTTTAGAGTCATTATTATTATAGTCATTATAGAGTCATTTACGGCATAGAAGGAGGCCATTTGGCCCATCGAGTCCATGCCGGTTCTCCATGGAGCAATCCAGTCAGTTCCACTTGATCCCTGTAGCTCTGCAAGTTTATTTCCTTCAAGTGTCCATCCAATTTACTTTTGAAGTCAGTGATTGTCTCCACTTCCACCATCTTGTGGGCAGCGAGTTCCAGGTCATTACCACTTGCTGTGAAAAAGGTTCTTCCTCACATTCCCCCTGCATCTCTTGCCCAAAACCTTACATTTGTGTCTCCTAGTCCTTGTACCATTAGTTAATGGGAACAGTTTTTCCTTGTCTAACTTATCTAAGCCTGTCATAATCTTGTACACCTCTATCAAATCCCCCCTCAATCTCCTTTGCTCCAGGCAGCAGAACCCCAGTTTCTCCAACCTTGTAATTAAAATCCTTCATCCCTGGAAAAATTCTGGTAAATCTCCTCTGTACCCTCTCAAGGACCCTCACATCCTTCCTAAAGTGTGGTCACAGAACTGAATGCAATACTCTAATTGGGGCCTAACCAGAGCTTGAAAAATGTTCAACATAGCTTCCCTGCTTTTGCACTCTATGTCTCTATTTATGAAGCCCATGATCCCATCTGCTTTGCTAACCACTCTCTCAATATGTCCTGCCACCTTCAAAGATCGATGCATATGCACTCCCAGGTCCCTTTGTTCATGCACACTCTTTAGAACTGTGCCATTAAGTCTATAATGCCTCACCCTATCCCTTCTGCCAAAATACATTACCTCACATTTGTCTGTATTAAATTCCATTTGCCACTTGTCTGCCCATTCTGCTAGCCCATTGATATCCTGTTGCAGGCAGTTTAAATCATCCTCATTGTTTGCCACTCCTCCAAGTTTGGTATCATTGGCAAATTTTGAAATTCTGCTCTGTATTCCAAGATCCAAGTCTTATATATATAACATCAAAAAAGTAGTGGTCCCAGCACTGACCCTTGGGGAGCACCACTTTCTACCATCCTCCAGTCTGAAAAACAACCATCTAGCACAAGTCACTGTTTCTGTCCTTAAGCCAATTTTTATCCAATTGGTCACTGACCCTCATATTCCGTGAGCCTCAATTATGTTAACCAGCCTTTTAAATAGAACCTTGCTTTGACTACACTTGGAGCACTGTATACAGATCTGATCTGCATACTGCAAAAAGAATATTAAAGCACTACAAAAAAAGTGCACAAAAGATTTGTAAGGATGTTACCCAAATTGCGAGGATATAACTATCAGGAAAGATGGAGCAGGTTGGGGTTGTTTTCTTTGGAAAGCGAAGACTAAGAGGAGATCTGATAGATGTCTTTAAAATTATGAAGGGGTTCATTGGGGTAAATTTGGAGAAACAGTTTCCACTTGTAGGTGAATCCAGAACAAGGGGGACAGAAATATAAGATAGTTATGAATACATCAAATAAAGAATTTAGAAGAAATTTCATTACACAGAGTGGTGTATGAATTGGTTGAAACATTTACGGGAAGTCTTGACGCATGGACAAGGGAATAAAGGGATACATGGGTAAGGCTGGAAGAAGTAATTATAATGGGAGGAAGCTCATGTAGTGTAGAAACACTGGCACAGACTAGTTTGGCTGAATGGCCTGTTTCTGTGCTGCACATTCTATGTTATATGAATTCTTGTGTTATGTTGTGTTTTGCTGAAAGATTAAATAAAGTTTCAGCCAAATTAAAAATTATTCAAGAAAGGAGGGAGACAGAAAGCAGGAAACTATAGGCCAGTTAGTCTAACATCTGTCATATGAACATACGAATTAGGAGCAGCAGTAGGCCACTTGACCCTTCGAGCTTGCTCTGCCATGCAATATGATCATGGCTGATCTGATTGTAACCTTGACTACCACCTACCCCCAATAACCTTTCACCGCCTTGCTTATAACAAACCTATATACCTTTGCCTTAAAAATATTTAAAGACTCTGCTTCCACTGCCTTTTGAGGAAGAGATTTCCAAAGACACACGACCCTCTGAGAGAAAACATTTCTCCTCAACTCTCTCTTAAATGGGTGACTTCTTATTTTTAAACAGTGACCCCCGAGTTCTAGATTCTCCCATTTCTACATTCACCCTGTCAAAACCCCTTAGGTACTTATGGCCGGAATTTTACGCTGCCCCAGCGGGTGGCGTAAAATTGAGCGAGAGGCTCCGAGAGGCCTACCTGCCCCGATTCCGCCTCCAACCAAGTTTACGGAGATCCCGCGGGGAATGGCCCGCCCGCCCGCCCGAGGCCAATCAAGACCCTTAAGTGGCCACTTAACGGCCACTTAAGGGCCCTCGCCCACCTCCACAGGTATTTTACCCATGGCAAGCGGGTGTGCCGGGGACGTGAAAGGCTGCCCAGCGATAGCTGCTGGGGTGGTGGGGGAGGCATGGCAGTCGGGCACAGGATGCCCGATTGAGGGCCGCCCCCGCCTCCCAACCCACACCTGGGATCCAAGATGCCCCCTCCCACCAAATGACCATCCTCGCCTCATCAGGGCACGACTGATCCCCCTGGTGAGGCAACCCAAACTTACCTTCAGTCCCGGCACCATGGCATCCTTCTCAGTCAGCTGGGTGGCAGTCCCAGCAGTGGCCACCGCTCCCAGTGGTGCTGCTGAGACTAAGAGCTGCCAGCAGCTCACTGAGGCGGGACCTTCTCCCTCAAGTGGGTGGAAGTCCCGCCTCAGGCCAATTAAATTCTGAGAATCGGTAAGATATGGGACGGATTCCCAGGCTGGGCAGAAGCGGGTTTGTCACCAACATTTACGTCGGAGTCCGGCTCCCGTCCGCCCACTGTAAAATTCCAGCCTATATGTCTCAATCAAGTCGCCTCTTACTCTTCTAAACTCCAGAGGATACAAGCCTAGCCTGTCCAACCTTTCCTCATAAGACAACCCATCCATTCCAGGTATCAATCAAGTGAACCTTCTCTGAACTGTTTCCAATGCATTTACATCCTTCCTTAAATAAGGAGACAAATACTGTACACAGTACTCCAGATGTAGCAATTCAGAGAAGGTTCGCTTGACTAATTCTGCAGATGAAGGGCATGTCTTATGAAGAAAGGTTGGGGCCTATACCCATTGGAGTTTAGAAGAATGAAAGGTGATCTTACTGAAACATAAGATCATGACGGGACTTGATAGAGTGGATACCAGGAGGATGTTTCCACTTGTGGGGGAGACTAGAATTTGGGGACACAAGTTAAGAATAAGAGGACTCCCTTTTTAGGCAGAGATGAGGGGAAATCTGAAAGGGTCATTGGTCTGTTGGAATCTCTTCCCAGAAAGCAGTGGAGGCTGGGTCATTGAATTTGTTCAAGACTGAGTTGGATAGGTTGTTGATAGACAAGGGAGTCAAGGGTTGAGGGGCAGAAAGTGGAGTTGAGACCACAACCAGATCAGCCGTGATCTTTTCGAACAGTGGAACAGGCTCAAAGGGCCGAATGGCCTACTCCTGCTCCTAAGTCCTATGTTCCTAAAAACTAAAATTGTCAAACTTTATCAATTTCACCAGAAAACTGCATTAACAGGTAATATTGTTAAATTATTGTAATAAACTTTATTATTCTGGCTCTCAATGGGTCCTGGCCTCATAATGTATGAAATTTAAAATCCTTATCTTCAAATCATTTCAAAACACTACTGTGAGCTGTACCCCTGTGAGTCGGACATTTCCCAGTTTACGCTCGATGCTCTCCCGCAACTTCCTGTCATGGACGATTTAAATGAAGAGCCCTCATCACTAGAGCTCGAGAAGGCCATAGACCGTCTAGCGAACAGAAGGGCACCAGGCAAGGATGGAATCCCAGCTGAACTGCTCATCACGGAAAGTCCAATCTACTGCCACACCTTTATGGCCTCCTTTTCTGCTGGAAAGTAGATTCTGTTCCCCAGGAGATACGTGATGCCAAATTCATCACACTATAAAGAAACAAAGGAGAGACTGCAACAACTGCAGGGACATCTCATGCCTCAGCATCACGGGGAAGGCCTTTGTTAAGGTCATACTTAAACGATTCCACTTAATTGCAGACCGAGTGTACCTGGAAGCGCAGTGCGGTTTCTGCAGTTTCCCTGACAGCATATCTACTGTGGATATGATCTTCTCTATACATCAGCTGTAAGAGAAGTCTAGGGAGTATACCCCTTTACCTTACTTTTGTAGATCTCACTAAGGCATTTGACACTGTCAGCAGAGCAGGGCTCTACAAGATTTTTGGAAAAATTGGCTGTCTACCGAAGCTCCTGAGTTTCATCTGCTCCTTCCATGAAAACATGCACTTTGCTGTACAGTTTGATAGCGCCACATCCAACAGTTTTGGAGTGAAGAATGGAGTGAAACAGGGTTGTGTCCTCGCCCGCACTCTGTTTGGCACCTTCTTCTCCATGCTCCTGACCTTCCCTGCAAATATGGAAGGAGTCTATTTGCATAATAGGTCAGATGCTAAGCTCTGCAATCTATCAAAGCTGAAAGGGAAGACAAAAATACGTCACTTCCTGATCAGAGAACTCCAATACGCTGATGATGCTGCGCTAATAGCTCACAAGGAAACTCAGCTACAAAGACTCTTGGACTGTCTCTCCCGTGCATGTAACTTGTTCTCCTTGACTGGAAGCGTCAAAAAACCATGGTCATGGGACAAGGTGATGCATCTCTGCCCCTGATCACAATAAATAACATCCCACTGGAAGCAGTTAGCAAATTCTGCTACCATGGGTCGATTATAACAGACAACCAGTCCCTTGATGCAGAACTCGATACACGCATAGGGAAAGCAGCTACCACCTTTGGCCGACTTGCGAAATGCGCTTAGGCTAACACCAAGCTGACCCTTAGGACCAAGCTGATGGTTTATAAGGCATGTGTTCTCAGCACCATGCTGTATGGCTGTGAAACATGGGTGTCTTACAGCTACCAGGAAAAGAAGCTCAATAATTTCCATCTTCACTGTCTGCAATGCATTATGGGTATCTCCTGACAGGACAAAATCACAAATGTGGCAGTCATCTCAAATACAGCACTCCCAAGTGTGTTGGCACTAATCAAACCGAGGTGGCTTCAGTCGACTGGACATGTCCACAGGATGGAAGAAGGACCTCCTGTATGGTGAGGTAGCCGGGGCCAGACGGCCTTAAAGCTCTGCTTTAAGGATGCTTGCAAGCGTGACATGAAGGCCCTAAATGTTGACTATCATGCCTGGGAGTCACTAGCTGGTGAAAGAGGGAAATGGCAACATATCCTGTGGACTGGTGTGCACTACCACGATGACTAGTTGCGACAACAGCTTGGCAACAGGTACCAACATCAAAAACAACAATTCACAGCGTCACTTGGCAGCTTCACGTGCGGCACTTGTGGCAGAACCTGCCTCTCAAGGATTTGCCTTCACAGCCATCAGCAAAGGTGCACCAAGAGAAGAAATCCCACCTAAATGGATTGATGGAATGTCCATCATCTTTTGTAGATGGAAGGTTGCCAACCAAATAAACTTTATTACTCTGGCTCTCACTGGCTCCTGGCCTCACAATGTATGAAATTGAAAATCCTTATCCTCATCTTCAAATTCCTCCAAATGCTCTGATCTTATATTCAGTCCCACATTCTTTAGTTTCTGACACTAGAGTATGTAACCCTCTCTCTTCATCCAGCCACCAATAGTAGAACCCCCAGATGCCTCGACCCTACTGTCTGGAAATCCCTTCATCAACCTCAAAGAACAAAGAACAGTACAGCACAGGAACAGGCCATTCGGCCCTCCAAGCCTGCGCCGATCTTGATGCCTGCCTAAACTAAAACCTTCTGCACTTCCGGGGACCGTATCCCTCTATTCCCATCCTATTCATGTATTTGTCAAGATGCCTCTTAAACATCCCCATCGTACCTGCTTCCACCACCTCCCCCGGCAGCAGGTTCCAGGCACTCACCACCCTCTGTGTAAAGAACTTGCCTTGCACATCCCCTCTAAACTTTGCCCCTCTCACCTTAAACCTATGTCCCCTAGTAACTGACTCTTCCACCCTGGGAAAAAGCTTTTGACTATCCATTCTGTCCATGCCGCTTATAACTTTGTAAACCTCTATCATGTCGCCCCTCCACCTCCGTCTTTCCAGTGAAAACAATCCAAGTTTATCCAACCTCTCCTCATAGCTAATGCCCTCCAGACCAGGCAACATCCTGGTAAACCTCTTCTGTACCCTCTCCAAAGCCTCCACGTCCTTCTGGTAGTGTGGCGACCAGAAAAAATGTAACACCCGAACAGGGCCTTGAACCCTGGACCCTCAGATTAAATGTCTGATGCTCTACTAACAGAGCTATCCAGGCCCTCTCCTTGCCTCTCTTCTTCTCTTTCCCTCTTTAAAAATCCATCTTTCCAATCAAGCTAATAGTCTTTCTCTCTCGGGTTCATTTCCTTAACCAGTTCTATTTTTTTCTACTCACGGCCCCCACTAACCTCCTCCCCTGTGAAGTTCATTCTAAAATCTTGTAAGCTAATGATACTACATGAATGTTAATATAGCTGGTATATTTTAACATGATTCCTTAAGTAGTAATTATTTTCAATATCACTTGTTTAAAGAAAGAACTTGCATTTATATAGCATCTTTCACAATGTCAGAACATCCCAAAGCACTTTTGAAGTATGTTTGAAGTGTAGACAATGTTGTAACTTAAACACTTTAATTAATCATCGCTGCCATCATAATGAATAAGATGGTCAATTTGAACCAATACTGATTCCATGTGGAGCTATGTTAATTTCTGTAAAAATTACTAAGTTTAGTTCTTATAACCTTGAAATTATACTCTGAAAATCTTAACTTATGAATTCTTGCATGTTTCTATTAAATTTATTTGCTCTATTGTAACAGTAATGTAAATAGGCACCAAATCTAAGTCAATATAAGTCATTAAACAATTTCTGTGATGACAAATCTTTTCAAAATTTCAATTGTGAATTAAAATATTTGAGTGGACCTGTGCTTGTTTTTCTGCTCTTTAGTTGCTAATCTTGTCCACGGTATAATTCAGATTCCTTCTCCAAAGGCTTAAGAGTACTTAATGAACACATAGCAAATTGCTTTTGACTAGAGAAATTCAAAAGTAACTGGTTAACTACAATGTACTATTCCAAGCAAACTTGCTGCTTGTATACTTCTCTACTTGGAAGTCACATTCCTTCTTTGCATAAAGTATGATTTGGCCAGCATATTTCACCCATCATAAGAATCATTATGTTATTGTTCCTTACATAAACACTGGCCTCTAATGAACTATACTCACCCACCCTCCAAAAAAAGCTCTTTGTCTTAAGGTGATTTTTTACTTAAAATACAAGGAGCAAATGAAAAGAAAACAGGGTCAAATACTCCTAAAATAGGTGCAAGTTGATGCCCTGTCTCCAGCACGCTTTGTAACAAAATGCTGGATTTACATCTTTGTTACACAGCAGAATTTTGTTGGTGTGACTGATGTGCTGAGCCAGTGATGGCATTTTAAAATCTTAGCTTCTGAAAACAAGTAACCCTAGCCTGAAAACTGTTCTGCATAATGTCATGCAACGAAAGCTTAATGCAGCTGTATCAATGTCTTTTGTCCACCATTTTAAGGGAGGTGTCAAAATGGCAGACAGGGCAGTTTGATATCGATGCCCTGAGCATTCGTAAAATAACATGCAATTTCCAGACTTGCAGTATAGAGAAATATCTTCACAAAGATTTAATCAGATGCATGAAGACGTGTCACAGAGGGAGATTTCCATTTGCAAGCACCAGTTTACCAGTTATTAGCAGAATATTTAAATATTAATGACCTGCAACCTGATGGGTGGAGACAAAGTGTTGAGTTTCATTTTGTTGTTAAAAAGCACAACAGGATTGAGAACTGAGCCACTACTCAGTACAGCTGTGATCATTCTTAAGAGATAAATAGAGGAAAACTGGAAATACACAGGAGGCCTATCATGTAGCTTTCATATCATTCAACAACAGATTTAAATACTAATGATCTATAACATTGTGGGAAGGACATAAAGAATTGGACTAGCCTCCTTCAGTGCTGTATGATTCCATGATTTCTGAGTAGGAGGAAAGTACTGAATGCTGGAAATATGAAATAATTACACAAAATGCTCCTTAATTATAAACAGTGCCTTGATTTTTTTCCGTACCTATTATAAAGGAAAAGCTATATTATTGACACAATACGTTTACATTGGCACTAATTTCTAAAACAAACAGTGATGTTTGCAATCAGTAAAAAAACGGAATGCAAGATTATATAGGTGTCAGTTGATGAAAGGAAAATGGTCGATTAAAAAGGCAACGTAAATGTTATTTATGATGCATATATGCAGCTCCAGAAGCATAACAGTATATCACCATGACAGGTATGTGCACTTCAAAGGACACAAGTCAGTTGTACTCACATTAGTCCAATTTAGAATGAGTCCAGCACACTTAGGCAGTATAATAGTGAAAGAGTGAAGTCAACCACCCCGAGTGCACAAAGATTGGGTTAATTCATGTATCAATCTTTAATTCAGTGATAATTCAGAGTTTTACAACCTGAAATATTTTAGTTTTAATCTGTGTACCTTGATTCTTAGGCCTCAACTTTGTTGCAATGGCTGATATTGGTACCAAATACCTTAAGTTGGACGGTCATACTCCTTGATCCTCAGGTGGTGAACTCACGCTGTGATTTGCTGGAAAAATAATTAGAATACAACACAGCGAACATAGCAGTAGGGCGGCACAGTGGCGCAGTGGTTAGCACTGCAGCCTCACAGCTCCAGCGACCCGGGTTCAATTCTGGGTACTGCCTGTGTGGAGTTTGCAAGTTCTCCCTGTGTCTGCGTGGGTTTCCTCCGGGTGCTCCGGTTTCCTCCCACATGCCAAAGACTTGCAGGTTGATAGGTAAATTGGCCATTAGCAATTGCCCCTAGTATAGGTAGGGAAATATAGGGACAGGTGGGGATGTGGTAGGAATATGGAATTTGTGTAGGATTAGTATAAATGGGTGGTTGATGGTCGGCACAGACTCGGTGGGCCGAAGGGCCTGTTTCAGTGCTGTATCTCTAAACTAAGATCAGGAGCAATGTGGCCAATGACATTCCTCTAATGGCAATGATATTCCTCCAAGGTGCGAAATGGCTCTGATCTGATAACATGAGGATGGCTTGCAGTATGTATGGTACGTATGACTGATAGGTTTATGCTGAAACAATATTAGAGTAATATATATATCAGGGTTGAGAAGGAATCATATGCATTGGGCTGTCTCTTGAAATGTGTGCCATCATCTTTCATCCCACGCTTAGCACATGAGCTCTATTAATATTAAAATAATATCAGTTGAGGGAAAAATCAGAACATGACTTAGCTGTCAAAATACTTATTTTATCACTTAATTGATGTTTACAATTTCAAAGAAGTTCATGGAACAAGTCTTACCCTCAGGCACCCAGCTGAGCAACTGATTACTTTATTGATTCTGAGCCTTGTAACTGTCTGAGCTGCTGTGACAACCACTGTGAATTTAATTCAGCAAAATTGATCGCATCATTGATTTTAATGGGAGTGGGATGGAGCTATGATGAATAGCTGTTTAAACGTTTTTGGTGGGGTTCTCCTTGGAGCAGCGCAAAAGGCTCAGGAAATTATGGCATGGGGTACATTATGGCGTAAGTCACTCAAGGCAAAATTTCCTGGAACCTTTTCATAAGAATGGCATACAGTGTAGAAATGCCGTTACTATGTTGTAAGTTATCAACAAATTCAGACCCAATGTTTCAGTTCATTGATGGGGAAAATTTTCAGCTTCATTGTGTGGGATAGTGGAACAGACTGCCTGCCCATTACAGAACCCATTCCATTTACATTCCAATTAATGGAATAACTTTTGGATGGATTTCACAACCAGTGAGCAATCTGCTCTTCCAGATTACTGCCCTTGCGAAGGTCAAACCGTTTACCCCACCATCTTTGAAGGAAATCGATCCTGAATTTAGTCGATTTATTCATATTTCAGTTTTATTCTCGAGCAAAATTTAAGTGAAAACTTTAGTTTATGGCTTACACATTTTCCTTATAGTCCTTTCATGAACATTTTTTCAAAATGAAAGCGGTTTCAAACAGTATTGTTTCGCATTAATTCCCAAGAAATCCTGAAAGATTATGTTAGACTTAGGTATGAATGGCAATCAAGACTTTATTCCTCTGTTAATGTTTTCAGTGTCTGTTCCAATAATTGTTGACAGTATCAATGTGCACTCAGCAATGAGTTAATGCTGTGTTTAGCTCCCAAAGGAAAGTATTGCTGAATTTTCCTTTGGAAATGTGAGCACATTCAGAAAGGCAATAACATAAAGTCGTTCCATCATGTATGTCTATTTACTCACATATAGCAGTATGGAAGTTGGACACTTTGGTGAACATTGTATGTGTTCCTAAACTTTCTCGCAACACTGCATTGCTGCTTACAGGACAGGATGGTGCCTTACAGATGGAACAAATGCAAAAGCAGGAAAGCCCTGTAATCTGAAATCTTTAAATAGGCTGTGCTGGACACCTTGGGGCTAGAGAATACTGCATAAGTAGGCCAGAGGGCTTCCCAAAGCTAAGGATTAGTGCCATCCTTTTCCAGCTCTCCTTTCAAGGAAAGATTAGCCCACAGGTCAACTTGTCATCTGATGTGGGAAAACATTCCTTGTGAACGATGATATAGTTCCAAGTCAGAATGGTGTATGACTGGGAGGGGAACTTGCAGGTGGTGGTGTTCTCATGAGTCTGCTACCTTTGTTCTTCTAGGTGGTAGAGATTGTGGGTTTCGAAGGTGCTGTTAAGGGAGGCATGGTGAGTTTCTGCAGTGCATCTTGCATATGGTATACATTGCTGCCACTGTGCGTCAGTGGTGCAAGAAGTGAATGTTTAAGATGATGGATGGGGTACTGATCAAGCGGGCTGCTTTGTCCTGGATGGTGTGGAGCTTCGCTGGCTAGGCCAGCATTTATTGCCCACCCCTAGCTGCCCTTCAGAAAACTGTGATGAGCTGCCTTCTTGAATCACTGCAGTCCTTGTGGAGTAGATACACCCCAATTATTCACTTATCCAATCAAGTGGAGAATATTCCATCATACTCCTGACTTGTGCCTTGTAGATAGTGAATAGGCTTTGAGGAGTCAGGAGGTGAGTTACTTGCCACAGAATTCACTGCCTCTGACCTTCTCTTGTAGCCACAGTATTTATATGGCTGGTCTAGTTAAGTTTCTGGTCAATGGTAACCCCCAGGATGTTGATGGTGAAGGATTCAGTGATGGTAATGCCGTTGAACGTCAAGGGCATGGTTAGATTCTGTCATGTTTGAGATGGTCATTGCCTGGCACTTCTTTGGCGTGATTGTTACTTGCCACTTATCAGCCCAAGCCTGACTGTTGTCCAGGTCTTGCTGCATGCGAGCACAGATTGCTCCAGTATCTGAGGAGTCGTGAATGGTACTGAGCACTGTGCAATCATGATTAGATTAGAGATACAGCACTGAAACAGGCCCTTCGGCCCACCGAGTCTGTGCCGACCATCAACCACCCATTTATACTAATCCTACACTAATCCCATATTCCTACCAAACATCCCCACCTGTCCCTATACTTCCCTACCACCTACCTATACTAGTGACAATTTATAATGGTCAATTTACCTACCAACCTGCAAGTCTTTTTGGCTTGTGGGAGGAAACCGGAGCACCCGGAGAAAACCCACGCAGACACAGGGAGAACTTGCAAACTCCACACAGGCAGTACCCAGAATCGAACCCGGGTCCCTGCAGCTGTGAGGCTGCGGTGCTAACCACTGCGCCACTGTGCCGCAAATCATCAGCTGACATCACCACTTCTGACATTATGTTGGAAGGAAGGTCATTGATGAAGCAGCTGAAAATGGACACTAGCCTGAGGAATTCCTACAGCAATACTTAGGGCTGAGATGATTAGCCTCCAAAAACTACAATCATCTTCTTTTGTGCTAGGTAGACTCCAACCAGTGGAGAGTTTTCCCCTGATTCCCATTGACTTCAATTTTGTGAGGGCTCCTTGATGCCACGCTCAGTCAAATGCTGCCTTGATGCCAAGGACGGTCACACTCACCTCATCTCCAGAATTCAGCTCTTTTGTCCATGCTTGGACCAAGGCTTTCTGAAGCCTGGAGCCAAGTTACCTTAGTGGAATCCAAACTGAACATTGGTGAGCAGGTTATTGCTGAGTAACTGCCACTTGATAGCACTGTCAATGGCACCTTCCATCGCTTTGCTGATAATTGAGAGTAGACTGATGGGATGATAAATCGTCGGATTGGCTTTGTCCTGCTTTTTGTGGACAGGATATACTTAGGCAATTTTCCATATAAAGAACAAAGAACAAAGAACAAAGAAAATTACAGCACAGGAACAGGCCCTTCGGCCCTCCAAGCCTACGCCGATCCAAATCCTCTATCTAAACCTGTCGCCTATTTTCTAAGGGTCTGTATCTCTTTACTTCCTGCCCATTCATGTATCTGTCTAGATACATCTTAAAAGACGCTATCGTGCCCGCGTCTACCACCTCCGCTGGTAACGCGTTCCAGGCACCCACCACCCTCTGCGTAAAGAACTTTCCACGCATATCCCCCCTAAACTTTTCCCCTTTCACTTTGAACTTGTGTCCGGGAACATATTGTCGGGTAGATGCCAATGTTGTAGCTGTACTGGAACAGCTTGGCTAGGAATGCAGCTAGTTCTGGAGCACATCTTCGGTACTACAGCCGGGATGTTGTCAGGGCCCATAGCCTTTGCAGTAACCAGTACCTTCAGCCATTTTTTGATATCACATGGAGTGAATCAAATTGGCTGAAGACTGAGATCTGTGGTGCTGGGGATCTGAGGAGGAGACCGAGATGGATCGTCCACTCGGTCGTCTGGCTGAAGATGGTTGCAAATGTTTCAACCTTGTCTTTTGCACTAAAGTGCTGGGCTCTGCCATCATTGAGGATGGGGATGTTTGTGGAGTCTTCTCCTTCAGTTAGTTGTTTAATTGTCCACCACCATGCATGGCTGGATGTGGCAGGACTGCAGAGCTTTGATCTGATCCGTTGGTTGTGGAATCATTTTGCTCTGTCAATTGCATGCTGCTTCCACTGTTTAGCATGCATGTAGTCTTGAGTTGTCATTTCAGTGGGTTGGCAGCTAATTTTTTAGGTACGCCTTATGCTGGTCCTGGTATGCTCTCCGACACTCCTTATTCCACTGGTGTTGATCCCCTGGCTTGATGGTAATGGTAGAGTGAGGGATATGTCGGGTCATGAGTTTATAGATTGTTGTTGAATACAATTCTGCTGCTGATGATGGCTCACAGCGCTTTGTGGATGCCCAGTTTTGAGCTGGCAGATCTGTTCTGAATCTATCCTATTTAGCATGGTGGCAGTACCACACAGCATGTTGGAGGATGTCCTCAGTGTGAAGACAGGACTTTGTCACCACAAGGACTGTGCAGTGGTCACTCTTACCAATACTGTCATGGACAGATGCATCTGCAACGGGTAGATTGGTGAGGACGAGGTCAAAGTATGTTTGTCCCTCTTGTTGGTTCTCCTACCACCTGTCGCAGGCCCAGTCTGGCAGATATGTCCCTGAGGACTCAATCAGCTCGGTCAGTAGTGATGCTACTGAGCCACTCTTGGTGATGGACATTGAAGACCCCACCCAGAATACATTCTGTGCCCTTGCTACCCTTAGTGCTTCTTCCAAGTTGTGTTCAACATAGACGAGTACTGATTCATCAGCTGAAGGCTGGTGGGGGGGGGGGGGGTGCGGTGGGGTGGGGGGCGGCGGCGGTGGTAGGTGGTAATCAGCAGGTTTCCTTGCCCATGATTGACCTGCTGCCATGAGACTTCATGGGGTCCAGAGGCAATGCTGAGGACTTCCAGGACACTTCCTCCTGACTGTGTACCACTGTGCTTCCACCTATGGTTGGTCTGTTCTGCTGGTGGGACGGGACATATCCAGGGATGGTGATGGAGTAGTCTGGTACTTTAGCTGTAAGCTTGATTCTGGAGTGGGACTGTGTAAGTTGCTTGACTAGTCTGTGGGAGAGCTCTCCCAATTTTGGCACAATTCCCCAGATATTGGTGAGGAGGACTTTGCAGGGTCGACAGGGCAGGTGTGCCTTTGTTGTTTCCAATGCCTACGTTGATGCTGGTTCAGACCGTGTTTATTCTTTTCTGACTCAATTATTTACATGGACATCAGCACACCACCATAATACATAGTCTAGTTATGTAAGCACTTTTTGAGTAGGTGCTTTGCAGCCAACATTCCTCCTCAGTTTCTATAAGGGATCCCAACCCAAATAGCCAACGCAACAGCATTGCAATACAACTGCATCAAGCACTGAACCTATAACAGGCATCAGCATTGGAACATCCATTGCAGGAGATTTAGAAGGTCAGTTTGAAGGGAAGTCTCAGAGCATGAGTGAAGCAGAGCATATAGTAGTAGTAAAGGCAGATCAGGAGCCTGCTGGGCAGAGGACCCGCTCTCAGCCCTTCCTCCACCACAGAGACTTGTGACTCAGAAAACATGAGGCCGGCTTTTTGAAGTAGGCTGTTTCCTGAGCATCAGTGGGCATTTTTTTCTGACAGAGAGTATGCCAAACCCAAGCAAGGGATGATGATGACAATGGTGGAGCCCAAATTTCATATTTGCAATTTCAAATTTGCCAATGACACAAAACTTGGAGGTATTGTGAACTGTGAGGACAATAGAGATAGACTTCAAGAGGATATAAACAGACTAGTGAAATGGGCTGGGATGTGGCAGATGGAACTTAGTGTGGAGAAGTGTGAAGTGATACATTTTGGTCGGATGAATATGGAGAGGCAAGATAACTAAAGGGTGAAAATCTAAAGTGGGTGCAGGAACAGACAGGGAAGGTTGAGAAAATGGTTAATAAAGCATATGGGATCCTGGACTTTGTAAATAGAGGCATAAAGTACAAAAACAAGGAAGTTATGATGAGCCTTTATAAAACAATAATTCGCCTCAACTGGAGTATCGCCCCCAATTCTGGGCATCACACTTTAGGAAGGATAGGAAGGCATTAGAGAAGGTGCAGAAAAGATTTATGAAAACGATTCCAGTGATGAGGGACTTCAGTTATGTGGCTAGATTGGAAAAGATGGAGTTGTTCTCCTTAGAGAAGAGACGTTTGAGAGGAGATTTGATAGAGGTGTTCAAAATCATGAAGGGTCTAGACAGAGGAGATAGAGAGAAACTGTTCCCATGTGCGGAAGGGTCGAGAACCAGTGAACACTGATTTATGGTGATCGGCAAAAGAACTTTTTTATGCAGGGAATGGTTAATATTGGAAATGCACTGCTTGAGAATGTGATGGAGACAAATTCAATCATGGCTTTCAAAAGGGAACTGGATAAGCCCTTGAAGTGAAAAAAAGGGCTATGGGGAAAGGGCAGGGAAGTTGGACTAGCTACATTGCCCTTGCAGAGAGCTGGCATGAACACAACGGGAGGAATGGCCTCCTTTGCTGTAATCATTCTATGATTCTAATCCAAGTGCATGACCTTTTGTCTTGAAATGTAGTCCACTATGGACATGTGACAACTTCAGGGATGCCTGCATTGGAACTACCAGTGACAGAGGTACTTTGAACAGTGGGAGATTCTTTCATGTATGCTTATAGGCCTTGGGCTCCAATTTACAATCTTTAAAATCCTGGGGATCATGGTGGAGAGAATCACATTGCAGGCCTTAATTGCCCACATAGTTGGTTAGCAGGCTGCTCCATTACATATCAGTAGACATGCTGAGAGGGTGTCCAGCAAGCATGGACATGGTGAGAGTAGGTACAGCTGATCCTGCTGCCTCCTAGGGTGACACCACAAGCAGATTATCCAATTGTGCCACTCAAATGATAGTATAGGTGTTAAAACATGGCAGTACCAGGCAGTAACTGCAGCAGCAGATGTAATGGACATAGGAACAAAAGAACAAGAGTAGACCAATCAGCCCATCAAGCCTGTTCCACTGTTCAATGGGATCATAGCCGATCTGCATCTCAACTCTATTTGTTCATCTTGGTTCCAGACTTCTTAACACCCTTGCCTAACAAAATCCTGTCAATTTCAGTTTTGAAATGTTCAGTTGACCCCAGCCTCAACAACATTTTAGAGATGGAGTTACAGATTTCCACAATCTTTTGTATGAAGAAATGCTTCCTGATATCACCCCTGGATGGTCTAGCTCTAACTTTAAGGTTATGCCCCCTTGTTCTGGACTCCCTCATGTGAAGAAATAGTTTCTCCCTATCTCCCCCATCATATAGTGATAGTTAATTTATTGCATCATGTATATATGGAGAGGACTGTTAACTTATTGATGGATGTTCCACTGAGCTAAACGTCATATTTATGGCAGCCTAGGCTTATGATGCTTGCTGCCCGCAAAGATGTTTCAGCAGAACTGTCTTCTGGCTGATTGTACAGGTTTTGGACTGCAGTTGGCTGCAGTTCTGTTCCTATGCCCATTGTTGCTGCAGTGACTGCCTGCTGCTGCTGTATTCTAACACACGTACAGTTGTGTAACTGGATAGTCTGTGGCATCACCCCGAGAGACAACAGCATCAGTTGTACGTGCTCTGACCATGCCCATGTTTGCTGGACACTTCTCCTACACTTGCTCCACAGGCTTCTGTTGATGGAAAAGGTGTGCGGAAAATTCAGGCTTGAATTGTAAGGTTGTCCTTGATCTGTCCAGGCATCTGAAGCATTAGTTCTCGGTACCTATAATATGTCTGATAATGAAACTGGCGACTACATTGGTG
This sequence comes from Heterodontus francisci, assembly GCF_036365525.1. Classification (NCBI taxonomy): domain Eukaryota; kingdom Metazoa; phylum Chordata; class Chondrichthyes; order Heterodontiformes; family Heterodontidae; genus Heterodontus; species Heterodontus francisci. Next base: position 26,893,342 of record NC_090374.1, on the reverse strand, counting down.
TAGCTGTATCAATGAGCAGCTACTGCTGGTGTCTGCCCCAATACTGTTATGGGTTGAAGGTTGCTTTGGTTTACGTCTTCTTATTCTGCAATCTCCTTCAAATAGCCCAGGAAAAGAGGATTGCTTTAAAATGGTGGGGCAAAGGGTTTTTCCAAATGCACAAGAGGCCAAAATTGGAGGAACACAGAGCAGTTAGGGCTGCAGATGATTAAAGAAATCAGCAGGGGTGAGACCGTGAAGCAATTTTTTACGCGAGGATGAGAATTTTAAATTTGAAGCATTGGGTGAGAGGCAACGCAGGTCAGAAAGCACGAGGGTGACGGGTGAATGGGACTTCATGTGGATATGAGTTGCAGAGTTTGGATGAGCTGAAGTTTATGGAAGGTGGAGGGTAAGAGGCCAGAAAGGAGAGCATTGGAATAGTCAAGTTTAGAGGTGACAACAGCTTGGATGCAGGTTTCAGCAGCAGATGGTCCGAGGGAGAGGTGGAGACAGGCATTGTTACTGAGGTGGAATTACATGGGGTCGAAATCTCAGTTTAGGGTCAAATAGAACACCAAGTTGTGAGCAGTCTGGTTCAAACTGAGAGTGGTTGGGGATGGGACGAAATCGATAACAAGGATACAGAGTTTTTGGTGGGGTGGGGGAGCTAAAAAAAAAAGATGGCTTTGGTCTTTGCAATGTTTAACTGCACGCAATAGCAAGGAAAAAGAAGATGCATTTGAATGCTGTACATGAGTGATCCTTCAAACAGAGTTTCCATTATTTTACGTGATGTTTCTGTACCGATATATGTACCTGCGTGGAATCAAGTGGACTATCGCTGAATTTCGGTTAGACTCATGGCTTCATCTTTCTCTACTTTTTCATGGTCTTTTCTGTAAGAGGAGGATGGTCCCCAGCAATTGATGGGTATGTGGGAAGGAGAGGGGGGGATTGAGGCAGCGAGGAGCGGCTGAGCTCAGCGGTAGGTTTGCTTGAAGGGTTGGGGGAAGCACTCTTGCTCCTCCTGGCTCATACGGAATGCCACTAAAAGCACTTTACTGCTGGACCTGGCTGCTCCCATCTCCATCCCCTGACAGGTTTCCTGAGCTGTTAAATTTAAATTTAAATCAGGTTCCCAATTGCACTTTAGGAGCCTGATTTAAATATGAGAGTGAGGTGTTTCACATCTTCACAGCTGGACACATACACGCCACGCAACCCGCCACCGTAAATATTGCGGCAGGCGCGTACGTAGTGGTTTGGAGTCGCAATTCTTCATTTTTAACGTGGTGGGAGAGGATCAGGCCTGGGAGTGGGCAGGGGCTTACAACTGTCCCCTTTATTTCCAGGAGAATTGTTTCAGCCATGTGGAGCTCACTGCATCACGATTTTATTCCCTTGAGAAGTAAAATTTCCAATCTTGCCCAATGTTTGCTCAAGGGGCCTTGGACTGAAGCTTTAAGGACAAATTCTGTTACTGGCCCACTTCCATTAAACGTCCTGGTCAGTTAGCCTAGTGCAAAAACAAATGCGGTTACACAATTACTGCAAAGGCCAGTGCTGGAACAGTTAACCATTAACAGCAGCTGAAGGCTTTAGTAATGATGATAAATGGCATGTTTGTTACAATGTGGATGCAAAAGATCCCTTGGCACGATGCAAAGAAAAGCAGGGGATTTCTCAAGCAACATCACTAAGATGATCTGGTCATTATCATGCCTCTGTTTGTGGGAGATCACTGTTTGGTGGTTGACCTTCCTACATTACTTCATTGACTATAAAGCACCTTGGGACATCCTGAAGTCTAGAGAGGTGCTATATATTTACCATTTCTTTCTTTTGTCCACTTAACGGGTCAAATGGAACATTTGTAACCTTGGTGTCGTATTTGACCCCAAGGTGAGCTACCGACCACACATCTGTCATCACTAAGACAGCCTATTACCACCTCCATAATATCGCCCGACTCAGCTCCCATCTCAGCTCATCTGCTGCTGGAGCCCTCATCCATGCCTTTGGTATCTCTAGACTTGACTATTCAAATGCGCTCCTGGCCGACCTCAGATCCACCGCCCTTCATAAGCGTAAGGTCATCAAAATTCTTCTGTCTGTATCCGAACTCTCACCAAGACCCATTCACCCATCACAAAGAACAAAGAACAGTACAGCACAGGAACAGGCCATTCGGCCCTCCAAGCCTGCGCCGATCTTGATGCCTGCCTAAACTAAAACCTTCTGCACTTCCGGGGACCGTATCCCTCTATTCCCATCCTATTCATGTATTTGTTAAGATGCCTCTTAAACGTCATTATCGTACCTGCTTCCACCATCTCCCCCGGCAGCAAGTTCCAGGCACTCACCACCCTCTGTGTAAAGAACTTGCCTCGCACATCCCCTCTAAACTTTGCCCCTCTCACCTTAAACCTATGTCCCCTAGTAACTGACTCTTCCACCCTGGGAAAAAGCTTCTGACTATCCACTCTGTCCATGCTGCTCATAACTTTGTAAACCTCTATCATGTCACCCCTCCACCTTCGTCGTTCCAGTGGAAACAATCCGAGTTTATCCAACCTCTCCTCATAGCCAATGCCCTCCAGACCAGGCAACATCCTGGTAAACTTCTTCTGTACCCTCTCCAAAGCTTCCACGTCCTTCTGGTAGTGTGGCGACCAGAATTGCACGCAATATTCTAAGTGTGGCCTGACTAAAGTTCTGTACAGCCATATTCTAAGTGTGGCCTGACTAAAGTTCTGTACAGCCTCACATCTGTGCTTGCTGATCTACATTGGCTCCCGGTTAAATAATGTCTCGATTTTAAAGTTATCAGCCGTGCTTTCAAATCCCTCCATGGCCTCATCCTTCCTTATCTCTGTAATCTCCTCCAGCACTATAACCCTCCAAGATATCTACGCTCATCTAATTCTGGCCTCTTGTGCTCCACCACTGGTGGCTGTGCCTTCAGCTGCTGAGGACCTAAGCTCTGGAATTCCCTTCTTAAACATCTCTGCCTCTCTACCTCTCTTTCCTTCTTTAAGTCGCTCCTTAAAATTAGTTCTTTGACCAAGCTTTTGGTCACCTGCCATAATATCTCCTTATGTGACTCGGTATTAAATTTTGTTTGATACGCTCCTGTGAAGCGCCTTGGGACATTTCACTACATTAAAAGTTCTATACAAATACAAGGTGTTGTTGTGAAGGATGAGCTGGGTTTTCTGCTATCATGTTGTAAAATAAGCTATTCTTGATACTTATGATTTAATGCCTGAAGCAAAAAGATTAAGGAAGATCCACATAGCACATATCAAGGGCTTTGGGATATCCTGAGGTTGTGAAAGGCATGGTATTAAATGCAAGTCTTTCTATATTACTGTGACATTTAAATGTAGCAAGGAATTTGACTGAATGCATTCCGAACCAAACATGGAGCATTTACGATATGTCAAGAAAACTCAGTCTGAAGGAAGAGATTTCTTTAAGATCCCTCATCTGATTTTCTTGTGATTCAGTGGTATCCCAGCTGCAGCATCTCTGGCATTCTCTGCCGTTGCACTGGTGGGTTCCCTCTTGACAGCAGGAATCATGCTGGGGACTCTACTGTGTGCATGTAATGTGCACTGACCCAGGAAAATGAGTCAGTGGATATGGAGGGATGGGTCAAGATCCCGCCCCAACGGAAGTTTGCTTCCCAAATACTCAAGCTATTTTCAAATACGATGTAGAACATGGGGATAGGAGTAGACTATTCAACTCCTCGAGCCTGTTCTGCAATTCAATTAGATTGCAGCTGATCTGTATCTCAACCCCATTTCTCTCCCTTTCCTCCATATCCCTTGATACCCCAACAGAAATATCAGTCTTAAAAGTTTCAATTGAACCAGCATCCACAGCTTTTATGGGGGAGAGATTTCCAGATTCCTACTACCTTTTTGTGTATTTCCTGACTTCTTCACTCCTGATCAGCCTGGCTTCAATTTTATGATTGTGCCCCCTTGTTCTTGAAATATTGCTGCAGTCCTCAAAGGGTTAATAAAAACCTTTCCATCCATTGAAATTAAAAGCAACCCTCAGAAAGCTGATGATGGTCCCAAGTAACATCTGGCAATCTTGTGCACCCATTAAGGATACAAAGTTTAGCAGTCATGATATTTGTTTATCGAGTCAGAAGTGCAATATTGGAGGAAGCTGCCAGCAAGGTCTTGGATCAAGCTCCAGTACTACGACAAACACAGTCTCCCAGCACTCTGGGAACGAGTCAGTTCCTCTGGCCTTCGGACTAAAATAATATTCAGTGGCTCCAGCCTCAAGCCTGTTTAATGCATCTGTCCAGAAGCCATAATTACTCGGTCAACATTACCAGGCCAGCATCCAACAGTCAGACTTATTTCTTAACTCTCTGGGTTTTTCTTGTTGCTGTTTGATCTTTAGGTAAAATGTTCCCGGGGGGTGGTGGGGCGGGGGGGATGGTGGGGACATAGGGTTGGAGAACTCAAGATGTAGCAACATTTTGCAAACATTTAATTTACAGCGTTTATCGCGGAATTGAAGCAAGGCAAAGATAAATTTTGTCTCAGTCAGACTCAGTGGGACAAAGATAGTGAAATAAGGGTTAGAGTCGGGGGCCTTTCCAAGTTATTTTATCCAATGTCAGATTTGAACCGAGTGGTGTTTATAATATAATTGTGGTAGCCATGCCTCAAAAATAAGCAAAATGTAATTTTATGGCACAATTGTATTGTAGCCATGTGGAAAATTAAATTTTATTTAGGAACTGAAGCATGCCTGCACTAACCAGGCTGGCTTTAATGCAGCCACTGAACTGGGGCTACAAATGTTTAAGGTGGGTGTTCTTCTCAATCCCTTATTACTCTGATTGCGGCTGACTGATGAGTTATCCATCTTATAGTTACAGCGGGTCAAAGCCTGGGCATTTCCCACAGGCCCCCACAAGGCCATTCCGACCTTACTGACAAAGTGCAGGTTAGGCTTCTACTTAATTCCGGAGAAAGAGAGAGCAAGAGTGAGTGAAAAAAAAAAGAAATTCTCACCATCTATCCACATTATGGGCTCCAGCTTTTTTTCTGCTGAGGTGAGTTACAGCTTCTTAAATATCATGACTAAGGTCTGTATCAGGGCACATGAATGGGAGATTTTGCATCAGTTTTACCTTTGATTATAATTTGACCTAGTTCTTGAACTCAGTGATTTGATGCACATCCTAAGCAAACAGTTAGTTGTTGAAGAATCTTCAGACTTAAGTGGGTCCAATCCTGCAGCTAGGTACATCAGGAACTGCTGATGTGAACTCTGCTGATGGCACTCGTAATAAAAATGACAGTAAAGAGGTGAATGTTGATAGATAGACTCCAAAAGTAGATTCACTTCTTAGTTCAGGAAAAGGAAATGCACTCTTTACTCCAGTATAAGATTAGTTATCTCTGTAACCTCCTCCAGTCCTACAACCCTTCGAGATTCAATTCTAGCCTCTTGAGCATTTCTGATTGCCTTTCCCCTACCATTTCCCTGCCTTCAGCTGTGTAGACCCTGAGCTCTGAAATTCCCTCCCCTAAAGCTCTCTGCTTCTGTACCACCCTCTTCTCTTTTAAACCTCTTTGACCATGTCCCATAACCCTCCAGTATATAAATGCAAGTTGTTGTTTTTGTAGAAATACATGTCCTTGCTTAGCGCTAATGATGTGGGGGAGGGGGGTCATATTAATAGGAGATCATAAACTTCCTCAGATATCCTACCTAGCCAATTCCCCTCAGATGAAGCCGTTTCATGAAAGGCAGTGGGCCCAAAAACATCACCATCCCAGTCCATTCCAATCAGCAATTGTTGGCAGCTGATTTATTCCTTTTCTGACACATTGATATTTAAATGTAAAGCTCTGATTTAATGTCAGAGACTGCCCAAAGGGGTAAATGCAGCCTGAGGAGATTTAAAATCAACCGTGTGAACTGCTGGACTGATGTCAGGAAGCAGAGCCACCTTTTAAATAGCAGAGGTGCAGGGCAATGGCTGACAGAGGTGAAATGAGGAAGAATGGAGGGGAAAATGTACCTGTGGATAAGATGAAAGTGGAAACTTTTGGTGGAGGGAAGCTTTGTAACAATACCCCTCATCAGTGCCAGTGCCAAACATGGCTCAGTTGGTAGCAAGCTTGCCTTTCACTCAGAAGGCTTAATTCTCATGTCTAGACCAACACTCCAGTGCAGTATTGAGGGAGTGCTGTAGTGTCGGCGATGCCATCTTTTGGATGAGATATTAAACTGAGGCCCATCTATCCTCTCACTATTCAGAGAAGAGCAGGGGATTTTCCCTAGTGTCCGAGCCAATATTTCTCCTTCAACCAACACCTAAAACCAATTATCTGGTCATCTATTTCACTGTTGTTTGTGGGAATTTGTTGTGCACAAATTGGTATCACAACAGACTTTGCTTCAAAAGTACTTCACTGGCTATAAAGCGCTTTGGGATATCATGAGGTAGTGAAATGTGCCATATGGCTTACTCTGCTCCTATTTCTTATGCTCTTATATAAATGCAAGTCTGTCTTTTGACCAATGAATCATGGATTGTTTTCCATGTTTTTGGATGGGCTTTTGGTGGAGCTGTTATATATGGTAAGGGATCCTGTAAATGGCAAATGCAGCTTGGGAGAGAAGCACATTCAAAAACCTAATGCCAAACCATTCTAAAAGGGAATTTCAGCTATTCGGCCATGTCTAGGTATGAGTTGTCTTCATGTCAAATACTCTATAGGTTTCTTTGCCCTTTGCCATTTGGACAAGCCTCTGACAAACATTTGAGTAAATGGGTCATCAACCACAAATGTGAGAAAACAGCCCTATTTTATCACAGGGACAATTGTTGGATGCAACTCATAACCATACTGAGGTTTCAGCTACTTCAGAAAGCTGAAGCTGCTTTGTAGAAATATTCGAACAAGCGCCAGCTCGGAGTCTGACTAGAGCAGATGCCAGACCTTGTTTATTTAATGGTAATCAACCTAGTAAATTTAGAATTTACTGGAATTAATTATGATAAATTTACTGTCCAAAGGGGAACAGAGGGCACCATTCTTGGCAAAAACCACTGTACAGTGGAAAAGGGTTAAATTGACTCTTTAATTGCCTAATTAGCTCTTTGTACCGAGCAACACACCAATGATCATCTTTGTGCAATTCTGAGCAATATATTAAATTCATGACAAGCAGTGGAAGAAATAGATCTGCATCCGATTGCTAACTTTTCCAAGGAGGAAGGAAGTGGAAGAATCCAGTAAACTGTAGGCAAGGGAAAGGTCAATGAATGCAATGAGAATAAGTAAGATGAATAACTGGTGTGAAATAATACAATCAAAAGGTAGCATAACCTGAAGGCAATGTGCAAAAAGGTGTTTTAATGTGTACCTTTTAGGTCCTTTGGTGCAAGGGATGTGTTCCTCGTTTTGCAAACAACTCATAAACAACTAATATTTTGTGAAATGAAAGTTTTTTTAACATTATTTTAACTGTAAACTTGAGTTACTTCTGGAGCCTCCAGAGCATCGCCAACAATGGCTTAACTAACCCCCCCCCCCCCCACCCCGACACAAAGTTACCTCTGGAATCCGCTAAGGATCTATCCATGGGACCCTTTTCTTCATCTATATGCTGCCCATTGTCAACATCACTGTCAGCAGGCACGAGGTCAACCTTGACGTGTATGTTGATTACATACAGCTTTACCACTCCACCAGCTCTCTCAACCCCTCTACTGTCTCTGTGTTGTCAGACTGCTTGTCTGATATCCAGTCTTGGATGAACTGCAATTTTCTCTGGTTAAACATCTGACTGAAATATCTCTTGCGGTTTTATTTTATTATGGTTGTTTAATAAATGTGTAGCTTGCTCAGCATTAACCATGCAATGTTGGATTAGAATTATGTTTAGACGAGACCTGGTGGGGGTCAAATGATTTCCCTAAAGCAATTTGGTGAACCAGTTGGGGTTTTTAACAAGAATCCAACAGCTTTCGTGGTCATTTTCTGGTGCTAGTCCACAAATTAGTGGATTTATTGAATTCAATTTCACAATGGCCTCTGGTTTACTAGTCCAGAAGCATAATCTCCAGCTTTCCATACACCCAGGCCAAAGATGGTGCAGCTTAAAGTAAGTCAAAGTACTCTCCTCAACCTCTACACTATCTCTTCGCAGCAACCTTGCTGCACCTCAGCTACCCTTCTCATGCTTTTGTTAACTCCAGACTCGACAAGTCCAATGTTCTCCTGATCGGCATCCCATCTTGTACCTTTCGTAAACTTGAGCTCATCCAAAACTCTGCTGCCCAACTCTAACCTGCACCAAGTCCCATTCACTCATAACCCCTGTGCTTGCTGACCTACATTGGAACCCAGTCTAACAGCACCTCAAATTGAAAGTTCTCATCTTTGTTTTCAAATCCTTCTAGGGCCTCACTGTTACAACCTCAGTGAGATCATTGACATGAAAAATATGCGATATGAACCTCCAGACTAACTTCAAGAGTTACATGACAAGATTTCACATTTTAAGAATTTTATTATAACAGCTAAACTAAAAGAAATCCCCAATTAACTGAATAGTACTTTGTAAGTAGCTGATACCCCAAATTACAAAGAAAGGTATTTTCTTTACTTATTAAAACACTTAAAAACCTCACACCACACTTGTACCTTTCACAATCCTTTTTGATGGTGAAATCTTTTGCGGTTAGAAGTCCCAAGCTCTTTCCAGTAGCAATGGGTTGGATCTCCCAGACCTTTTCAAAAATGATTGTCCTCTTCGCTCATTTCTCCGAGCACTTCTGACCTGGATGTCTGTGAAAAAGGCAATTCATAGTGGTCCTGCTGGTCTTCTACTTCTCTGCAAGCTTCAACTTTCAAAATAGATTCAAATCTTCGCAGTCTTTTGCTGTACCCAGTTTCCGAGAGGCGGTGTTCCTTCTCTCTCTCACAAGCTGCCACTGCTGGTTATTTTCCTTTCTTACAGCCTGCTGTGAGGCTGCAATCGCTGAGTTCCCTTCTTACAGCCTGCCTGCTTTCAGAAAATCTGTTACATTTGTCTGGACTCAAAAGTCAATATCTTATTATTCTGTTCCAATATGCAGAGTCCAGAAGTCTGGTTTCACAGAGCCACTTGGTCCTTCCATTGTTTCCAGGTGTTAACAGCTGCCTTGCACATTTGCATCTTCCGAATTACTGACTCCTTGTTTTACAACCTGAAAGTCTGGGAGGGCAAAACCCATTGTTCTTCAGGTGTTAGCCCTGCAGTCTCTGCTTTTCAAAAGAAAGTCTTTGGTCTGTGTTCTCTGTTGTCCTGGTAACCAAGACTTCGATATTGTCCTTTTGCAGAGGGGATGTGATGTCACCTGAACTTCTGGACTCCATCTTGAACTTTTAAAAATCACAATTTTTAAAACATAATCATGTTACAAGGTCCAGTGTTCATAACACTTACCCCTCCCAACTCTGTAACCTCCTCCAGTCCTACAACATGCTGAGATCTCTGCACTCCTCCAATTCTTGCTTCTTGTGCGCCCCCGATTTCCTTTATCCCACTAGTGGTGATAGTGCCTGCAGATACCTACACTCTCAGCTCTGGAATTATTTCCCTGGTCCGCTCCGTCTCCACACTTCTCTTATTCTTTAAGTCGCTGCTTAAAACCTAGCTCTTTGACCAAGTTTTTAATCCTAATTAAAATGTCCTAATATCTCCTTATGTGGCTTGGTGTCAAATATTGTCAGACAATGGGCTGAATTTTACGCTACCCCAGCGGGTCGGATGGCGGCGTGGGGACAGCGTAAAATTGAGCGGGAGGCTCGGGGAGGCCTACACGCCCCACTCCCACCTTCAATCAACTTTACGGCGTTGGCAGTTGGGGGGGTGGGGGGGGGAATGGCCCGCCTGCCTGAGGCCAATCAAGGCCCTTAAGTGGCCACTTAATGGCCATTCCCTTGCCTGCTGCCACAGGTATTTTACCCCTGGCAAGTGGGCGTGCTGGGGTTGTGAAAGGGCACCCAGCAATAGCTGCTGGATTTTCCGCGCGCCGGGTGGGGGGGGAGCCATGGCAGTCAGGCCGCCCCCGCCTCCCAACCCACCCCCGGGACCCAAGATGTCCCCCTCCCCCGAAACGACCACTTCAGCCTCACCTGGGAAGGACCGATCTCCCAGGTGAGGCATGCCCAATTTACCTGGACTCCTGGGTCCATCTGGTTGGCTGGGCTGCAGTCCCAGCAGTGGCCACCACTCCCAGTGGCGCTGCTGGGACTAAGAGCTGCCAGTCTGTTGATTGGCCGGCAGCTCACTGAGGCAGGGCTTCCTCCCTCCAGCGGGTGGAAGTCCCGCCTCGGGACAGTTAAAGCTCGGGGACCCGTAAAATGCAGGACGGATCCCCGGGCTAGGTGGAAGCGCGTTCGCCACTGACTTTTACGTCGGTGGTGAATTCCCGTCCACCTAAGGTAAAATCCGGCCCAATGTTCCTGTAAAGCACCTTGGGATTTTTATTATGTTGAAGGTGCTATATAAATGCAAGTTGGTGTTATCCTTTTGAACTGTCCAAGGGCAACTATTAATTTAACAGCAATTAGAGTTGAATTTGTGTTATGGACTCATGTATGCTGCTAAGACCAGACGATTTCATTTCACAAAACCTTTACAGTTAGCAAAGAGACAAGTTTCATCCCACCAGTCAACTAAATATCAAACCCAAGCACTAGACCGGAAACTGTTGCATCAACCAATCCTTTAAATTTCACTTCTAACTTCTATTTAACGAAAGACATGCTTCTTCTCAATGTTATTAAAGTTTATTTTAAAGGCAGAAGGTTGTGAGGGTGAAAAGTTTTACAGAGAACATTTCCTTATTTATGTAAATACATGATAAGTAAGACTGCGATAATGCCATTGGCACTACAATGAGGTAATTGAGTCTGAATCATCTAAATTATGGCTTTTATCTTGGATTTAATAAAATCTAAAATAAAAAAAAAACTTATTGAAAAGTTTTTGGATTGACTACAGTTGATGCCAACTTGGTGTTTGAGTCACCAGGCAGTGTAAGAGTGGAGAATGCAGTGATTAACAGTGTTCACCAGGCTCGAACACAAGATTAGCAGACACAGCACCAAGCATAACTGCTTTGGGGACTAGTTTTCTGCACTCTAAGTGATCATTTTGAAATGTGTTTGAAGCTTGCGTTTAATAATACATTTAAATAATACTTGCATTTAAGCATGGAATATTAAGGGGCGATCTAATTGAGGTGCTTAAGAATTACATTGAATGAACAGCACAGAAGATGATTAAAGGATTTGATAAGGTAGATGGGGGAGCCTAGAAAAAGGGGGCATAACTTAAAAATTAGTGCTACGCTGTTTAGAGGTGAATTAAGGAAGTACTTTGTCACCCAGCGGGTAGTGGAAATCTGGAACTCTTTCTGGGCCGGGGGTCAACTTACAGTTTAAAAAGAGATTAATAGATTGTCGTTGGGTATGGACATTAAGGCATATATATGTTAAATGCAGTTAAGATGCAGATCAGCTATGATATGATTGAATGGCTGTAATACAGTAGTCTAAGCATTCATGAGGGAACCTAAGACTCCTAAATAGGACTCGGGGGGCTGAATGGCCTATTCCTGTTCCTATGTTTACATATTAAAGTGAATAATGTCATTTGTATATAAAATATGAAAAATATACTTGTAGCTTTCAGATTTGCCAAGTTTGTCTCAGTCTGATTGGAAACAGGCTTTATCTGGGCATCAGACACCCAGCACTTACCTAATGTCGCTTTATCCTATATTTAGAACATCAGTAGGCACCAGTCCTTGCCATCTGGAAAAATAATTTTGGGTCTCTGCCTAGGCTATTTTCAGCATGGTGCTATGATCTGATTACTTAAGTATTTGCTGCCAATGGATATCAAGTGTTTAAGTATTTGAAGGGCCATTGAAATCTTTCTGTGAGTTTGTTTTAAAACTTCTCTGCGACTTAACACAGAAAAATAGGAGTAGCAATTGCTTGCTGCCCGAACCTGACACTAATAAAACAGCAAGGGGACTTAATGAACTCTGGGATGGAAAGAACATAATAGAATACTTGGCACCTCGATGTCAATGTGACAGTAAACATAGCCTACACCCTAAGATGACCTCACTGCCTGTCAGTAAGGCCTATTCCTAGGTTTCATTGCTGTGTGTTGTCTCACAGAATAGATCTTATGTTACAGCATAAAGTCTGGCCCTGGTTGGAAGAGGAGTGAGCCTCTTTCAGCAGCTGCACAGGCAATGGTCTCAGATCTCATTAGTCCTGCATTGAAAAGGTGAATGCTGTTACAGCACAATGGACTATTGCTGTCATGACAGGGATGTTCCCAGCAGCTTCTGTGCTATTGCAACACATTTGGAGAAATCCACCATATTCACCTTCCAAACCCATGACCTCTTCGACCTAGAAGGCCAACGGCACCATCTGCAAGTTCCTGTCCAAGCCACACACCATCCTGACTTGGAAATATATCGCCGTTCCTTCACTGTCGCTGGCTCAAAATCCTGGAACTCCCTCCCTAAAAGCAATGTAGGTGTATCTACACCAGATGGACTGCAGCGATTCAAGAAGGCAGCTCACCATAATCTTCTCAAGGGCAATTAGGGGTGGGCAACAAATGCTGGCCTTTCCAGCAATGCCCTCATCCCATATAAGGCATGATGCATGGTATTGAAAGTAAGTGGTCATCCTTCGAGCAGGTGGCACCTCCAGTGTCATCGGCTGCACATGCCTCAAAGCTGTGTCCTAGTTAGAAGCCTTATGTTGCCTCATGAATGCTTGGACTACTGTATATAAGCTCTTGGACAGGCTTACAGAAGATCCAAAGAAAAAGAAAGAACTTGCATTCATATGGTACCCTTCACCACTTCAGGGTGTCTCAAAGCATTTAACAGCCAACAAAGTCGTTTTTGAAGTTCAGTCACTGTTGTAATAAGGAAAATGTGACAGCCAATATTTACACAGCAAGATCCCACAAACAGTAATGTGATAATGCCTAGATAATGCAGTTTTTAGTGATGCTGGTTGAAAGGCAAATATTGGCCAGGAAACTGGGAGAACTCCAAGTGAAACATTCACTTGAGAGGGCAAACAGGACCTTGGTTTAGCATCTCATCTGAAAAATGGCACCTACAACAGTGTGGGACTACCTCAGTACTGCATTGAAATGTGAGCCTAGTGTCTGGAGTGAGACTGGAACCCACAACCTTCCCACAGAGCTGAGGGGTTGAAATTTATACTCCCGCCACCGAAATTGGGGCTGGGTGAAAACAATAGGGCAGGCTGCACATCGTGGAGCTACCGTGATCCTAAGCACGGCGGCTTATTTAAATAGTCGGGGCGGACCGCCCCTCCGCGATGATGTGGAGGGGGTGGGCTGTCTGTCCCCGGCAATAACGTCAGCTGTGCACAGGCAGCTGCCACCATTTTTAAAGGGCAGCCAGCCATGCTGTTCAATTTAAATATTTAAAGAAACACCTAATAAAAAATTAAATACATTAATTTTGCCCGTCTCCCACCCCACCAATAACCATAAAATTAATTACTCACCCTCTCCCCCCCAAAACACTTACCTTGACCACCTGACCTTCCCCCTTCCCCCACAAAGTGTATAAACTTTAACCTGATACCTTCCCATCATCCCCTTACACCAATGATGTTTTGTTGACTCCACTCCCCGGACTTCCGCACCGAGAAACTTACCTGCTCCCCCCTCCCAACCAGTGTTCTGCCTTGTTTTCCCAGATGAGAGTCTGAAGGCACAAGAGTGCCAGCGAGCAGCACGAAGATTGCACTGGGACAGATGGTGGGAGCATAGGTGCAATTAATTCATTGATTTTAATTTATTTAAATATTTAATCATCAATTAATTAATTAAATATTTAAATGGCGGTCCCGTCGCCGAACGGCAGAGGGGCTGCCACGAGGCCTCGATGCCACCAGTAATATTGGGCCAGGCCCTCCCAGTGTCTGGATGCGTGGCAGCCCTCTCCTGGAGGCATTTTCCAGCTCTCACTACCATGACCCCCAACGTTGGGGGATCTGTAGAGTTCAGCCCAGGGTGTCTAAACTACAGCCCCTGCACTGCAAACAGCCACTGCGCTCTAGTCAATCTGTGCCTTGAACCCTAGGCAACCCACGACAAATTGTGATTATACTTCTCACTTAATGATTGATCCCTATTTGTATTTTTTGGAGAGGACTGCTTTTTGATGCTGTTGCCTCTTAAATGGATACATCCTAAATCAGAAACAGTAAGATCAGTTATTATGACCAATTTCAGGCATATTAATATTAATCTAGGCTGATTAATGGGTGTAAATGTTAACAATATATGAGGCACGCAGAGTCGGAAGTGTAGTCACTGTTGTAACACAGTGGATAATTGTGCACAGCAAGGCCCCACAAACACCAACATCATAATGAGCAAATAATTTGTTTTAGTATTGCTGGTTGAGGGATAAATGTTGACCAGGATCCAGACCTTTATAGAAACGATGCCTTGGAATTTTTTAGGCCCACTTGAGAGCAGCAGACTTGGCCTTGGTTTAATGTCTCATCCGAAAGACAGTACCTCCAACAGTGCAGCCCTCAATACTGCACTGGAGTGTCGGCCTGCAGGTCCCTGGAGTGGGATGAGAAACCACAACCTTCTCCTCAGAGGTGAGAGTGCTACTACTGAGCCATGGCTGACACTGACAGAGCTTAGACAAGGAGGAAAATAGTGTTTTCCATGCACCCTAACAAGCCATTTGAGTTGGCTGAGCTTCTTATTTCTATGGGAGTTGGCTTGCACTGCCTTTCATCTACTTGTACATTGGTATAAGTCAAGGACATGCCAATAGAATCCCTTTATGATCTTGACCAGATATTTTGATGGCAGACTGAACTACCATTAAATCAGGTAAGGCTTGCTATGAATCATGAAGCTGTTTTATTTCACAATAAGATAAAGGACAACAGTTATGATTGGTTTTACTTATTCCCATCCATGCCACTTGTCTTTGTGTAATAATATAAAAAGAAGGAATATGCTATGCTACCCCCTTGTAAGGTGCCATGTTGCTTGACTTAAAGCTAATTCCCTGACTCCTTTCTCCAGTGTTCCATCCTTCTCTCAGCCATTTACCGTTTGGTTGCTTCCAAACTTTGTAACTTTAAAAGTCATGATTACCTCTCCCATTAGGGACAGAATTCACCAGCCCAGCTTGGTAATGGTGTCTGTTGAGTATAAATGAATTAATTATTACAGGAGCCAATAGTGTGAATGATTACTGGAATGTCAAACTATCTTTCAGGACACTGATCCAGACACCTTGTCTGCAACATGATCTGTATCTACCAGCCCTGCTGTGCTGTGAATTTAACCCCTAAAGAGTTAGTTTAACTCAATTCCAAAGCAATAATCCCACTGCTCAGGCAGAATGTTGTTTTGCAATTCATCTAAAGTTTCCAAAATGATCACTGCCTAACATCACGGTTTTATCATTCAAGGAAGAGTGAGCGTTTCAAAGAAATAATCCATTCAGGGGATGTTGGTGTCGCTGGCAAGGCCAGCATTTATTGCACATCCCTAATTGTGCATTGGGAAGATGGTGGTGAGCCATCTTCTTTAACCACAACAGTCTGTGTGGTGCAGGTACAGCTAGAGTGCTGTCAGGTAGGGAGTTGGTGGTGGTGTTCCCATGCCACCGTCCTTCTAGGTGGTAGACGTCGCAGGTTTGGAAGGTGATGTCAAAGAAGCCTTAGCGAGATGCTGCTGCACATCTTGTAGATGGTACACACTGCATGCGGCAAGATGAGTAGCAGGCTCATGGTGCTGCAGTCCAAGGAAAAGACCAAGCGGATAAGTATGATAACCAGGAGAACAACATGGAGGGAGCTCTGTAATTGAGAACTACTTTCAATAATGGACACATCCCATCACTGACCAACTTTTTTTTTTGCTGTGAAAACCCATACTTTGTTCCCTAAATGAAACATGCTGCACAAGCTGAGTTGGCATCTTTCAGTGCTCTCCCACCAGTCATAGAATCATAGAGTTATACAGCACAGAAACAGGCCCTTCAGCCCATCATATCTGTGCCGGCCATCAAGCCTATTTATTCTAATCCCATTTTCCAGCACTGG
This sequence comes from Heterodontus francisci, assembly GCF_036365525.1. Lineage (NCBI taxonomy): Eukaryota > Metazoa > Chordata > Chondrichthyes > Heterodontiformes > Heterodontidae > Heterodontus > Heterodontus francisci. The sequence goes on along the minus strand of NC_090374.1, from coordinate 26,877,158 downwards.
GCCCATAGCCTTGTATGCTATGGCATTTCAAGTGCATATCTAAATACTTCTTAAATGTTGTGAGTGTTCCTGCCTCTACCACCCCTTCATGTCGTGTGTTCCAGATTCCAACCACCCTCTGGGTGAATTTTTTTTTCCTCAGATCCCCTCCAAACCTTCTGCCCCTTACCTTAAATTTATGCCCCTTGGTTATTGACACCTCCGCAAGGGAAAAAGTTTCTTCCTATCTATCCTATCTATGCCGCTCATAATTTTGTATACCTCAATCAGGTCTCCCCCTCAACCTTCTCTGCTCTAAGGAAAATAACCCGAGCCTATCCAGTCTCTCATCATACCTGAAATGCTCCAGCCCAGGCAACATCCTGGTGAATCTCCTCTACACCCTCTCCAGTGCAATCACATCCTTCCTATAGTGTGGTGCCCAGAACTGTACACAGTACTCTAGCTGTGGCCTAACTCGTGTTTTATACAGCTCCATCATAACCTCCCTGCTCTTATATTCTATGCCTCGGCTAATAAAGGCAAGTATCCCATATGCCTTCCTAACTACCTTATCTACCTGTGCTGCTGCCTTCAGTGATCTACGGACAAGTACACCAAGGTCATTGCTTTTTCACCGTACTACCCAACAAATGGCAAATGATGAAGATGAATATTTATTTTGTGCCTGAGTAACAGAGTTTGTGAGAGAAAGATGTTCTGCATTTTGGGCCTCCCCTGCAGATAGCCAAGAAGATGCCACTTCATGACACTCTGCATTCTGTAAACCATTCAGAGGACTGCAGGGATGTTGACAGGGCATTGCTGCATATTGTGCACCAGTTGCTGCAGGTCACTCAGGTTAACCGTAGCTCAGTGCTTGTGATCGTAGGTTCTGTAGTAGAAGGATGTAAAGGGTTAATTCTGAAGACAGTGAGAGCAACCCCTCCCACTGTAAGGGTGATGATGTAACAGTCAAATGAGGTTAGGCTTGGAAGAGAGAGCAGCACCAAGGATGCCAGCTTAGGAGGCTTGAGCAGTGTGTACAGAGCGTTGGGTAAATAATAGAGTTCTTAGTTGACCTTATCCTGAGTTTGACACTTTCTCCAGAATGCCGCAGGACTGCTACTAAATACAATGACAATGCACAACATGGTGGCAGTGGTTAAAATGACCAGGAAAATTTAAAGACCTCCTTACCTTGTGTAGTAGGGTCAAGAGAATAGTAGATCTCATTGGGGGACTGCAACGAGTTCCAGGGCTGCTCCACACCCAAAAACAAAGCAGACGGTCGGTGATTGAGCCCTGCAGCCTCTCAGACTGCACCACAGAAGCGTAGTGCTCTGCAACAAAACACCCAGGTCCAGCGACTCCAGGATCAGGTGACAGATTTTCAAAGGGGCCATTCTTGGCTAACGGTGCACTGGGTGGGGAAAAAAATGGGAACAGAGGTCAATCGGGCGATAAGGCGATTCAGGAGCCGGGTGCAGTCGGCAGCCATTACACAATTAGACTGCAGAGAGAAAGTGCAGGGCCTGTCAGAAAGTGCAGGAAATCCCCAAAAAGACAGCGAACACCTCCAGTAAAGCCTAATCCATTTAAAAAGAAAGGGGAATACCCTAAAAATAAAAATAAAGGAAAATAAAAGCCTAGCAAAGCCTAGGGAAGAAAAATGGATCCAAAATTGGGAATACCTGAAAGCTTCCACGATCAGGGAGGACCCAATCAGGTACTGACGTTGGTCCTTTTGGAGGAAAAGATTCTTATGATTTAGGATTGCCTCCCAACTCCATAGCAAATCAGAAGCAGAGCAAGTGAATAACCTTTTATATTCAATAGGAGCGATTGTGGACGACGTGATAGTGCAGCAAGAGAAACAAGAAGTGTCTGATAAATTTGAAAATGTACTTCAAGCTTTTGATAAATATTTAAATCTTCGCACCAATAAAATCCTTGAAAGAGCCAAATTTAAGAAACAGGCACAGGAGGTAGGCAAATCCATAGACTCTTAAATAAATGATCTGTACAGAGGAATACGAATATGGTGAATTAAAGGCAAACTAATAAGGGACCAAATAGTTGTTGGCATAGCCGATGAATCCTTGTCAGACCTTTTGCTGTCGAAAGAAGACCTTACACTCGAAAAGGCCATTCAGATTGTAAGACAGGCTTGAAGTTTGCAAACAAAATAAAGCCATTTTGCGGGCTGAAGGCAAGACGTGGATGAGAAGAAGTCAAATGACTCTACAGTTTGTGAAACCAAAGTCAGAAAAGCACTTTGTGAGAAAGCAGACACACACAGGTGAAAAGGTGCATGACACTGGGAAACTGTGCCAATGCTGTGGAGCCAGGCGGACCCATAGTAAAGGTGAGTGTTACAATTGTAAAAAGATTGGACATTATAGCGAAATGTGCCCGAGTAAAATTTCTTTGCTCAAAGCAGAAGACCTTCACATAGCGTGCACCATTATGCAGAGGGCAAAGAACCAGGACATTTCCTTGGAGAAATTAATGACCAAAACTAAAAATTCTGGACGGTGTCACAAATGGATGCAAACCCCTTTGTAAATTATGTTGTGCATTTGAGTATTCATGTCAACCACCATTTAATACAGCATATTTTAAGTTTGTACTTCTGTGTTCTGATTGTCAAGAGATCATGTGGTACAGCTTGTCCATGAGCCACACTATCCGACCTGCTGAATTTTAAAACTGTAACAATTGAAGGGACAGCTTGTTCATTATACAGCTGCCGTTTGCTAGAGACACATCTACCTGCAAGAAGCCACAGCCTGTCTTCAAGCTACATTGACTTTTCTCGCTAAGGCCTTTTCAACAAGAAAAATTAAAGAGAAGCCACACTTTGAAAAATCCAGCAAGAAACAAAAACAACCCAAAAACAAGCTGCAGTAATAACAGAAAAGGTCTGATTTCTACCCGTTTCCTCTCCATCCAAAAATAAGGTGTTCAGCAATTTAGCTGTCTCCATTATCACCTTTGAGAGTGCAAAGAAAAAGAAACTTGCAAAAGAAGAGATAACTCCAACAGCTCCTCCCCTATTCGGCATTTCTAATCAGTGATCTCCAATCTCTGGACTTTTTTTTTGATATTCAGAGAAACTAGGTTGTAATTAAATCCATATCAGCTAGTAGTTAGGATAAGTTTCTATTTAGTAGATGTCCTTGCCTTTTTTTATGCCTTTAGCCTTTCCCTGAATGTTTGTAAGCGTGCATGGAGAAGTTAAACCCCCTTCCCGGGATTAAGAGTGTGTTAATAAACCCTACTTCTTTGTTTCAACTTTAAAATCTGTGGTGTTGAAGCAGTCATTTATTATTAGGGTTTAAGGGAGGCAAAGAAATTCAACCACAAATCTAGTTATGGACAGGTGGTTGAAAAAGCAGAGAAATTTGATCAGAGGGAAAAAAATTAATTGCCTGTTCGTAATAGTAGTGGACATCTAAGTAAATGGACACATTAAGAATTTTCAACCAGACACGGTGTCACTGTGCTATCCAAGAAAGAGCATGGGTGATGAGACATTGCCTACAACTGGTGGATATATAGTTGTGTAGTCTCGGAGGGGCACAACTGAAAGTAAAAGGTAAACTTCAAGCAACTCTCCCATATAGAGGGAGACAAATCAATGAGACCTTATACATTTTGCATTATCAAGAATTTTCCCGTACTGGGTAGAAATGCATGCTTAGAATTGCATCTGATCAAGAAGATTGATGAAGTCAAGCAAACACAGGTAAACAGTCACTTTCAAGCTATTCACAGGGTTCAGAAGACTCAAGACGGAGTATAAAATCACACTTAAGGGAAGGGCCAGGCCAGTGTTTATCTTCACACCCAGGAAGATACCTCATCCATTATTAAACCTAGTTCAAGAACAATTGGAGGAGATGACAAGAATGGGGGTTATCTCTTCTATAACACAACCAACGGACTGGTGTTTGGCCATGATTCCTTTCTCTCCAAAAAATGGAACGCTGCGTACATGTGTGGATTTAACACAGCTCAACAAGGCAGTAGCACGTGAGATTCACCCAATGTCCAAAGAAGATGACAGCTTAGCGAAACTCTGTCAGAGCACCATGTTTACAAAACTCGATGCCAATAGTGGGTTTTGGCAGGTACTTTTAGATGAGACCTCAAGATTGCTAACTACATTTATAACACCTTTCGGGAGGTTACCGTTTGGAATAACTTATGCACCAGAGATCTTCCAAAGGTCTATGTCTAACATCTTAGAAAGGCTCAATGGAGTTATTTGTCATATGGATGACATCCTGATACATAGACAGTCAGTAGAGGAACCCGACCAAAGAGTTCGAGCGGTTCTACAATGACTTCTAGAAGCAGGACTAACACTGAACAAGTTATGAATTTTCCAAAAACTCACATTCGTTTCTTGGGACTCATCATAAGTAGCTAAGGTATAATGGCAGATCCACAGCAGACATGGGCCACTATAGAATTTCCTACTCCTACTTCCATATCAACTGCAGAATTTCTGACGGGCAGGAAGATAAGAACTCAGCTTCCGGTATTGCCTAAAAATTGCTTCCACGATTGAATGTCCAGGACTACAAGAAAGTAAGTGACAGGGAAACTCTGAGAGAAGGCAGCAAACCCTAAATTATAATAGAAGATTTCAAGCCAGAAACTCACCCAGATTGATTAACTGCCAAAGAGTATGGATATGACAGAAAGGGAATGTACAGTAACCCACAGACATGAGAACTACCAATGATCATATGTGATACACATGACTGAAGGAAACATACGAAGAAATCAGAGGTTACAATCAGATCAACCATGATCTTGTTGAACGGCGGAGCAGACTTGAGGGGCCGATTGGCCTACTCCTGCTCCTAATTCGTATGTTCGTATTGAATGGCGGAGCAGGCTCGTGGGATCCTGATTGCCTACTCCTCTTATTTCTTATGTTCTTTTTCTCTTATTAGTACCAGAGCGACCTAGTTGTGATGTAGGACTTCTGGCAAGTAGGAAATTGCAGGTCAATGAGTGGACATTATTGGTAATTCTGTGATCTGCTGCTTCCAATAGGGAGCAGTCCTCACAGGATGTGCACCTCATGAACATAGTTGTACACGTCTGTGCTTTTCCACCCATGAACAGTGATGAAGAGAAAATCAGGGGATGTCCACCTGCAGTTTCTCAGTATGTGTTGCCTGTAAATGCCACTCCTCACTTGGAGCACCAGATTGCATATTCACCGTGATATTGTGTGTGGGTTCAGCTGAGCTGGTAGTACTCAGTTATTAGTTTTACTCCATATTAAGAGCACTGAGGTATAATATATGCCAAAGCCACAGCACAATACTGAGGGAGCACTGCATTGGTAGCAGTGTCATTCTTTGCTCCAGGACTTGAGCCCAAAAAATGGAAAGCTGACACTCTATTGTAGCACTGAAGAAGTGCTGCTCTGTTGGAGGTGCTATCTTTTGGATGTGACATCAAATCAAAGCCCCATCTGCATTTCCTACATTACAACAGTGACCTCCGGTGATAAAGTACTTCATTGGCTGTAAAGTGCTTAGAACATCCTGAGGTTGTGAAAGGCAGTATAGAAATGCAAGCCTTTCTTTCTTTCCTGGATGAGACGCTAATCCAAGGTTCACTCTGTCTGTTCTGATGATTCAGGTGGACATTAAAGCTCCCATGGTTATTGGAAGAAGAGCGAGCAGTTCTTCAGCTATCTGGGACTGCATTCCCTCAACTATACCCACCAAAACCATCAATATAATTGATCATTCATAAATAGAGTAAAAAAAAATTAGCTGACACTATGCTCTACATAGCAACAGTCACTGCTCTTCATTGCATGTGAAGGGCAAAGAGGCGTATCTGAGAGATGCATTAGGAAATTACAATAATGCAAGTCTTTTCTTAAACAAAATGATATGGAATGAGCACTAAGGCTCCCTGTTCTTTACAGTTTCTCAAATGATGTTCTGCAAAATTGTGGGAAATATCTGCCTATTTGCAATAAATCATCTGATCCATCCAGCAATTAAAATATGAATAGTCTGACTGAACATATATCAGTGAACATTGCCTGCAATCTAGTTTCCTGAACTGCATGTGCCAGCTCACTGTGCACATGTTTTGTGTCACAAGAAATCAGATTTGCCCTGTCACCCGTACTCCATTTATTCTGCTTAGTTCCTCAAATGATTTCCAACAACGTCAGACAATCTAAGTCTAGTAGCTGTGCTCACAAATCAGTGCCAAAATAACAGATGAGGGGCTGCAAAACCTGCTGCACTGCTCAGATGCACACGATTTGTTCATTAGTTCCAAAAAACGTGTGCTTTTTTCTTAGCTACTACACTCTATGCTTCTAACATTAAAGAGTTACACTTTCATCATGCAGAAGGTAAAAACATTGGCCTTGAAGTTACTCTTTGTGATACGTGACCTTAGGAAAATGTAATGCTTCGATATACCATTTTAATGCAGGTGTTACAGAAATGGGTTGCTAACCTAATTAACATAGCAGCCAAAGAAAATTCATGCAAATGCATTAAAGGCCTCATGCTAATATTAGAAAAATAGGAACAGAAGTAGGTCATTCAGCCCCTCGAGTCTGTTACGCCATTCAATTAAATCACGACTGATCTGTATCTTAACTCCGTCTACCTGCCTTGGTTCAATATCTCTTTATACTCCTACTTAGCAAAAGTCTACCGATCTCAGTTTTGAAATTTTCGATTGACCACCCCCCCACCCCCAGATTTAACAGCATTTTTGGGGAGACAGTTCCAGACTTCCACTACCCTTTGTGTGAGGAAATGCTTCCTGACATCACCTGTGAAGGGCTTTGCTCTAACTAGAAGGTTATGGCCCATTGCTGTACAACATAATTTCAAGGCCTTCATTTCCATTCAGACAATATTGTTGGAAGATATTATAGACTGAGCACAGTCTACTTAGCAAGGCAGAGTCCTGTTTCTGCAATAACTATGGAATTCTAAGTGAACTATTTTATATGTCTTTATTTGCCCTTCATAAGGGGACTTGGGCTAATCCACTCCCAGGCACATTTGTTTGCATCTTGATTTCACTGTAAGAACCTCTCTCTGGCTGTTTTCAGATAGAAATACTTTATTCTGGCGTTGTAACCTAACTTTATGCTTAATGAAGTTTCGCAATGGAGTTTGTACTTCAGCCAAGATATCTTGTTATTTGTAAGATCAAGCCCAAATTCAATACACAATGTTTTGAATTCTGGAAGGAAGAGGTACTGAAAGTTCAAAGGTCAGCAGTATTGGCTGTCTCAGTATTGCTGTTATCGGGAAGCGAGTGTACAGTGTGCTCTTCACTTTGTTCTTATTCCTTATCTTGATGGGAACAATACACAGATAATCCAAGCAAACCACTTCCTGCCCACTGTTTAGATAGACAAGTCAACTTGATCCATGCATAGGACTTCAGAATGGATCTTCAGATGTAACTGAACAGAACTTGCTCGCAACATTAATAAATCTGCCAAGTCCAAATATCTTCACTGCCACAAGATCCCAAGACAATTATAGACGAGGAAAGCTGTTTGGCCCATCTTAGCTCATCCATCCAGATTCTTACATTGCCTCATTGAAGCATCCAATTGTTTCTTGAATGGCCCAAATAAAAACACAAGCCATGGTAAGAATTGGAAAGATGGCTTGTGGCGATTGAAGACTGGAAGAAGTTAATGGGATTAAGGTCGCCTGTCTTTCCACAGAGTGCAGATTTCTAATGGTCCTAAGGTTCTGGGAAGTTGGAGTGACCCCCTCCAGACTTTGCAGATGTGTATGTGAATAGGAATTGATGGAAAGGCAGGTCTGTCAGCATCTGAAAAGGGTAACGATCAACTTCATCAGAAGTACGAATTTCAGTGTGGGGGGTGGGGAGGGGCTCTAAAACTGTTGATTTCAGTTGTGGGTCTTGGGTTCAAGCTCCACACTGCAAAATATAGGCTGACACTCCAGTGCAGTGCTGAGGGAGTTGTCAGAGGTGTTGTCTTTCGGATGAGATGTTAAACTGTGGCCCCCTCTCAGGTGGATGTAATAGATCCCATGACACTATTTCAAAAAAGAGCAGGGAGTTATCCCCAGTGTCCTGGTGAACATTTATCTCTCAATCAACATCACTAAAAACAGATGACATTATTGCATTGCTGTTTGTGGGATCTTGCTGTGTGCAAATTGGCTGCCTGTTTCTTAGATTACAGCAACGACTACATGTCCAAGGTACTTCACAGGGCTGTAAAGAACTTTGGGCATCCTAAAATCATGAAAAGGTCTAAATAAATGCAAGTTTTTCCTTTTAATCTTCCCGTTTATAACCCGGGGCAGTGATGCCAATTGTAGCACTCCATCTTCTTGTCCACTTGTGTTTTACAATGATCTTAATTCAGTGCACAAACCTTCCTGGCTAATGAGCTGTGTAATTATCAGATTTAATTTACAAATTCGCACGTTCAAGGATCATTTGAATTTCCTTTGCACATTATTTTAATGAAGGTGTTAGCCTGTTATAATCAATGAATACCTTTGTTAAAATAGTGAAGATAAGGACTTCATGTGAAACCTGTTACATTTGGTACTAATATTGCTCTCCCTAATTTCAAGCCCATTTTCTCCCGATCCCATTGTTTGAGAGACGATTTGTCAGATAACATTGAAAGATGACATTGTGAGAGTTACTTGGTGGGAGTTACAACTGGGAGACAGGGCCATGGGTGCAGTAGAGTAGTGGTTATATGGACTGTTAATCCAGACATGGCTTTCTGAAAGAAAGAGAGTTACCATGAAGCTGTGGGATTATTCTTAAAAACTCGACTGGCTCGCTCATGTCTTTTAGGGAAGGAAACCTGTCATCCTTACCCAGTTTGGTCTATATGTGACTGCCGTTCTACACCAATGCAGTTGACTCCTAACAGCCCTTTCAAGTGGCTTTATCAACCCCAAAAGGTTCAGGAAGAAGGCACACCACCCACCACCATCTTCTCAGGGTAACTAGGGATAGGCAATAAATGCCGGTCTTGCCAGCAATGCCCACATTACAAGAATGAATTTGAAAAATCCCATATGTTATGACTTTTCTCTTTTCTCCTTCAACACACAATTCAGACTAAGTGGTGAGAAGATATACAACATTATTACAAGGGTTTTAAAAACGTTCACAAAATATCACTGCAATTAAGAATCATATTAAACCTGCTGCTAGCATAGAAAATTATGTGTTAATGGCTCCCAAATAAAACCTTAGGGGCGGATTCTCAAAACATAGTCTTCTTCTGCCAGAAATGCACAATTACCTCTTTTCTTGCTTAAGTTTCAGTGTCTTACATGACCCTTTAACTCCGTTTCTTATTATCAAAGCTTTAGTTTGCTGTCTTAGTGAGATTTTATTTTCAGTCGGAGAATGGTGTTCACTAGCTCATATATGTTTTTTTGGCAGCTAGAAAACCCTTCTGGTAAAATTGCCCAAGGACCAAATGCCACTAACCTGGCCCAATGTGCAGGAGGCAGCTTAATGGACACTGCCTGCCGGTGTGAGTCTCAGAAAATCTGACCCTCCTTACAGAAAGAAAGAACTTGCATTTATATAGAGCCTTTCATGAGCGTCGGGCATCCCAAAGGCAATGAAGTACTTTTGGGATTAAAACAGAAAATGCTGGAAATACTCAGCAGGTCCGGCTGCATCTGTGGAGAGAGAAACAAAGTTAATATTTCAGGCCGATGATACTTGAAGGAGAAAAACTTTTAGGGCTATGGGGAAAGAGCAGAGGAGTGGGATTAATTGGATAGCTCTTTCAAAGGGCCGATACTGGCTTATCATGAATATATCTAATTGTCTTTGGAAATTTACTACTCAATCTGCTTCCTCCACTCTTTCAGGCAATATATTTCAGATCAACTTCACGCCATTTGCTGGTGTAATCTCAGTGTTTGCAGTGAGGAGATTGCACAGGCACTAAAATTAACTCCGTTCACGGTATAAAATTAGAACATGGAGCTGCTGTGTTCCATATTTAAGGTCCAGTATAATGTGCGCCTATTGTCAAGAATTACTGTGCAGGTTGCAAGTTCCCAGCTGAGGGATAGTGCAATCCTCCCTGTCAACTGGGGAATTAAGAGAGTATTTCATTACAGTGTTAAACTGGGATGGGAAAAAGAAAGATTTATTGGAAATGGTGGGGTCTTATTGATCTCGTAATAATTTAATTTTATTGGAAGTTGATCACACAATGATCTAATTTTAAGGCTAAGAGGCGATTTGATAGAGGTATAGAAAATCATAAAGGATTTAGATAGAGTAAATAAAGAGAAATTTTTCGAATGGCTGAAGGGTCGATATCAAGAGGCCACAGAGTTAAAGTGAATGGCAAAATAACTGGAGGCAAGATGAGGACAAACTTTTTAAAGTAACAAGTGGTTAGGGTATGAAATGCACAGCCTGAAAGGATCATGGATACAGTTTCAATAGTAGCCTTCAAAATGGAATTGGAGAAATACTTGAAGGAGAAAAAGTTGGAGGGATATAGATAAAGAGCAGGGGAATGGGACTAACTGGATTGCTTTTCAAAAGAGCTGGTGCAGACTCAATGGGCTGAATGGCCTCCTTCTGTGCTGTACCATTCTGTGAGCCTATGGTTCTATTTATTGGAAATTGATTTCATAATTGAGGATTTACTGAAAATTGATCATGCATTGATCTATTTTTAACAGATTTTTTTCAATTGTTTCAAAATTGGGGCACATTAAAGCTGACCTCACAGGTCTGCTGGTTGTCATAGAGTCATAGAATTATCACTGAAACAGGCCCTTCGGCCCGTCGCGTCTGTGCCGGCCATGAAGCACCTAGCTATTCTAATCCCATTTTCCAGCACTTGTTGGAACCAGGTTGTGTTAAGGTTGGTATTTTAGGGATGGGATGGGGATATTTGCAATAATTTAAATGATAACAAATATGAAGCCTCCTGCTCCCAAATTGTTGCACTGAAAGAAAACCCTCTAAGGTTCAGACTTGCACTTGTTCCAGTGGCACAGTATAAAAATGGCACGTGGAAATGTTAGACTGGTGGTTGGCCTGTGAAAAGGAGCCGCCCCTTATCATACCACTGTCTGACACACTGCGACTTTTTAAAATTCATTCATGGGGTGTGGGCGTCGCTGGCTAGGCCAGCATTTATTGCCCATCCCTAATTGTCCTTGAGAAGGTGGGGGTGAGCTGCCTTCTTGAACCACTGCAGTCCATTTGAGGTAGGTATACCCAGTGCTGTTAGGAAGGGAGTTCCAGGATTTTGACCCAGCGACAGTGAAGGAACGGCGATATAGTTCCAAGTAAGGATGGTGTGTGACTTGGAGGGGAACTTGCAGGTGGTGGTGTTCCCATGAATTTGCTACCCTTGTCCTTCTAGTTGGTAGAGGTCGCGGGTTTGGAAGGTGCTGTCTAAGGAGCCTTGGTGCATTGCTGCAGTGTATCTTGTAGATGGTACACACTGCTGCCACTGTGCGTCGGTGGTGGAGGGAGTGAATAAGAACATAAGAAATAGGAGCAGGAGTAGGCCATTCGGCCCTTAAAGCCTGCCCCGCCATTCAATAAGATCATGGCTGATCTGCCCCAGACCTCAACTCCTCTTTCGTGCCAGCTTCTCATAGCCCTCAACTCCCCGATATTTCAAAAATCTATCTACCTTCTCTTTAAATACGTTCAGTGATCTAGCCTCCACAACTCTCTGGGGTAGAGAATTCCAGACATTCACTACCCTCTGAGAGAAGAAATTCCTTCACATCTCAGTTTTAAATAAGTGTCCCCTTATTCTGTAATATGACCCCTAGTTCAAGATTCCCCCACGAGTGGAAACATCTTTTCAACATCTACCCTGTCAAGCTCCCTCAGAATTTTGTACGTTTCAATAAGATCACCTCTCATTCTTCTAAACTCTAATGAATAAAAGGCCTAACCTGTTTAGCTGTTCTTGATAAGTCAACCCCTTCATCCCATGAATCAGCCGAGTGAATCTCTTTTGAACTGCCTCCAATGCCAGTATATCCTTTCTTAAATATGGGGACTAAAACTGTATACAGTACTCCAGGTTTGTGCATGGGGTGCCAATCAAGTGGGCTGCTTTGTCCTGGGTGGTGAAGAGCTTCTTGACTGTTGTTGGAGCTGCACCCATCCAGGCAAGTACAGAGTATTCCATCACACTCCTGACTTGTGCTTTTTGATGGTGGACAGGCTGCAGGATTCCTAGCCTCTGACCTGCTCTTGTAGCCACAGTATTTATATGGCTACTCCAGTTCATTTTCTGGTCAATGGTAATCCCTAGGATGTTGATAGTGGGGGATTCAGCGATGGTAATGCCATTGAATGTGAAGGGCAGATGGTTAGATTCTCTCTTGTTGGAGATGGTCATTGCCTGGCACTTGTGTAGCGCGAATGTTACTAATGATTATGGTCTCTCCCTTCGCCCCCACCCCACCTCCATCTTATAAATAGAGGATACCACACAGGTTCCAGTGTCAAAAGCCGTTTGTCTGAGAGGAGCCCAAGTGGCTGAACAATAATATACAACCAATTATGTTGGAGCTCCTTGAGTTTGCTCCAGAGGTATTCTGTTTATTAATTGCTGATAAGAGACTCAAAACATATCCTCAGCTGTGGAGATTTCACACAAAGAGCTGCAAGTGCCGAAAACCTAAAATGAAAGTAAATATGTAACATGCTCAATATAAATTAATATACGTTAAACTTGCCAGATAGGCAGTCAAAACTTTGATATGCCTCTTCACTTTTCAGATGCTTTGTATTGCAGGTATTAAGATTTAAAAATGTAAGTAATTGCTTGTAATGAAAGAGATAAATTAAGAGCTGAGTGTGCCAACTCAGCTGACAGGAATGTTATGGCGACAAGTGCAGCTGATGCTGTATGAGCTCAGTCCACCATTTTTCTGGGTGGCTTGTGTCCTTACGATGAGTGAATTTCAGTAGTGACTGCTCAGGGAGTCGGGGCCTGTAGTCGGGGGCTGTCTTTGAGGAGGCTCACATCAGTTTTGTTAACAAACGTTTGGGTTGCCAATCCTTCGGGATTGTCCTGGAGTCTTCAGGAATCTAAGGTTAATTTCCAGGCCACTAGGGAAACCCAGGAGAAAAAAAAAAAATCATAGGGGCATTAAAACGGTTGGAAGTGAGAGGTCATACGCTGAAACCTCCAAAAATACATCCGACCCGAGTTGGTAACACTAGTTAATGTTTGGTTTGGATAACAAATATCTTCGCTGACTGTTGTGTTGCATAGTTGATTATACCGACTGAGTTGGTTGGATATCAAAAAGGGATCATTTTGTGGATTCTAATTATTAAATTAGTTTTCACATCTGTTTGGAGCATATAAATGTTAACCAATGCAAAAGCAATAGATTTCAATTTTTAATTTAGCCTGTTTCTTTGTTGTCTGGTTTTCAGTGGGCGTTTAAAATCTGATCCTGTCACGTTTGCGCTAAGAATATCAAAAGCAGAACTTACTTAGACTTGCTGTCATGGTCACAATGAAGCTGCAGCAGGGCTTGGGGAAATGAAGCTCAGTGCCACCAACAAGGAGAGCAGCAGCACTGAAGTAGCCATAGCTGTGGCTCAGTTGGTCGCACTCTTGTACCTGAGTTAGGAGATTATAGGTTTAAATCCTAGGGTATTAGGCTGAAGTGCTGTTTGCCTTCTCATGTGGATGAAAAGCTGCATTTTCCATGACTACAGAAGAAGAGTAGGGGAATTATCTGTGGTGTCCTGGCCAATAATTATCTCACAATCAATATCACCAAGAAACAAACAGGTTATCTGGCTGTTATTACATTGCTGCTTATGGGAGCTTGCTGTGTGCAATCTGGCTGCTGCATTTTAATGGTGAACACATTTCAATAGGTACTTCATTTGCTTTGGGATGTTGCAATATGTGTGCAAGCTTTTATTTCTTGTGCCAATGGAGGCTGCAGGACAGATGATAGTTAAAAAAAGTTCTGTTGATTTCGCCCTGTCCCTTTGTTGAGGTTTGGATTGTTGCATGATTGCATGTTGGATTATTGGATGAGATAGTTGCATCTTGTGTTTCAAGCTTCTTTCCCCCTGTCCCTTTGAAAGGATTTTCTCTCTTATTTTATAGTCAAGTTCATTATTCCAGCCTGCTAGGTGTTCACCTGCAACATCTGGTCACAATCGCTCCACATTATAAAGTAGAATCACCAAGGACGCTGCCAGTGCACAAATGTCTTCTGTTAAATATATAATGGATTTTTTTTTTTACAAATACCAAGGACAGCGTCAGCATTTGTTTGTTTGAGAGTTGTCAGCCTCATGTAGCTAATATTAGCTGCCACTGGGTGGCAGGAGTTCTTCTGTCAGCTGTTTCAGAACACAATCCTTGAGTTGGTTTGTTCGGTATACGCTCAATAGTTTTCTACCCATTCAGGGTCAAAGCAAGTGCCCTGATTTAAAAGAAGACATAATGCTCGCCCCATGGAATCACCCGCAAGAAGGAAATGTGGCACACGATAAAAACAAGTGCAATTCCATCATTGACGTCACAATATTGATAATTTATTATGTGCAGTCCTTGTGTTTTTTTTAATTCATTCATGGGATATGGGTGATGCTGGCAAGGCAAGCATTTATTGCACATCCTTAACTGTCAACAGACGTGGTCTCTTCAGACTACTAGAAAAGATCAGATGTCCACCAAAGCTACTAAGTATCATCACCTCATTCCATGACAATATGAAGGCACAATTCAGCATAGCGGCGCCTCATCAGACCCCTTTCCTATCCTGAGTGGCGTGAAACAGGGCTGTGTTCTCGCACCTACACTGTTTGGGATTTTCTTCTCCCTGTTGCTCTCACATGCATTCAAGTCTTCAGAAGAAAGAATTTTCCTCCAAAGATCAGGGGGCAGGTTGTTCAACCTTGCTCGCCTAAGAGCAAAGACCAAAGTACAGAAAGTCCTCATCAGGGAACTCCGCTTTGCTGACGATGCTGCATTAACATCTCACACTGAAGAGTGTCTGCAGAGTCTTATCAACAGGTTTGTGGCTGCCTGCAACAAATTTGGCCTAACCATCAGTCTCAAGAAAACGAACATCATGGGGCAGGACGTCAGAAATGCTCCATCCATCAATATCGGTGACCACGCTCTGGAAGTGGTTCAAGAGTTCACCTACCTAGGCTCAACTATTACCAGTAACCTGTCTCTCGATGCAGAAATCAACAAGTGCATGGGAAAGGCTTCCACTGCTATGTCCAGACTGGCCAAGAGAGTGTGGAAAAATGGTGCACTGACACGGAACACAAAAGTCCAAGTATATCAAGCCTGTGTCCTCAGTACCTTGCTCTACGGCAGTGAGGCCTGGACAACGTATGTCTGCCAAGAGCGACGTCTCAATTCATTCCATCTTCGCTGCCTCTGGAGAATCCTTGGCATCAGGTGGCAGGACCGCATCTCCAACACAGTAGTCCTCGAGGCGGCCAACATCCCAGCTTATACACACTACTGAGTCAGCGGCGTTTGAGATGGCTTGGCCATGTGAGCGGCATGGAAGATGGTAGGATCCCCAAGGACGCATTGTACAGCGAGCTCGCCACTGGTATCAGACCTACCGGCCGTCCATGTCTCCGCTTTAAAGACGTCTGCAAACGCGACATGAAGTCCTGTGACATTGATCACAAGTCGTGGGAGTCAGTTGCCAGTGATCGCCAGAGCTGGCGGGCAGCCATAAAGGTGGGGCTAAAGTGTGGCGAGTCGAAGAGACTTAGCAGTTGGCAGGAAAAAAGACAGAAGCGCAAGGGGAGAGCCAACTGTGTAACAGCCCCGACAAACAAATTTTTCTGCAGCACCTGTGGAAGAGTCTGTCGCTCTAGTATTGGTCTTTATAGCCATTCCAGGCGCTGCTTCACAAACCACTGACCACCTCCAGGCACTTACTCATTGTCTCCCGAGACAAGGAGGCCAAAGAAGAAGAAGAAGAACTATCCTGGAGAAAGTGATGACAAGCTGCCTTCTTGTACTCCCACAGTGCTGTTAGGGAGGAAGCTCCAGGACTTTGACCCAGTGACGATGAAGGAACAACAATATATTTCCAGTTCAGGTTGGTGTGTAACTTAGAGGGGAACTAGAGGTGGTGGCGTACCCATGTGCCTGCTACCCTTGTTCTTCTAGGTGGTAGAGGTTACCGGTTTGGAAGGTGCTGTCAAATAAACCTTGGCAAGTTGCTGCAGTATATGGCATACATTGGAGTTAACGCTAAAGGTGGTGGCTGGGGTGCCAATCAAGCGGGCTGCTTTGTGTGAATGGCGTTAACCTTCTTGCTGCAGTTAGAGCTGCATTTGTGCAGGCAATTCGAGCATATTCTACGCACTCCTGACTTGTGTCTTGTAGGTGATGGAAAGGCTTTGAGGAGTCAGGAGGTGAGTTAATTGCAGCAGAATTCCCAGCCTCTGATTTGCTCTCGTAGAAAGAGTCGTTATGTGGCTGGTCCAGGAAAGTTTTTGCTCAATAGTGTCCCCCAGGATGTTGATGATGGGGAATTCAGCAATGATAATGCCATTGAATGTCGAAGGGAGGTGGTAAGACTGGAGGAGTGCACTGTCTTTCTCTAGTTCCACTTCTCCACGAGTCACAGCATATATTTAAATGTTTTACCCAATTACCGATACAGCCAATTATATACTTGATGAGATGCATCCAAGGATACTGAGGGAAGTGAGGGTGGAAATCGCAGAGGCACTGGCCATAATTTTTCAGTCTTCCTTAGACTCAGGGGTGATGCCAGAGGACTGGAGAATTGCAAATGTTACACCCTTGTTCAAAAAAGTGTGTAAAGATAAGCCCAGCAACTACAGGCCAGTTAGTTTAACTTCCGTGGTGGGAAAACTTCTAGAAAAAATAATTCGGGACAAAATCAATCGTCACATGGACAAATGCGAGTTAATTATGGAAAGCCAGCATGGATTTCTTCAGGGAAATTCATGTTTAACTAACTTGCTGGAGTTTTTTGAGGAGGTAACAGAGAGGGTTGATGAGGGCAATACTGTTGATATGTTGTACATGGACTTTCAAAAGGCATTTGATACAGTGGCACACAACAGACTTGTGAGCAAACTTGTAGCTCATGGAATAAAAGGGACGGTAGGAACATGGATATGAAATTGGCTGAGTGACAGGAAACAGAGATTAGTAGTTAATGGATGTTTTTTGGGCTGGAGGAAGGTTTGTAGTGGAGTTCCCCAGGGATCAGTATTGGGACCCTTGCTTTTCCTGATATATATTAATGACCTGGACCTTGATGGACAGGGCACAATTTTAAAGTTTGCAGATGATATGAAACTTGGAAGCATTGTGAACTGTGAGGAGGATAGTGTAGAATTTCAAAACAAGAAAGACAATTTGGTGGAATGGGCAGACAGGTGCAGATGAAGTTCAATGCAGAGAAATATGAAGTGATTCATTTTGGTAGGAAGAACATGGAGAGACAATACAGAACAAAGTGTACAATTCTAAAGGGGGTGCAGGAGCAGAGGGACCTGGGTGTATATGTGCATAAGTAATTGAAGGTGACAGAACAGGTTGGGAGAGCGCTTAATAAAGCATACAGTATCCTGGGCTTTATTAATCGGGACATAGAGTACAAGAGCAAGGAAGTTATGTTGAACTTATATAAGACACTAGTTCGGCGTCGGCTGGAGTATTGCGTCCAATTCTGGGTGCCACACTTGAGGAAAGATGTGAGGGTATTGGAGAGAGTACAGAAATGATTCATGAGAATGGTTCCAGGGAAGAGGAATTTTAGTTATGAAGATAGATTGGAGAAGTTCGGACTGTTTTCCTTGGAGAAGAGAAAGCTGAGAGGTGATTTGATAGAGGGCTCTGGACTGAGTCGATAGAAAAAAACAGTTCCCACTCCTGAAAGGATTGAGAATGAGAGGGCACAGATTTAAAGTATTTGGTAAGAGAAGCAAACATGACATGAGGAAAAACTTTCTCGCGCAGCGAGTGGTTAAGGTGTCTGAGAACGTTGTGGAGGCAGGTTCAACTGCAGCATTCAAAAGGGAATTAGACAGTTATATGAAAAGGAAGAATGTGCAGGGTTACAGGGAGAAGGCGGAGGAATGGAACTGAGGGAGTTGCTCTTTCAGAGAGCTGGTGCGGACATGATGGGCTGAATGGCCTTTTTCTGCACTGTAATGATTCTGTGATTTTGTTTCTTTAATAAACAACAAAATTATTAATTTATTATAGAACAAGACTCATTCAATAAAGATGCACAGCTTATTAACACACAGGTTGAAATATGAAAGTATAAATATGTACCCTTCTAAAATAATCCTAATGCACACGCACACATTGGTTAAGAAAAAATAAAGAAGTTTTCTCTGCAGAGATTCAAGTTACAAAAAGACGAAAGAAACCTTGGCCAAATACCTGTTAATTCTTCAAGAAAAAGGATAAGATATGGGATGTTCTCAGCTAGTCTTTTATTCTGGCATCCAAATACGCATAGATGGCTGTCACTGGGATCTTTCTGGAGCAGTTCTTTTCAGGTGACGTCAAGGGTTAGTTTGGCAGGCTGTCCAGGAGAATCAATGCATCAGGGGTTTCAGCTTTCACACTGGATTGTCAGGGTTTCTCAAAGAGGTGGAAAAATGATGAGCTGGTGGCTTTTCTCTCAGCAGGCTTACCCCTAATCGACCCAAAACAATATCCAAAAACTAAACCAACTCTTGCCCACTATAAATCTTGACATGTCAGTTCTCTGTAAACAACTCCCATCATCAGAAGCTCCGACTGTTTCGCTAAAGACATGTGCCTTCCAGTAAGTGTGTTTTTAAACAAAGTTCCAAGTCCTTCCAGTGACCTTTTTTTTGAAAAAAAACAAGTTCAGCAGCTCCTCAGATATTTCCACAGACGTTTACACACAAGTCCTCAAAAATATTAAAACATGGAAACAACTTCATAACAGCTTCATCCTTGGAGGAATGAAATGTAATTTTTAAATGTGTTTCATTACAAAATGTGGGGAAAAAATAAAAGATGAAAAAAAATTAAAACACATTTACACACGCATTCTCATTCACTCTTTACCTGTAACTAACACAGTTATGCCCTGTACCATCTTTGTATTCAGACGGGCGGGATAGAGAGGGAGGTAAAAGGGGTGGAGGAGTTGCATTACTGGTCAAAGAGGATATCACAGCTGTGCTGAAGGAGGGCACTATCCAGTATCCTGGACAGTATCCAGGCTTAGGCTGAGAAGTGGCAAGTAACATTCGCGCCACACAAGTGCCAGACAATGACCATCTCCAACAAGAGAGAATCTAAACATCTCCCTTTGACATTCAACGGCATTACCATCGCTGAATCCCCCACCATTAACATCCTGGGCGTTACCATTGACTAGAAACTGGAGTAGCCACATAAATACTGTGGCTACAAGAGCAGGTCAGAGGCTGGGAATTCTGCAATGAGTAACTCACCTCCTGACTCCACAAAGCCTGTCCACCATCTACAAGGCACAAGTCCGGAGTGTGATGGAATACTCTCCACTTGCCTGGATGGGTGCAGCTCCAACAACACTCAAGAAGCTCGATGCCATCCAGGACAAAGCAGCCCGCTTGATTGGCACCTCATCTGCAAACATTCACTCCCTCCATCACTGACACACAGTGGCAGCAGTGTGTACCGTCTACAAGATGCACTGCAGCAACTCACCAAGGCTCCTTAGATAGCACCTTCCAAACCCGCGACCTCTGCCACCTAGAAGGACAAGGGCAGCAGATGCATGGGTACACCACTGCCTGCAAGTTCCCCTCCAAGTCACACACCATCCTGACTTGGAACTATATCGCCATTCCTTCACTGTCGCTGGGTCAAAATCCTGGAACTCCCTTCCTAACAGCACTGTGGGTGTGCCTACCCCGCATGGACTGCAGCGGTTCAAGAAGGCAGCCCACCACCACCTTCTCAAGGGCATTTAGGGATGGGCAATAAATGCTGGCCTGGCCAGCGATGCCCAAATCCCATGAATGAATTAAAAAAAAACTCCCTGTCCTGCCACCTTCAGGGACCTATGGACATGCACTCCAAGGTCTCTCACTTCTTCTACCCCCTCAATGTCCTCCCGTTTATTGTGTATTCCCTCACTTTGTTTGCCATCCCCTAATGCATTTGCTCACACATTTCTGGATTGAATTTCATTTGCCACTTTTCTGCCCACTCAACAAACCTTTGATATAATTCTGGCGTCTATGGCTATCCTCTTCACTATCAACTACATGGCCAATTTTTGTGTCATCAGCAAAGTTCCCAATTATGCCTCCCACATTTAAGTCCAAATCATTAATATATACCACAAACAGCAAGGGCCCAACACTGAGCCCTGTGGAATACCACTGGAAACTACTTTCCATTCACAAAAACATCCGTCAACTACCGCCCTTTGTTTCCTGTCACTGAGCCAATTTTGGATCCAACCTGCCACATTCCCCTGTATCTCATGGGCTTTCATTTTACTGACCAGTCTGCCATGTGGGACCTTGTCAAATGCCTTACTAAAATTCATGTAGACTACATCCATTGCACTACCCTCATCAATCCTCCTTGTTACTTCCTCAATACTCAATCAAGTTAGTAAGACATGACCTTTCCATAACAAATCCACGCTAACCATCCCTGATTAATCCATGCCTTTCTAAGTGGCAGTTTATCCTGTCCCTCAGAATTGATTCTAATAATTTACCCACAACCGAAGTCAGACTGACCGGCCTGTAATTATTTGGCCTATCCCTCGCAACGATTTTAAACAATGGTACAATGTTCGCAGACCTCCAATCGTCTGGTATCTCACCTGTATCTACTGAGGATTTGAAGATGATCCTCAGAGAATCCACTATTTCTTCCCGGGTTTCCTTTATCAACTTGGGATGCAATCCCTTCGGCCCTGGTAATTTATCCACTTTCATGGATGTCAGACCCCCTTGTACTTCCTCTCTCATTCTGCTTATCATATCTAATATTTCACACTCCTCCTCTTTAACTACAATGTCTGCATCAACCCTCTCCTTTGTGAAGACAGGGACAAAAAACTCATTAAGAACCCTGCCCACATTTTCTGCATCCACACATAAGTTCCCTTGTACATCTCTGATAGGCCCTACCCTTTCCTCAGTTATCCTCTTGCTCTTAATGTACTAATAAAACAACTTCGGGTTTTCCTTGATTTAACCTGCTAATAATTTTTCATGTCCTCTCTTGGCTTTTTGAATTTCCTTTTTTACTTCACGCCTGCACTTTCTATACTCCTCTAGGCTTTCTAAATTATTACATTTTTTGTGATCGGCATAAGCTTTCTTTTTCTGCTTTAACTTACCCTGTAAGCTTCTAGTTAACCAGGGGGCTCCAGATTTGGCCATACCACCCTTTATCTTTGTGGGGACATGCCTACACTGTGACTGTAGTATCTCGCTTTTGAATGACTCCCACTGGTTTGCCACTGATTTTCCTTCAAGTCGTCCACTTCCGCCAGGTCACCTCTCAGTTTCATAGCATTTGCCTTCCCCCAATTTAGACCTTTCACTCCTGTTTTATCTTTGTCCTTTTCCATGATTATGCTAAAACTAACTGTATTATGGTCACTATCTCTAAAATGGTCACCCACTGTTACTTCATCCACTTGCCTAGCTTCACTACCGAAGACTATTGGAGTACTGTGTACAGTTCTGGGCACCACACTATAGGAAGGATGTGATTGCACTAGAGAGGGTGCAGAGGAGATTCACCAGGATGTTGCCTGGGCTGGAGCATTTCAGCTATGAAGAGAGACTGAAAAAGCTAGAGTTGTTTTCCTTAGAGCAGAGAAGGCTGAGGGGAGATATGATTGAGGTATACAAAATTATGAGGGGCATTGATAGGCTAGATAGGAAGAAACCTTTTCCCTTAGTGGAGGGGTCAATAACCAGGCGGCATAGATTTAAAATAAGGTGCAGGAGGTTTAGAGTGGATTTGAGGAAAACGTTTTTCACCCAGAGGCTGGTTGGAATCTGGAATACACTGCCTGAAGAGGTGGCAGAAGCAGGAACCCTAACAACATTTAAGAAGTATTTAGGTGACCACTTGAAATGCCATAGCATACAAGGCTACGGGCCAAGTGCTGGAAAATGGGATGAGAATAGTTAGCCGCTTGATGGCCGGCACAGACACGATGGGCTGAAGGGCCTGTTTCTATGCTGTATAACTCTATGACTAAATCTAGAATTGCACCCACTCTCGTTGGGCTTGTAACGTGCTGGCTAAATAAGGTTCTCTTGAATGCAGTTCAAGAATTTTGTGCCCTCTGTGCCCTTCACTGTTTGTATCCTAGTTGATATTGGGGTGCTTGAAATCCCCAACTGTTATTGCCCTATAGTTTTTGCACTCAGAAATTTGCCTACATATTTGTTCTTCTGTCTTCCTCTCATGATTTGGGGGTCTATAGTACACTCCTAGTAGTGTAGCTGCCCCTTTTTTATTTCTCATCTCCACACTTTTGGCCTCGTTTGATGATTCATTTAGCATATCCTACCTCCTCAAAACTGTTATTGATTCCTTAACTAATAATGCCACCCCCCCTCCTTTTATATCCCCCTCTCTATCCTGCTTGAAAACTCTATATCCAGGGATGTTGAGCTGCCATTCTTGCCCTTCTTTAAGCCAAGTTTCTGTTACAGCAATAATATTGTATTGCCATGTGTCTATCTGTGCCCTCAGCTCATCATCTTCATTTACTATACTCCTTGCATTTAAATGCCCTTAAACACTGCCAAATTCCTGTGCTGCACACTTTTTAACCTTTGCTTCTTCTGTCTTTCAGAGTCACCGCTAACTTTCTGCCTCCCATTCCCTGCCCTGAAATTGTCCCATCTAAGACTGCGCTCAGGTTCCCATCCCCCTGCCAAACTGGTTTAAACCACCCCCAACAGCACTAGCAAACTTTCCAGCAGGGATATTTGTCCCAGTCCTGTTCAGGTGTAGACCGTCTGGCTTGTACAGGTCCCACCTTCCCCAGAACCAGTCCCAATGCCCAGAAATCTGAAGCCTCCCTCCTGCATCATGTCTCCGGCCCCGCATTCATCTGGTGTATTTTACTATTTCTATATTCAGTAGCACGTGGCCTTGGGTGTAATCCGGAGATTACTACCTTTGAGGTCCTGCTTGCTAATCTAGCTCCTAGCTCCTTAAACGCAGCCTGCAGGACCTCATCCCTCTTTCTTTCTATATCATTGGTACCACTGTGGACCACGACCACTGGCTGTGTACCCTTGCCCTCTCGAATGCCTTGTAGCCGCTCGGTGATATCCATGACCCTTGCACCAGGGAGGCAACATACCATCCTGGAATCACAGAAATGCCTGGCTGTTCCCCTAACTATAGAATTCCCTACCACTATTGCTCTCTTGTCTTTTCTCCTCCCTCCCTGCACAATTACCCTTTGTGTCCTGCCACTGAGCCAATTTTGTATCCACCTTGCTGCATTTCCTTGGATCTCATGTGATTTTTTTTTAACCAATCTGCTATGTGGGACCTTGTCAAAAGTCTTGCTAAAATCCATGTAGACCACATCAACAGCACTCCCCTCATCTATCGTCCTTGTTACTTCTTCAAAAAATTCAGTCAAGTTGGTCAAACAAGATCTTCCTTTATCAAATCCATGCTGACTATCCTTGAATTAACCTGTGCCTTTCTAAGTGACAGTTTATCCTGTCTCTCAGAATAGATTCCAATAATTTGTCCACTACTGAGGTTAGACTAACTGGCTGTAATTACTTGATCTATCCCTTGCTCCATTTTTAAACAGAGGTACAACGTTAGCAATTCTTCAATCCTCTGACACCACACCTGTATCCAGTCAGCATTGGAAAATATCTCTTATCCTCCTCCCACCTGTGATATTGTTTCAACATATTAATGTGACACAGCCAATTCTTTTTCCAGTGATCTGGGTGTCAATCAACTAATTTACTTTACCAATCCTTTTGACTGCTCTATATGGTCCACTGAACCGTGCTTTCAGCGTTTCACCCTATAAAGACAGTAATACTATCACCCTGGTTTAAATGTTCGGGTCATGACATGCTTGTCAGACCATTTCTTCATTGTTTGGGAAGCTTTAAGGTGTTCCTGAGCCACTTTACAGACTCTCGTGATTTGCTCCTAGAACACGGGTATGTAATCTAATACGGAAGATTCCTCCCTCTGTTCTAAAAACCTTTCTCTGATTAGCTTTAGAGAACCTCCTACCTCAGGTCCATAAACTAATTCAAAAGGACTAAAACCAGTAGACTCATTAGGTGAATCTCTGGTGCAAGCAAAAGAAATTCCAGCCCTTTGTCCCAGTCATGGGGATGTTCATGAAAATATGCCCTGATCGTCATTTTGAGGGTCTGATGGTACCGTTTTAAAGCCCATTGTGCCTGTGGGTGGGATGCTATGGACTTTAACTGTTTTACAGCTAGATTAAGGAATGGGAATTGGACGTGCCAGTTTTATGGCACATTTTACAAAACTGCAGCACGTCCTTGTAAAGACCTGGACAGTAGAAATGTTGACTTATACATGATTGGGTCTTCCGTATCCCGAAATGTCCCGCCATAGGAATTTCATGGGCTATCCTTAATATTTCCCAGTGATACTTGGTTGGTACTACTATCTGGTGAATAACTGTCCATTCTTAATCCACAGGTCTGTGAGGGTATCTCCACTTCCTCATCAGAACACCATTTTTAATTTAGTAGCCATCCGGAACTCCCTTTGCTTCAGCTTCAGTTGGAGCCAATTGTACCACTTTACTTAACTCTGGATTGGCTTGATGAGCCTTGATCTAAGACTTACTGAACTTTTCCTTCAGATTATCCAAGTCCTCAAAGAAAGGTTCAGATATTCGGGTATCTGTCTGTGGTGCCAATTTGACCTCCGACAATGGAACTTACTTAGTCATTGCTCAGGTCACTGCACATGAAAGAAAAATTCACGTAACCTTTTCCTGCAACTGCTCTGTCTCTTTGACTTTACTTGGTCTTTCCACGATTACTGGAGAAGCTACTAATTTAGCTCCGGCCAAATCATTCCCCAGGGTTTGGTCAACTCCGTCTACAGGTAAACTATGGACAGCTCCTACATTTACCATTCTAGACATTATGTCATACTCTAGGTGCACCCGATACAAAGTATACACTCCCTGCCAATACCATTCACTAAAACCTTGGCATTCAATGTGCTCTCTGGTGGAAAGGTCATGCCTTTCCCCAGCAAAAGAGTTTGGGTGGCTCCTGTATCCCTAGGGATAACTATAGGTTTACCTGCCTCATTTGATGGATAGGGAGTTACTTTTTCTTTTGACAAGAATTCCCTATAACTCTCAGGTATCTTGTTCACGACCCTTGCACTGACAGTGGTTTTTGTATTTGGCCTTGCAGCTGCAGTCAGAGCTATGGCCTGATTTGTCATACTCTCGATTAGAGCCCCTTTCTCTGCATTGGCCTTGTGTACCCCAATAAGTCCCATGGGTTTACCCTGCAACTTCCAGCATTCTGCATGAAGGTGTTCCACCTTGTGGCAATGACAACACTTAGGCTTTCGGACCTCACTTCCACCCTCAGCATCTACCTTTCTGGCCTGAGGAGGAGATCCCGGGACGTTCCAAGCTGCCCCTTCTTGTCTCCAGCTGCTTCCCTTCCTTTCACCCTCCCACCTTCTATCCTTCTCGGGTTTGTCGGGGTGATGGAAAAAGGGTTTGGGCTTGTGGACAAGCTCGTAATTATCAACGATCTCAGCTGCCTGTTTGGCTGTTGAAACCTTCCGGTTTTCTATGTGGGTTCTTAATAATAGAGGGAATTAATTTTTAAATTCTTCCAGGAGAATTATTTCCCTAAGGGTCTCTTCTGTAGCCTCTACCTTTAGTGCCCACATCCAATTATCAAAGTTAATTTGCTTTACCCTATCATATTCTATATATTTTTTTTATTTCATTCATGGGATGTGGGCGTTGCTGGCCAGCATTTATTACCCATCCCTAATTGCCCTTGAGAAGGTGGTGGTGAGCTGCCTTCTTGAACCACTGCAGTCCATGTGAGGTGGGTACACCCACAATGCTGTTAGGAAGGGAGTTCCAGGAATTTGACTGACTTCGGAGGTTTTGAAATTTCTGCCTGTAAACTTCAGGGACCACCTCATAAGGAGCAAGAATAGCCTTTTGTGCCATCTCATAATCTGCAGAAGTCTCTTCAGAAAGCATAGCATAAACTTTGTGAGCTCTGACGATCAACCTGCTTTGCATGAGCAGTGTCCAGTTTTCTTCCGGCCACCTCATCAGTGAAGCTAGCTTTTCAAAAGAAATTAAAAATGCCTCTACATCCCTGTCCCCAAACTTCGGGAGGCTTGTACAAATCTAAACAGTTCCCCACTGGGTCCTGGGTTGGAGTCAGGTCTTTCCTCTCCAGAATTTTCATCAGGGTCAAGGCCACCCTTTTGTTTCAGTTCCAGCATTTTTAATTGGAATATCCGCTTTCACTCCCTTTCCCTCTCCTACCTCTCTTCTCTTTCCCTTTGCAATTCTAGCTCCAGCATATGAAATTCTCTTTCTTTTTCCATTTCCTCTCTCTGAAGTGCTTCTCTTTCAAGTTCAAGTTTTCCCGTTTCTTTTTCCTGTTCAAGCTGCTTCATCTGCAACTGAATTCTAGCCAATTCATCTGAACTACCAGCTGGATTGTCTTTTCCTTCTTCCAATTTCAATTACCTCAATTATGTCTACTTTCTTAGCTTCTGGTTTTAACTCTAACTCCAACTTTTCTGCCAATTCTATTAGCCCAGCCTTGGTTAAGGTTTTCAAATCACCCAGGGATAAATCTTTCCTCTCCAGAAAGGTTGCAGCAACTGACAAAACCATTACAGTAGTGTAAATATTACTCAAATGCACAAGAAACCTGGTGTTATCCTTTTCCCCTTTCCAATTATTATTACCCCACTTGCAATTGCAGTTCGTCGGCTTTAGGTTATCATGGACGAGCCCCCAATTATATGTTATGACCGAGGTTGGAGGAGTGCACTGTCTTTCTCTAGTTCCACTTCTCCATGGGTCACAACATATATTTAAATGTTTTACCCAATTACTGATACAGACAATTATATATTTGATCTATTTTAGTTTCAGGATAAAATCCATCAACCAGGTTTCTTTAAAAAAACAACAAAATTATTAATTTATTATAAAACAAGACTCATTTAATAAAGATGCACAGCTTATTATCACACAGGTTGAAATATGAAAGTATAGATACATGCCCTTCTAAAATAACCCCAACACACATGCATACTCACACCAGTTAAAGAACAAACAAAGAAGATTTCTGTGCAGAGGTTCACTTTGCAAAAAAGACAAAAATTACTTAGGTTAATTCTTGAAGAAAAAGGATAAGATATGGTATCTTCTCAGCTGGTCCTTTATTCTGGCATCCAAATACGCATAGACGGTTGTCACTGGGATCTTTTTGAAGCAGTTCTTTTCAGGCGACATCGAGAATGAGTCTGTCAGGCTTTCCAGGAGAATCACTGCATCAGGGGTTTCAACTATCACACTGGATTCTCAGGGTTTCTCAAAGAGATGAAAAAGGATGAGCCGATGGCTTCTCTCTCAGCAGGCTTATCCCCAACTGAACCAAAACAATATCCAAAAATGAAATCAACTCTTGACCACCATAAACCTTGACATGTCACTTCTCCGTAAACAATTTCCAGAGTCAGAAGGCTCCTGACATTTACTTAGCTTAAGACATGTGGCTTCCAGTAAGTCTGTTTTTAAACCAAGTCCCAAGTCCTTCCAGTGACCTTTTTTTGAAAAAAAAACAAGTCCAGCAGCTCCACAGATATTTCCACAGACTTTTACACACAAGTCCTCAACCAATATTAAAACATGGAAACACCTTCATAACAATGGTCATTACCTGGTACTTGTGTGGATGACTATGTTAAATGGTGAATCAACATAAATTAATTTGTTCACAAGAGATTCAAAGCATTCTATTTAATGTACTTTGCAGTTAAAAAATAATAGAAAAATATTTTGTTCAATATAAAGTGAAAATATACTTGAAAAGGGAACAGTACAGAGGGAAATGCTGGCATAATGCTAATGTCACTGAACGCGTATTCCACAGGCCCAAAATAATGCCCTACAGACACGGGTTCAAATCTTGTGGAATTTAGATTCATTAATTAATAAAAATCTGGAATTGAAAGCTACTCTCAGTAATGGTGCCATGAAACTATTGTTGATTGTTGTAAAACCCATCTGATTCACTAATGCCCTTCAGGGAAGGAAATCTGTTATCCTTACCTGGTCTGACCTTCATGTGATTGCAGACCTACAGCAATGTGGTTGACACTTAACACTCTCTGACATGGCCTAACAGCTACTCAGTTGTCAAGGGAAATTAGGGATGGGCAACAAATGCTGGCCTTGCCAGTGATGCCCACATCTGACAGAAGAATAAGAAAAAAATTGTAGAGCTATGGGAAAAGAGCAGGGGAGAGGAAAAATTTAAAGAGTTAGCACAGGGCCAAATGGCCTCCTTCTGTGCTACACGATTCTACAAAGCATATTAATGCTTACCAAATTTTAAAAGAGCTGGACCAATACGTTGAGGAACCAACTAGAGAACAGGCCAACCTAGACTGGGTATTGTGTAATGAGAGAGGAATAATTGACAATCTAGTTGTGCAAGACCCCTTGGGGATGAGCGAACATTCTTTGGGCCTCCTTATCTCGAGAGACAATGGATACGCGCCTGGAGGTGGTCAGTGGTTTGTGAAGCAGCGCCTGGAGTGGCTATAAAGGCCAATTCTGGAGTAACAGGCTCTTCCACAGGTGCTGCAGAGAAATTTGTTTGTTGGGGCTGTTGCACAGTTGGCTCTCCCCTTGCGCCTCTGTCTTTTTTCCTGCCAACTACTAAGTCTCTTCGACTCGCCACAATTTAGCCCTGTCTTTATGGCTGCCCGCCAGCTCTGGCGAATGCTGGCAACTGACTCCCACGACTTGTGATCAATGTCACACGATTTCATGTCGCGTTTGCAGACGTCTTTATAACGGAGACATGGACGGCCGGTGGGTCTGATGCCAGTGGCGAGCTCGCTGTACAATGTGTCTTTGGGGATCCTGCCATCTTCCATGCGGCTCACATGGCCAAGCCATCTCAAGCGCCGCTGACTCAGTAGTGTGTATAAGCTGGGGATGTTGGCCGCTTCAAGGACTTCTGTGTTGGAGATATAGTCCTGCCACCTGATGCCAAGTATTCTCCGAAGGCAGCGAAGATGGAATGAATTGAGACGTCGCTCTTGGCTGGCATACGTTGTCCAGGCCTCGCTGCCGTAGAGCAAGGTACTGAGGACACAGGCCTGATACACTCGGACTTTTGTGTTCCGTGTCAGTGCGCCATTTTCCCACACTCTCTTGGCCAGTCTGAACATAGCAGTGGAAGCCTTACCCATGCGCTTGTTGATTTCTGCATCTAGAGACAGGTTACTGTCTCATAATATGATAGAATATTACTATCATAATATGATAGAATTCTTCATCAAGATGGAGAGTGACGTAGTTGACTCTGAGACTAGGGTCCTGAATCTTAGTAAAGGTATGAGGCGCGAGTTGGCTTTGATGGATTGGGAAACGTTACTTAAAGGGATGACGGTGGAAAGGCAATGGCAAACATTCAAAGAACGCATGGATGAACTGCAACAATTGTTTATTCCTGTCTGGCGCAAAAGTAAAACGGGAAAGGTAGCCAAACCATGGCTTACAAGGGAAATTAGAGATAGCATTAGATCCAAGGAAGAGACATACAAATTCGCCAGAAAAAACAACAGACCTGAGGATTGGAAGCAGTTTAGAATTCAGAAAAGGAGGACCAAGGGATTGATTAAGAAAGGGAAAATAGAGTATAAGAACAAGCTTGTGGGGAACATAAAAACTGACGATAAAAGTTTCTATAGGTATGTGAAGAGAAAAAGATTAGTGAAAACAAATGTAGGTCCCTCACAATCAGAAACAGGGGAGATGTTAGGAAGCACTTCTTCACACAAAGGGTGGTAGGGGTTTGGAACGTTCTCCCACAAACAACAGTTGAAGCTAGAACAGTTGTGAATTTTAAATCTATGATAGATAGATTTTTGTTAAGCAAAGATATTAAGGGATATGGGCCAAAGGCAGGTATATGGAGTTAGGCCGTGGATCAGCCATGATCTCATTGAATGGCGGGACAGGCTCGAGGGGCTGAATGGCCTACTCCTGTTCCTATCTTCCTATGTTCCTATATTATGGGGAACTAAGAAATGGCTGACCAACTAAATGCTTACTTTGGTTCTGTCTTCACAAAGGAGGACACAAATATCATACCAGAAATGCTGGGGAACATTGGATTTAGTGAGAGAGAGGAACTGAAGGAAATCAGTATGAGTAGAGAAATGGTGTTGGGGAAATTGATGGGATTGAAGGCTGATAAATCCCCAGGGCCTGATGGTCTGCATCCCAGAGTACTTAAAGAAGTGGCCCTAGAAATAGTGGATGCATTGGTGGTCATCTTCCAAGATTCTACAGACTCTGGAACAGTTCCTACAGATTGGAGGGTAGCTAATGTAGCCCCACTATTTACAAGGGAGGTCGAGGGAAAGCAGGGAATTATAGACCAGTCAGCCTGACGTCGGTAGTGGGGAAAATTCTAGAGTCCATTATCAAAGATTATTTAGCAGAGCACTTGGAGAACAGTGGTAGAATCAGACAGAGTCAGCATGGATTTACAAAAGGGAAATCATGCTTGACAAATCTACGAGAATTCTTCGAGGATGTAACTAGTAGAGTTGATGAGGGAGAACCAGTGGATGTGGTTTATTTGGACTTTCAGAAAGCTTTCGACAAAGTCCCACATAAGAGATTAGCATGTAAAATTAAAGTGCATGGGATTGGGGGTGGTGTATTGCGCTGGATAGAAAATTGGTTGGCAGACAGGGAACAAACAGTAGGGATAAATGGGTCTTTTTCCGAATGGCAGGCAGTGACTAGTGGGGTACCGCAGCGATCGGTGCTAGGACCCCAACTTTTCACAATATACATTAATGATTTAGATGAGGGAACTAAATGTAATAGCTCCAAATTTTCAGATGACACAAAATTGGGTGGGATGATGAGTTGTGAGGAGGATGCAGAGAGGCTTCAGGGTGATTTGGACAAGTTGAGTGATTGCGCAAATGCATGGCAGATGCAGTATAATGTGGATAAATGTGAGGTTATCCACTTTGGTAGTAAAGACAGGAAGGCAGATTATTATTTGAACGGCTATAAACTGAGAGGGGAATATGCAACGCGACTGGGTGTTCTCGTACACCAGTCACTGAAGGTAGGCATGCAGGTGCAACAGGCGGTAAAAAAGGCAAATGGTATCTTGGCCTTCATAGCGAGAGGATTCGAGTACAGGAGCATGGATGTCTTGCTGCAATTATACAGGGCCTTGGTGAGGCCACACCTGGAATATTGTGTGCAGTTTTGGTCTCCTTATCTGAGGAAGGATGTTCTTGCGATAGAGGGAGTGCAGTGAAGGTTTACAAGACTGATTCCTGGGATGGCGGGACTGACGTATGAGGAGAGATTGAGTCAGTTAGGATTATACTCGCTGGAGTTCAGAAGAGTGAGGGGGAGTTCTCACAGAAACCTATAAAATTCAAACAGGACTTGACAGGGTAGATGCAGGAAGGATGTTTCCGATGGTGGGGGAGTCCAGAACTAGGGGTCATAGTCTAATGATACGTGGTAAACCATTAAGGACTGAGATGAGGAGAACTTTCTTCACCCAGAGAGTGGTGAACCTGTGGAATTTGCTTCCACAGAAAGCAGTTGAGGCCAAAACATTGTATGTTTCCAAGAAGGAGTTAGATATAGTTCTTGGGTTTAAAGGAATCAAAGGATATGGGGCGAAAGTGGGAACAGGCCACTGAGTTGGAGGATCATAATGAATGGCGGAGCAGGCTTGAAGGGCCAAATGGCCTACTCCTGCTCCTATTTTCTATGTTTCTATGTTTGACTAGAACATCGAGGAAGCAGTATGAGTGTTATTACACTGTTACTGTAGTAACAAGCACATTTTGGGCAAATTTACATTCGATTTGTCAGATAAATTAATTTATGTTCAGGATGTTCAGTGTGATTCTTTCCAACATCTGGGAACCAGAAACAACATAAAGACTAAACATGGTGGCAGCGAGTGTCTGCGAGTAAACCTAGAACATTTTTAAAAGCATAAGATTGAGAAAAACTGAGTGACTCGTGTGAAAACGCTAAAAAAAAACGAAATGTCAGCCGGGACAAGAATGAATGTATTGCTACAGCCCATCATGAATTGGGAAGCTGATGATGTCGTAGAGGCATTTGAGAAGTTTAAACAAAAGTGCAATTTGGCATTCTGTAGTTTCCTAAAAGGCATAACTGCAGAGGAGAGGGTCAGCTATATCCTTCTGTGGGATGGAGAGAAAGGATTAAATTTATTTAACAGTTGGGACCTAAGCGAAGAGGACAGTAGAAACCCAGATAAAATTTTTGAAAGATTCAGCACCCATCTCCAGCCAAAATAAAATCATTGGATATACTGAAATGAATTTAAAGGCTTCAGACAGGAACTAGGTGAGCCTATTGACAATTTTGTAACAAGATTGAAAAATGCAGCCAGAAAATGTAAATTTAAGGACACAGATGAATGGCTGATAGCTCTGCACATCCTGAAGTACGGAAAGTTCTAATCAGATAGAACAAGCTCACAATATTGCAGGCTGTAGACAATGCCAGAGCACAGGAAGCCAAGAGCAGACAGATGAAGACTCTGACCTCCCAAATGGCTAGCCTTCAGTTAAGCCAACAGACAGGCAGCAGGGTTGATGCAGTGAAACAACAGCTAAAGAATGTACACCAAACAGAGAGAAAGGCATGCAGGAGCTGTGGATGACCACATGAATTGACAGATAGAAGGAAATATCCCGCATATGGATCAATCTGCACATTAGTGGACCAATCACTGGGAAAAGATGTGCAGAACAAGGCAAGAAGGTGGTAGACGAGTCATCAGAGCCAGAGTAACAGGGTGAAGGAATAGTGAAAGAAACCAAAACATCCATATCCTGGAAGATGGCGATGGATTTGAGAACATGATAGACATAGGAACCATAGAATTGCATGAAATGTCTGGATGTGACAGTTCCCAGAGAAAAGAAATTCACACAACCATTCAGATCAGGAAGAGGCTGAGAAATAATCCCACAGCGGTAAATCTGAAGGTGAAGATTGATACTGGAGCTCAGAGTAACATCATCCCGCTCAGACTATACCAGAAGATGTTTCCTGAAAATTTGGAGAAAAATGATTATCCAAGGGAAGGTGCTCTGAAACCAAACAATGTCATGCTAACAGCATATGGGGGAACTGAGATTCGACAGCTAGGAACAATCCAAATTAGAGGGACACACAAAGGAAAAGATGTTAACTGTATGTTCTACGTCACAGAAACAGATGGGCCAACTATCCTGGGGTTGAGCAGTTGTGAAGAGCTACAGATTATCTCAGTAAACCATGAGGTGAAGGAGGCGACACTGAGGGTTGAAGATAGTACACCCATGGAAAAGCGCCCTCTGATAAGCAAAGAAGATCTGGTACAAATATACCCAGAGTGTTTTGATGAGATGGTTGGATGCTTCGAAGATTTTGAGTATCACATCCCTATTGACCCAGCGAAGAAACCAGTGATACATCCCCCATGTAAAGTACCAGGAGAACTAAAAGGAAAGCTTGAAAGAGAGCTCTTAGAAATGGAAGTAAAGAAGGTAATTGCCAGAGTCACAGAGCCTACAGATTGGGTAAATTCCATCGTGGTGATAGAGAAGCCTGGATACCAAAGATCTTAACCAAGCAATAAAGAGGAATCACTACCCTATTCCAACATTGGAAGAATTCACACCAGCACTGGCAGGGACAAAAGTTTTCAGCAAGTTTGATGCCAGAAATGGCTACTGGAATGTGGAGCAGAATCTTCACTGTTGACAACATTCAACACACCCTTTGGACGGTACAAATTCCTGCGTCTACCCTTTGGCCTCAAAGTGAGCCAGGATGTGTTCCAGTAGAAAGTAGACGAGACATACAGGGGATACAAAGGAGCAGTCTGCATAGCTGATGATATCCAGATATATGGTGTAGATGGAAAAGATCATGACAACCATCTACATGAAGCCTTGGAGAGAACCAGGAAAGCTGGGATTAAGCTAAACACAGACTAATGCATTGTGAAAGTGACAGAATGCTAGTTCTTCGGAATGGTGTACACGCCTGATGGAGTTAAGCCAAGCCCTGAAAGAATCTCAGCCATCTCGGGGATGGAAGCCACACGAGATAAGAGAGAGTTGAGAATTTTCCTTGGCTTAATACAATACATGAGATCCTTTATTCCGCACATGTCAGAACACACAGCAAACCTGCGGGAGCTGATGAAAGAAGATGTAGAATACCAGTGGTCAGAGTCACATGACAGGAGTTTCAACAAACTCAAAAAGGTAGGATGCAAAGAGACAAGTCTGTTGTATTACGACAGAAAGAAACCTGTCACTCTGCAAGTAGATGCTTCCACAAAAGGACTGGGAGCAGCCCTGGTACAAGAGGGAAAGCCAATAGCATTTGCGTCCAAAGCTCTGACATCAGCTGAGACAAGATATGCCAACATAGAGAGAGAGCTTTTGGCAGTCGTGTGTGGATGTAAGAAGTTCATCGTCCAGTGGAGCAGATCTACAAGAAAAAATCTATGTTAAGCATCAGCATGACTGCAGAGGTTACTCTTGAGGCTTCAGAGATATGATTTCACTCTGAAATATAAGCCAGGAAGAGAAATGGACATCCTATCTCAGTTGTCTCCACAGGAGAATCTTCGAGATAGAAGGTCTAGGCATAAAGATTCATCACCTAGTGAACGTAACACCACCAAAACTGAGTCAAATTAGAGATGAGACCAGCAAAGACGAGGAGTTACAGATGCTATTGAGCAAGTGATCCAGGGATGGCCTGATAGGATACAGCACACACAGCCAGCAATATGGCAGTACTGATCTATCAGAGATGACATCTCACTAGAAGATGGTGTTCTGCTGGCCGGATCCAGAATAATCATACCCAAAACAATGCAGGAAGAACTTCTCCAAAAGATACACAAAGGTCACATGGGAATGGAGAAGTGTAAGCTCAGAGTCAAATCAGCTGTGTACTGGATAGGCATATGCAAAGATATCGAAAATATGGCGTCTACATGCAATGTATGCCAGAAGTACAGAAACTCACAACAGAAAGAGGAGATGATAGCTACTGAGGTACCACCCAGACCATGGCATAATGTAGGAATCGATTTATTCACACATAATCAAGAATGGTATCTCATAGTCACAGGCTACTACTCAAAATTCCCTTTTATCCGGAAGATGAAAGACTTGAGAGCCACAACAATAATCTCAGCAGTACGAGTTCTGTTCGCTGAGCAAGGGATTCCTGAAAGATTAATATGTGACAATGGCACCCAATTTACATCCAAAGAATTTAAAGAATTCGCTGACTAGTATGGGTTCAACACCATCGCCTCATCACCACACTACCCACGGGGACACGGATTTATGGAAAGACACGTCCAGACGGTCAAAAGAATATTTTTGAAATGCCAAGAGATGAAGGAAGACCCAAACCTGGCCTTATTGTCACTCCGATCCACACCTCTCAAGGCTGACATGAAATCACCTGTAGAGCTGCTAAATGGAAGAAAATATAAGAAAACTCTGCCAAGCAAAATACATCCTTCAAGTGACCAGGAGGAAGTGAGACAACAACTCACTGAAGCACAGGTAAGAGAGCAACACATCAACAAAAATGCTAAATCCTTACCCAAGCTGTTGAAAGGACAAACTGTACACGTACAGGATCCAATCATGAAAATCTGGAGCTCAGCAAAAGATGTTCGTGAAGCTGAGACTCCAAGGTCATATATCACTGAGATCAAAACCGGTAACCAAATAAGAAGGAACAGAATCCATATTCGACCTACACCTGAGCTGGAGCAACGGAAAAGACCATCAACAACACGAGAAGCATCACTATCCAGTGAGACAACATTAACAACATCACCAGCAAGTGACACAACATCGCCTGTACTGCGTGCCAACTCACCACTACGAGCAACAAATGCCAAATCTAAAAGATGGAGGCACAACATCTTACCGCCCAAACGATACTGTGAATAATATTTTTTTAAAATGCACGCTATAAAAGACTCTAAAAAGGGGTTCAGATTATTTCCACAATTCAGATGATAATCTTCTTTATTTATATTGACAGTTATATTGATATAGGGGCATTTTGTTTTAAAGAAAGAGGGATGTTATTTATGTATATATTGTGATAATATCTGGAAAGTGTTAGGAACTAATTAGCTGGGAGCCAGTTGTTATGTTTAACTTTTCCAGTGGGGGGCCTCATTCACAGCTACACTGGGGAGTCATGTTATATCTAACACAAGAATCAGGCTCTGCAGCACAAAGCATGGTGCTGAATTAAACAAGACTGACTCTAGCCTTTTCTAAATTTAGAGTATGATTCTTTCCAACATCTGGGAACCAGAAACAACATAAATCTGAAATCATAAATTCAACAATTCTAGAAGAACAAATCATGCACAAGAGATTATACTGCAGTGATGCTAACAGTGGTTGCAATGTGGGAGCTGGATGTTTCAGGAACTGAGCCTGGCCAGAAAACTCGCAGTGAGGGTTCAATGTCCCTTTAATAAACACACTTTTCTTTCCAAGGGGTATAAAGTTCTTCTCCCTCCTTTAGGTGGGAAACCCATTCGGGTGATTATTCTGTTAGCCCGAAATCTGTCAACTGATGTACTTGGACTGACCAATACATTTGGAGGATTTTAATTCCCGCCCTCCCTGAAAAATTTATAGTGAAAAGCAATGCAAAAGGTTTTAGAATGGTCTGTGGAAATCTCCACTCTTGCCAGAACATTTGACTTATTTTAAACAGCAATGAGACATGAATTTCAGGACCAAACAGGCCCAAGGGACTGCAAAAATTAGAGGCATGTAACTGAGGCTCAGCTGTTATGTCGCACAAATCTGCAGGGAGTTCTGGGCTCCTGGGTCATTGAAGTGATCATTTGATGTGTTCACAGCCAGACTGCAAAAGAAGCAACAGGAGATCGGAAAGACGCAGAGGGTCATGGAAGAACATAAGAACTAGGAGCAGGAGTAGGCAATTCAGCCCATCGAGCCTGCTCTGCTATTCAATACGATCATGACTGATCTCATCTCGGCCTCAACTCCAATGTCCCGGCATCCACCGTACTCTGGGGTAGTGAATTTCACAGACTCCCGACCCTTTGAGAGAAGTAATTTCTCCTCATCTCTGTTTTAAATCTGCCACCCCTTATCCTAAACTGCTCAATCTCTCTTCATAAGACAAACCCCTCATCCCTGGAATCAATCGAGTGAACCTCCTCTGAACTGCCTCCAATGCAACTACATCCCTCCTCAAGTAAGGGGACTAAAACTGTACGCAATACTCCAGGCGTGGTCTCACTAATGCCTTGTACAGTTGCAGTAACACTTCCCTACGTTTATACTCTATTCCTTTCGCAATAAATGCTAACATTCCATTTGCCTTCCTTATTACCTGCTGCACCTGCATACTAGTTTTCTGCATTTCATGCAAGAGGACACCCAGATCCCTCTGCACCAAAGCACTCTGAAGTTTCTCTCCATTTAGATAATAATTCGCCTTTCTATTCTTCCGATCAAAATGGATAACCTCACACTTATCCACGTTCAACTCCGTCTGCCAAATTTTGGCCCATTCACCTAACCTATCCATATCCATTTGTAAATTTCTTATTTCTTTATTGCAACTTACTATCCCACCTATTTTAGCGTCATCGGCAAATTTGGCTATCGTACCTTCTATCCCTGCATTAATATAGATTGTAAATTGTTGGGTCCCAAGGACTTAACCCTGTGGCACCTGATTAGTTCCATCTTGCCAACCAGAAAAGGACCCGTTTAATCTGACTCTCTTTTTTCTGTTTGTTAGCCAATCCTCTATCCAAGGTAATAAATTGCCCCGAACCCCATGTGATCTTACCTTGTGTATTAACCTTTTGTGTGGCATCTTATCAAATGCCTTCTGGAAGTCCAGATATATTACATCTACAGGATCTCCATTATCCACTTTACTTGTTACACATTCGAAGAACTCTAGCAAATTAGTTAAACACGATTTACCCTTCATAAAACCATGCTGACTCTGGTGGATTGCGTTTTGACTTTCTAAATGTCCTGTTATTACTTACTTAATAATGGATTCGAACAATTTCCCAACGACAGATGTTAAACTAACTGGTCTATACTTTCCTACTTCCTAGGATGGCCTGTTCTCTTAAAAAAAGTGGGTGGCACAGTGGCACAGTGGTTAGCACCGCAGCCTCACAAGTCCAGCGACCTGGGTTCAATTCTGGGTGCTGCCTGTGTGGAGTTTGCAAGTTCTCCCTGTGTCTGTATGGGTTTTCTCCGGGTGCTCCGGTTTCCTCCCACAAGCCAAAAGACTTGCAGGTTGATAGGTAAATTGGCCATTATAAATTGCCCCTAGTATAGGTAGGTGGTAGGGAAATGCAGGGAAAGGTGGGGATGTGTTCGGAATATGGGATTAGTGTAGGATTAGTATAAAATGGGTGGTTGATGGTCGGCACAGACTCGGTGGGCCAAAGGGCCTGTTTCAGTGCTGTATCTCTAAACATAAACTTTCTGCCTCCCTCCCTTTTTGAATAAGGGCGTTATATTAGCATTTTTCCAATCCACTGGAATCTTTCCTGTATCCAGGTAATTTTGGAATATTATAACCAATGGATCCACTATCACCGCTGCCACTTCCTTGAAGACACTAGGATGTAGGCCATCAGGCCCTGGGGACTTGTCTGCCTTCAATACCAATAGATTGCTCAGTACTTTTTCCCTCGTGATGATGATTGTTCTACGTTCCTCCCTTTCTATAACCTCTGCATTACGTGTACTATTGGGATGGTACTCAAAGGAGTTAGCAGACGGACTCAGGTTGGGGCACATCTCCAAAATCACTATTATCCTGCACACTGTTCACAACAAACTATTATCTGGCACACTGACTCAACAAATTATTATCCTGCACACTGTTCCCAAATCACTATTATCTTCCAAACTGTTCCCAACAAACTATTATTCTGCACAATGTTCCCAACAAACTATTATTCTGCACACAGTGCACAAAAAACACAGAGACTGTACACCGACTGAATAAACTATTATCCTGCCCACTGCGCCAACATATTAATATACTGCACAGGCTGTTTACAACAAACTATTATCTTGCAGACTGACACAACCGACTATAGTCCTGCGCACCGTGCAGAACAAACAATTATCCTCCACACTCACCCAACAAACTATTATCCTGCACTCTGACCCAGTGAACTATTATCCCGCACACTGTTCCCAACAAACTATTATCCTGCACACTGACCCAACAAACTATTATCCCGCACACTGTTCCCAACAAATCATTATCCTGCACACTTTTCCCAACAAATCATTATCCTGCACACTGTTCCCAACAAACTATTATCCTACAGATTCACCCAACAAACTGTTATCCTGCACCCAGTTCCCAACAAACTATTATCCTGCACACTGGCCCAACAAACTATTCTCCGGCACACTGTTCCCAACAAAATATTTTCCTGCACACTGACCCAACAAACTATTATCCTGCACCCAGTTCCCAACAAACTATTATCCTGCACACTGGCCCAACAAACTATTCTCCGGCACACTGTTCCCAACAAAATATTTTCCTGCACACTCACCCAACAAACTGTTATCCTGCACCCAGTTCCCAACAAACTATTATCCTGCACACTGACCCAACAAACTATTATCCCGCACACTGTTCCCAACAAATCATTATCCTGCACACTGTTCCCAACAAATCATTATCCTGCACACTGTTCCCAACAAACTATTATCCTACAACACCTTCCCAACAAACGATTATCCTGCACACTGTTCCCAACAAACTATTATCCTGCACACTGACCCAACAAACTATTATCCCGCACACTGTTCCCAACAAATCATTATCCCGCACACTGTTCCCAACAAATCATTATCCTGCACACTGTTCCCAACAAATCATTATCCTGCACACTGTTCCCAACAAACTATTATCCTACAACACCTTCCCAACAAACTATTATCCTGCACACTGACCCAACAAACTATTATCCCGCACACTGTTCCCAACAAATCATTATCCTGCACACTGTTCCCAACAAATCATTATCCTGCACACTGTTCCCAACAAACTATTATCCTACAACACCTTCCCAACAAACTGTTATCCTGCACCCAGTTCCCAACAAACTATTCTCCGGCACACTGTTCCCAACAAAATACTTTCCTGCACACTCACCCAACAAACTATTATCCTGCACCCAGTTCCCAACAAATTATTATCCTGCACCCTGCTCCCAACAACTATTATCCTGCACCCTGTTCCCAACAAATTATCATCCTGGACACTGACCCAACAAACTATTATTTTAAAATTCATTCATGGGATGTGGGTGTCACTGGCCAGGTCAGCATTTATTGCCCATCCCTAATCGCCCTTGAGAAGGTAGTGGTGAGCTGCCTTCTTGAACCGCTGCAGTCCTTGTGGGGTAGGTACACCCACAGTGCTGTTAGGTAGGGAGTTCCAGGATTTTGACCCAGCGAAAGTGAAGGAACGGCGATATAGTTCCAAGTCAGGATGGTGTGTGACTGGGAGGAGAACTAGCAGGTGATGGTGTTCCCATGCATTTGCTGCCCTTGTCTTTCTAGTTGGTAGAGGTCGCGGGTTTGGAAGGTGCTGTCGAAGGAGCCTTGGTCTGTTGCTGCAGTGCATCTTGTAGATGGTACACTCTGCTGCCACTGTGCGTCGGTGGTGGAGGGAGTGAATGTTTGTAGACGGGGTGCCAATCAAGCGGGCTGCTTTGTCCTGGATGGTGTCGAGCTTATTGAGTGTTGTTGGAGCTGCACCCATCCAGGCAAGTGGAGCACATTCCATCACATTCCTGACTTGTGCCTTGTAGATGGTGGACAGGCTTTGGGGAGTCAGGAGGTGAGTTACTTGCCACAGATTTCCTAGCCTCTGACTTGCTCTTGTAGCCACGGTATTTATATGGCTACGCAGTTCCGTTTCTGGTCAATGGTAGCCCCTAGGATGTTGATAGTGGGGGATTCAGCAATGGTAATGCCATTGAATGTCAAGGGGAGATGGTTAGATGCTCTCTTGTTGGAGATGGTCATTGCCTGGCACTTGTGTGACGTGAATTTTACTTGCCACTTATCAGCCTAAGCCTGGATACTGTCCGGGTCTTGCTGCATTTCTACACGGACTGCTTCAGCATCTGAGGAGTCATGAATGGTGCTGAACATTGTGCAATCATCAGCGAACATCCCCACTTCTGACCTTATGATTGAAGGAAGGTCATTGATGAAGCAGCTGAAGATGGTTCGGCTCAGGACTGAGGAACTCCTGCAGTGATGTCCTGGAGCTCAGATGATTAACCTCCAACAACCACAACCATCTTCCTTTGTGCTCGGTATGACTCCAGCCAGTGGAGGGTTTTCCCCCTTATGCCCATTGACCTCAGTTTTGCTCAGGCTCTTTGATGCCATACTCAGTCAAATGCTGCCTTGATGTCAAGGGCAGTCACCTCACCTTTTGAGTTCAGCTCCTTTGTCCATGTTTGAACCAAGGCTGTAATGAGGACAGGAGCTGATTGGCCCTGGCGGAACCCAAACTGAGCGTCACTGAGCAGGTTATTGCTAAGCAAGTGCCGCTTGATGGCACTGTCGATGACACCTTCCATCACTTTACTGATGATTGAGAGTGGGCTGATGGGGTGGTAATTGGCCGGGTTGGACTTGTCCTGCTTTTTGTGTACAGGACATGCCTGGGCAATTTTCCACATTGCAGGGTAGATGCCAGTGTTGTAGCTGTACTGGAACAGCTTGGCTAGGGGCGCGGCAAGTTCTGAAGCACAGGTCTTCAGTACTATTGCCGGAATACTGTCAGGGCCCATAGCTTTTACAGTATCCAGTATCCAGTGCCTTCAGTAGTTTGTATTGTTCTGCACACTGTTTCCAACAAACTATTATTCTGAAAACTGTTACCAACAATTTATTAATCTGCACACTGTTCCCAACAGACGATCATTCTGCACGCTGTTCCTAACAATCTAATATCCTGCACACTGTTCCCAACAAACTATTATCCTGCACACTGTCCCCAACAATGTATTATCTGGCTCCCTGTTCCCAACAAATTATTGTCATGAACACTGTTCTCAATAATCTATTATTCTGCACACTGTCCCCAACAATATATTATCCTGCTCCCTGGGTGAAACAAATTATTATCATGCACACTGTTCCCAACAAATTACTATCCTGCACACTGCTCCTAACAAACTATTATTCTGCACATTGTTCCCAACAAATTATTATCCTGCTTAATGTCGCCAATAATGTATTATCCTGCACACTGTTGCCAACAAATTGTTATCCTACACAGTGTGTACATCAAACTATT
The DNA here is from genome assembly GCF_036365525.1 of Heterodontus francisci. Taxonomy (NCBI): domain Eukaryota; kingdom Metazoa; phylum Chordata; class Chondrichthyes; order Heterodontiformes; family Heterodontidae; genus Heterodontus; species Heterodontus francisci. Next base: position 26,834,364 of record NC_090374.1, on the reverse strand, counting down.
ATCCTGCACACAGTGTGCAACAAACTGTTATCCTGCACACTGTTCCCAACAAATTCTAATCCTGCACACTGTCCCCTACAATGTACTATTCTGCACACTGTTCCCAACAAACCATTATTCTGCAAACTGTTACCAACAATCTATTATCCTGCACACTGTTCCCCACAAAACTATTATGCTGCACACTGTTGCCAACAATTTATTCTCCTGCACAATTTTTTTTTAGATTTAGAGATACAGCACTGAAATAGGCCCTTCGGCCCACCGAGTCTGTGCCGACCATCAACCACCCATTTATACTAATCCTACACTTATCCTGCTCCCTGTTCCCAACAAATTATTATCCTGCACACTGTCCCAAACAACGTATTATTCTGCACACAGTTCCCAACAAAGTATTATCTTGCACAATATTCCCAATGAACCATTATCCTCCACAATGTTCCCAACAAACTATTATCCAGCACACAGTTCCCAACAAACTACTATCCCGTACACTGTTTCCAACAATTTATTATCCCGCACGCTGTCCCCAACAATGTATTGTTCTGCACACTGTCCCCAACAAATCATTATCCTGCGCAATGTCCCCAACAGTGTACAATTCTGTGCAGTGTTCCGAACAAGTTATTATTCCTGCACACTGCCCCGAACAATGTATTATCCTGCTCCCTGTTCCCAACAAATTATTCTCCTGCACACTGTTCCCAAAAATGTATTATTCTGCACACTGTCCCCAACAAATTATTATCCTGCATAATGTCGCCAATAATATATTATCCTGCACACTGTTCCCAACAAAATATTATTGTGCACACTGTTCCCAATGAACTATTATCCTGCACACTCTCCCTCACAAATTGTTATCCTGAGCAATGTCCCCAATAATGTATTATTCTGCAGACTGTCCCCAACAAATTATTATCCTGCACACTGTCTCCAATAATGTACTATCCTGCACACTGTCCCGAACAATGTATTATTCTGCTCCCTGTTCCCAACAAATTATTAGCCTGCAGAATGTTCCCAACAAATTATTATTCTGCAAACTGTTGCCAACAAACTATTATCCTGCACACTTTTCCCAACAAATTATTATCCTGCACACTGTTCCCAATAAACAAATATTCTGCTCACTGTTCCCAGCAAATTATTATCCTGCACACTGTCCCCAACAATGTACTATTCTGCACACTGTTCCGAACAAGTTATTATCCTGCACACTGCCCTGAACAATGTATTATCCGGCTCCCTGTTCCCAACCAATTATTCTCATGCACACGGTTCCCAAAAATGTATTATTCTGCGCACTGTCCCCAACAAATTATTATCCCCGCTTAATGTTGCCAATAATGTATTATCCTGCACACTGTTCCCAACAAACTATTATTCTGCTGCACTGTTCCCAACGAACCTATTATCCTAAAATAAAAGCAAAATACTGCAGATGCTGGAAATCTGAAACAAAAACAAGAAATGCTGGATTCACTCAGCAGGTCTGGCAGCATCTGTGGAAAGAGAAGCAGAGTTAACGTTTCGGGTCAGTGACCCTTCTTCGGAACTGACAAATATTAGAAAAGTCACAGATTATAAACAAGTGAGGTGGGGGTGGGGCAAGAGATAACAAAGGAGAAGGTGCAGATTGGACCAGGCCACATAGCTGACCAAAAGGTCACGGAGCAAAGGCAAACAATATGTTAATGGTGTGTTGAAAGACAAAGCATTAGTACAGATTAGGTGTGAATACACTGAATATTGAACAGCAGCAAGTGCAAACCTGAAGAAAAACAACCTGAAAAAAACAGTGGGTAAGCAAACTGAACAAACTAAGATGAAATGAAATAAATGCAAAAAAAGATTGTAAAAAATGCAAGAAGGAATGTAAAAAAAGGAAGAAAAAATAACTAAAAATGAAAGTAAAATGGGGGGGGGGGGGCTGTCATGCTCTGAAATTATTGAACTCAATGTTCAGTCCGGCAGGCTGTAGTGTGCCTAATCGGTAGATGAGATGCTGTTCCTCGAGCTTGCATTGATGTTCACTGGAACACTGCAGCAATCCCAGGACAGAGATGTGAGCATGAGAGCAGGGGGGAGTGTTGAAATGGCAAGCAACCGGAAGCTCAGGGTCCTGCTTGCGGACTGAGCGGAGATGTTCCGCAAAGCGGTCACCCAGTCTGCGCTTGGTCTCCCCAATGCAGAGGAGACCACACTGTGAGCAGCGAATACAGTATACTACATTGAAAGAAGTACAAGTAAATCGCTGCTTCACCTGAAAGGGGTGTTTGGGGCCTGGGATAGTGAGGAGAGAGGAGGTAAATGGGCAGGTATTACACCTCTTGCGATTGCAGGGGAAGGTGCCCTGGGACGGGGATGAGGTGGTGGGGGTAATGGAGGAGTGGACCAGGGTGTCGCGGAGGGAACGATCCCTTCGGAATGCTGACAGGGGAAGGGAGGGGAAGATGCGACTGGTAGTGGCATCACGCTGGAGGTGGCGAAAATGGCGGAGGATGATCCTTTGGATATGGAGGCTGGTGGGATGAAAAGTGAGGACAAGGGGAACCCTGTCACGGTTCTGGGAGGGAGGGGAAGGGGTGAGGGTGGAGGTGCGGGGAATGGGTCGGACACGGTTGAGGGCCCTGTCAACCACAGTGGGGGGAAATCCTCGGTTGAGGAAAAAGGAGGTCACATCAGAAGCACCGTCATGGAAGGTAGCATCATCAGAGCAGATGCGTTGGAGACGGAGAAACTGGGAGAATGGAATGGAGTCCTTACAGGAGGTAGGGTGTGAAGAAGTGTAGTCGAGGTAGCTGTGGGAGTCAGTGGGCTTATAATAGATATTGGTAGACAACCTATCCCCAGAGATGGAGACAGAGAAGTCGAGGAAGGGAAGGGAAGTGTCAGAGATGGACCATGTAAAGGTGAGAGAAGGGTGGAAATTGGAAGCAAAGTTGATAAAGTTTTCTAGTTCGGGGCGGGAGCAGGAAACGGCACCAATACAGTCATCAATGTACCGGAAAAAGAGTTGGGGGAGGGGGCCTGAGTAGGACTGGAACAAAGAATGCTCGACATATCCCACAAAAAGACAGGCATAACTAGGACCCATGCGGGTACCCATAGCGACACCTTTTACTTGAAGGAAGTGTATGGAGTTGAAGGAGAAGTTGTTCAATGTGAGAACAAGTTCAGCCAGGCGGAGGAGGGTGGTGGTGGATGGGGACTGGTTGGGCCTCTGTTCCAGGAAGAAGCGGAGAGCCCTCAAACCATCCTGGTGGGGGATGGAGGTGTAGAGCGATTGGACGTCCATAGTGAAGAGGAGGCGGTTGGGACCAGGAAACTGGAAATTGTCAAAATGACGTAGGGCGTCAGAAGAGTCACGGATGTAGGTGGGAAGAGACTGGACCAGCGGAGAAAAGATAGAGTCCAGATAGGAAGAAATAAGTTCAGTGGGGCAGGAGCAGGCTGACACAATGGGTCTGCCGGGACAGTCCCGTTTGTGGATTTTGGGAAGGAGGTAGAAGCGGGCTGTGCGGGGTTGTGGGACTATGAGGTTGGAAGCCGTAGAGGGAAGATCTCCAGAGGAGATGAGGTCAGTGACAGTCCTTTGGACGGTGGCTTGATGTTCGGTGGTGGGGTCATGGTCCAGAGGGAGGTAGGAAGAGGTGTCTGTGAGTTGGCGTTGAGCTTCTGCAAGGTAGAGGTCGGTACGCCATACAACAACAGCACCACCCTCGTTTGCAGGTTTGATGACCATGTCAGGGTTAGACCAGAGAGAACGGAGTGCCTCAAATTCAGAGGGGGACAGGTCAGAGTGATTGAGGGGGGCAGAGAAATTGAGACGATCAATGTCTCGCTGACATTTTTCGATGAAGAGATCAAGAGCGGGTAAGAGGCCAGGGGGAGGGGTCCAGGTAGAGGGAGAATGCTGGAGGCGGGTGAATGGGTCTGCTGGTCGGGGGGAGGACTCCTGGTCGAAGAAGTGAGCCCAGAGGCGGAGGCGATGGAAGAAGAGCTCAACGTCATGCCGAGCGCGAAATTCATTGAGGTGGGGGCGTAAGGGGATAAAACTGAGACCTTTGCTGAGTACAGAACGCTCAGCATCAGAGAGGGGGAGGTCAGAGGGTATAGTGAATACACGGCAAGAGGTCAGATCAGAAGGGGTGGGGTCAGAGGGAAGTGAAGCGGAAGGAGGATCTGGAGGGGCATTAGTCCCCATCAGCTGCTGGAGCTTGCGTTCCTTAACACCTGAAAGGAAGAAAAAAAGTTTTTTGTTAATGCGTCGGATGAGACGTAAGATGAGATGAAACTGCGGAGTAGAACAGATTTGAGATAAGGTGAGACGGTGCTGCTGGAGAGAGAGGTCCAGTGTGTGCATATGGCGGCGCATAGCACTGAGTGTGGATCTCAGGATGCGGCGAGAGTAGCAGTCCGAGGAACGTTGTATTTCTCGGAGATACCTGTGATCCTGGGTGGTTTCAAAGCATGATGGGTGAAACTGCAGTTGGAATCCACGTGGAATAAGTCGGAGCCGGAGACAGTCACTGAGGAAGGAGATGTGGCTGTGAAAACGAGTTTTGGTAGATACTTTATCAAACACCAGGAGGGAAATAGAAAGCAATGAAGGTGAACAAGGTAAAAGAGACAAACGAAAATCCCGTCGGAGAGAAGAGCAGAACTTCTTCAAGGTAGGCATTCCTGGAAGAGAAGTGGCAGTGAATTAAACACTAAAATAAAAGCAAAATACTGCGGATGCTGGAAATCTGAAACAAAAACAAGAAATGCTGGAATCACTCAGCAGGTCTGGCAGCATCTGTGGAAAGAGAAGAAGAGTTAACGATTCGGGTCAGTGACCCTTCTTCGGAACTGACAAATATCAGAAAAGTCACAGATTATAAACAAGTGAGGTGGGGGTGGGGCAAGAGATAACAAAGGAGAAGGTGCAGATTGGACCAGGCCACATAGCTGACCAAAAGGTCACGGAGCAAAGGCAAACAATATGTTAATGGTATGTTGAAAGACAAAGCATTAGTACAGATTAGGTGTGAATACACTGAATATTGAACAGCAGCAAGTGCAAACCTGAAGGAAAACAACCTGAAAAAAACAGTGGGTAAGCAAACTGAACAAACTAAGATGAAATGAAATAAATGCAAAAAAAGATTGTAAAAAATGTAAGAAGGAATGTAAAAAAAGGAAGAAAAAATAACTAAAAATGAAAGTAAAATGGGGGGGCTGTCATGCTCTGAAATTATTGAACTCAATGTTCAGTCCGGCAGGCTGTAGTGTGCCTAATCGGTAGATGAGATGCTGTTCCTCGAGCTTGCATTGATGTTCACTGGAACACTGCAGCAATCCCAGGACAGAGATGTGAGCATGAGAGCAGGGGGGAGTGTTGAAATGGCAAGCAACCGGAAGCTCAGGGTCCTGCTTGCGGACTGAGCGGAGATGTTCCGCAAAGCGGTCACCCAGTCTGCGCTTGGTCTCCCCAATGTAGAGGAGAACACACTGTGAGCAGCGAATACAGTATACTACATTGAAAGAAGTACAAGTAAATCGCTGCTTCACCTGAAAGGAGTGTTTGGGGCCTGGGATAGTGAGGAGAGAGGAGGTAAATGGGCAGGTATTACACCTCCTGCGATTGCAGGGGAAGGTGCCCTGGGACGGGGATGAGGTGGTGGGGGTAATGGAGGAGTGGACCAGGGTGTCGCGGAGGGAACGATCCCTTCGGAATGCTGACAGGGGAAGGGAGGGGACGATGCGACTGGTAGTGGCATCACGCTGGAGGTGGCGAAAATGGCGGAGGATGATCCTTTGGATATGGAGGCTGGTGGGATGAAAAGTGAGGACAAGGGGAACCCTGTCACGGTTCTGGGAGGGAGGGGAAGGGGTGAGGGTAGAGGTGCGGGGAATGGGTCGGACACGGTTGAGGGCCCTGTCAACCACAGTGGGGGGAAATACTCGGTTGAGGAAAAAGGAAGTCATATCAGAAGCACCGTCATGGAAGGTAGCATCATCAGAGCAGATGCGTTGGAGACGGAGAAACTGGGAGAATGGAATGGAGTCCTTACAGGAGGTAGGGTGTGAAGAAGTGTAGTCGAGGTAGCTGTGGGAGTCAGTGGGCTTATAATGGATATTGGTAGACAACCTACCGCCAGAGATGGAGACAGAGAAGTCGAGGAAGGGAAGGGAAGTGTCAGAGATGGACCATGTAAAGGTGAGAGAAGGGTGGAAATTGGAAGCTATTATCCTGCACACACTGTGTAACAAACAGTTATCCTGCACACTGTTCCCAACAAATTCTTATCCTGCACACTGTCCCCTACAATGTACTATTCTGCACATTGTTCCCAACAAACCATTATTCTGCAAACTGTTACCAACAATCTATTATCCTGCACACTGTTCCCCACAAAACTTTATGCTGCACACTGTTGCCAACAATTCATTCTCCCGCACACTGTTCCCAACGAGCTATAATCCTGCACCCTCTCCCCAACAAATCATTATCCTGCGCAATGCCCCCAATAATGTATTATTCTGCACACTGTTCTGAACAAATTATTTTCCTGCATGCTGTCTCGAACAATGTATTATATGGTCCCTGTTGGCAACAAATTATTATCCTGCTCCCTGTTCCCAACAATTTATTATCTGCACCCTGTTCCCAGAAAATTATTATTCTGCAAACTGTTGCCAACAAACTATTATCCTGCACATAGTTCCCAGAAAATTATTATCCTGTACACTGTCCCCAACAATGTACAATTCTGCACACTGTTCCGAAGATGTTATTATCCTGTCCAATGTCCCCAACAATGTACAATTCTGCACACTGTTCCGAAGATGTTATTATCCTGCACACTGTTCCGAACAATGTATTATCCTGCTCCCTGTTCCCAACAAATTATTATCCTGCACGCTGTCCCCAATAAACAAATATTCTGCACAATGTTCCCAACAAATCACTATCCTGCACACTGTTCCCAACAAATTATTATCCTGCACGCTGTCCCCAATAAACAAATATTCTGCACAATGTTCCCAACAAATCACTATCCTGCACACTGTTCCCAACAAATTATTATCCTGCACGCTGTCCCCAATAAACAAATATTCTGCACAATGTTCCCAACAAATTATTATCCTGCACAATGTTCCGAGCAAATTATTATCATGTACACTGCGTGCAATAAAATATTATGCTACACACTGTTCCCAACAAATTATTATCCTGCAGAATGTTCCCAACAAACTATCATACACACTGCTCCCAAAAAGTCTTTATCCCGCACACTGTTCCCAACAATATATTACCCTGCACAATGTTCCCAAGAAGCTATTTTCCTGCGCACTGTATGCAACAATGTATTGTTCTGCACACTGTTCCTAATGAACTATTATCCTGCACACTTTCCTGAACAATGTATTATCCTGCTCCCTGTTCCCAACAAATTATTTTGCTGCACACTGTCCCCAACAATGTATTATCTTGCACCCTGTTCCCAACAAATTATGATTCTGCACACTATTCCCAATGAACTATTATCCTGCACACTCTCCCCAACAAATCATTATCCTGCACAATGTCCCAATAATGTTTTATTCTGCAGACTGACCCGAACAAATTATTATCTTGCACCCTGTCCCCAACAATGTACTATTCTGCACACTGTTCCAAACATGTTATTATCCTGCACACTGTCCCGAACAATGTATTATCTTGCTCACGGTATCCAACAAATTATTATTCTGCATACGGTACCCAACAATATATTATTCTGCATAATGTTCCCAGCAAACTATTATTCTGCACACAGTTCCGAACAAACTATTATCCTGCACACTGTACCCATCATTGTCCTACGCATTGTGAGCAACAAACTATTATTCTGCACAGTGATCCCAACAAAACAATATCTGGCACACTTTCGCCAACAAACTATTATTCTGCGCACTCTCTCCTTCTAATTATTATCCATCGCAATGTCGCCAATAATGTATTATCCTTCACACTGTTCCCAACAAATTATTATCCTGCACAATGTTCCCAACAACCTTTTATCCTGCACAATGTTCCCAACAACCTTTTATCCTGCTCACAGTGTGCAACAACCTATCATCCTGCTCACAGTGTGCAACGAACTATTATCCTGCACACAGTGTGCAACAAACTGTTATGTTGCATAATGTTCCCAACAAATTATTATTCTGCACACTGTTCCCAACAAATTATTATCCTGCTTAATGTGGCCAATAATGTATGATCCTGCACACTGCTCCCAACTAATTATTATCCTGCATACTGCTCCCATCAAATTATCATACACACTGTTCCCAACAAACCTTTATCCTGCACATTGTTTCCAACAGATTATTATCCTGCACAGTGTTCACAACATATTAGTATCCTGGACAATGTTCCCAACAAACTATTATCCTGCACACTGAGCTTAACAAACTATTATCTTGCACATTGCTGCCAACAAATTATTATCCTGCACAATCTTCCCAACAAATTATTTGCCTGCACATTGTTCCCAACAAATTATTATCCTGCTTAATGTCGCCAATAATGTATCATCCTGCACAGTGGCGCAGTGGTTAGCACCGCAGCCTCACAGCTCCAGTGACCCGGGTTCAATTCTGGGTACTGCCTGTGTGGAGTTTGCAAGTTCTCCCTGTGTCTGCGTGGGTTTCCTCCGGGTGCTCCGGTTTCCCCCCACATGCCAAAGACTTGCAGGTTGATAGGTTAATTGTCCATTATAAATTGCCCCTAGTATAGGTAGGTGGTAGGGAAATATAGGGACAGGTGGAGATGTGGTAGGAATATGGGATTAGTGTAGGATTAGTATAAATGGGTGGTTGATCGTCGGCACAGACTCGGTGGGCCGAAGGGCCTGTTTCAGTGCTGTATCTCTAAACTAAACTGCACACTGTTCCCAACTAAGTATTATCCTGCACACTGTTCCCAAAAAACTATTATCCTGTTCACTGTACCAAATGAACTTATTATCCTGCACAATGTTCCCAAGAAACTTTTATCCTACACACTGTGTACAACAAACTGTTATCCTGTACACTGTTCCCAACAAATTCGTATCCTGCACACTGTCCCCTACAATGTACTATTCTGCACACTATTCCCAACAAACCATTATTCTGCAAACTGTTCCCAACAACGTAATATCCTGCACCCTGTTTCCAACAAATTATTATTCTGCACACTGTTCCCAATGAACTATTATCCTGCACACTCTCCCCAACAGATCATCATCCTGTGCAATGTCCCCAATAATGTATTATTCTTCAGACTGTCCCCAACAAATTATTATTCGGCACCCTGTCCCCAACAATGTACTGTTCTGCACACTGTTCCGAACAAGTTATTATCCTGTACACTGTACCCAACAAATTATTATTCTGCACACTGTTCCCAATAAACTATTATCTTGCACACTGTTCCCAATAAACAAATATTCTGCACACTGTTCCGAACAAGTTATTATCCTGCTCCCTGTTCCCAACAAATTATTATTCTGCACACTGTTCCCAACTATTATCCTGCACACAGTTCCGAACAAATCACTATTCTGCACACTGTTCCCAACAAATTATTATCCTGCACACTGTTCCCAATAAACTATTATCTTGCACACTGTTCCCAATAAACAAATATTCTGCACACTGTTCCGAACAAGTTATTATCCTGCTCCCTGTTCCCAACAAATTATTATTCTGCACACTGTTCCCAACTATTATCCTGCACACAGTTCCGAACAAATCACTATTCTGCACACTGTTCCCAACAAATTATTATCCTGCACACTGTCCCCAATAAACAAATATTCTGCACACTGTGCCCAACAAATTATTATCCTGCACACTCTCCCATGCAATGTATTATTCTGCACACCGTTCCCAACAAAGTATTATCTTGCACAATATTCCCAACAATATATTATCTTGGACACTATTCCCAACAAACTGTTATCCTGCACAATGTTCCCAACAAATTATTATCCTGCACACTGCCAACAATAAAATATTATCCTACACATGGTTCCCAACAAATTATTATCCAGCACCCTGTCCCCAACAATGTACTGTTCTGCACACTGTTCCAAACAAGTTATTATTCTGCCCACGGTTCCCAAAAAAATATTAACCTGCACACTCTCCCAAGCAATGTATTATTCTGCATACTGTTCCCAACAAAGTACATCTTGCACACTAATTCCAATGATCTATTATCCTGCACACTATTCCCAACAAACTATTATCCTGCACAATATTCCCAACAAATTATTATCCTGCAAACTGTTCCCAACAATGCATTGTTCTGTACACTGTTCCCAACAAATTATTATCCTGCAAACTGTTCCCAACAAACTATTATCCTGCACACTGTCCCCATAAATGTATTTTTTCTGCAGATTGTTCCCAACAAACTATTATTCTGTACACTGTTCCCAACAAATTATTATCCTGCAAACTGTTCCCAACAAACTATTATCCTGCACACTGTCCCCATAAATGTATTTTTTCTGCAGATCGTTCCCAACAAACTATTATTCTGCACACTTTTACCAACAAATTATTATCTTGAACACTGTCCCCAACAAACTATTTTTCTCCACATTCTTCCAAACAATGTATTATTCTGCACACTGTTTCCAACAAACTATTTTTCTCCACATTCTTCCAAACAATGTATTATTCTGTACACTGTTCCCAATGAACTATTATCCTGCACACTATCCCCAACAAATTATTATCCTGCGCAATGTCCCCAGTAATGTATTATTCTGCAAACTGTCCCCAACAAATTATTATCGGGCACCCTGTCCCCAACAATGTAATTTTCTGCACACTGTTCCCAACAAAGTATATCTTGCACACTAATCCCAATGATCAATTATCCTGCACAATATTCCCAACAAATTATTGGCCTGCACACCGTTCCCAACAATGTATTGTTCTGTACACTGTTCCCAACAAACTATTATCTTGCACACTGTCGCCAACAATGTATTGTTCTGTACACTGTTCCCAACAAACTATGATTCTGCACGCTGTTCCCAACAAACTATTATTCTGCACACTGTGTGCAAAAAACTGTTACCCTGCAGACTACTGTTCACAAAAAATTATTATTCTGCATACTGTCCCCAACAATGTGTTATTCTGCACACTGTTCCCAACAGACTATCATTCTGCATGCTGTTCCCAACAATCCATTATGCTGCACACTGTTGCCAACAATTTATTCTCCCGCACACTGTCCCCAACAATGTATTGTTCTGCACACTGTTCCTAACGAACTATTATCCTGCACACTCTACCCAACAAATCACAATCCTGCACAATGTCCCCAATAATGAATAATTCTGCACACTGTTCCTAACAAGCTATTATCCTGCACACTTTCCTGAACAATGTATTATCCTGCTCCCTGTTCCCAACAAATTATTATCCTGCACACTGTTCAGACAATTTATTCTACTGCACACTGTCCCCAACAAGTTATTATCTTGCACCCTGTTCCCAACAAATTATTATTCTGCACACTATTCCCAATGAACTATTATCCTGCACACTCTCCCCAACAAATCATTATCCTGTGCAATGTCCCCAATAATGTTTTATTCCGCAGACTGTCCCCAACAAATTATTATTCGGCACCCTGTCCCCAACAATGTACTGTTCTGCACACTGTTCCGAACAAATCATTATCATGCACACCGTTCCCAACAAATTATTGTCCTGCACACTGTTCCCAACAAACTATTATCCTGCACACTATCCCCAAAAATGTATTTTTTCTGCGCACTGTTCCCAACAAATTACAATCCCGCACACTGTTCCGACAAATTATTATCTTGCATACTGTCCCCAACAATGTATTGTTCTGCACACTGTTCCCAACAAATTAATATTCTGCACACTGTTTCCAACAAACTATTATCCTGCACACTGCAGTCCCCAACAAATTGTTACCCTGTATACTGTCCCGAACAATGTATTAGTCTGCACACTGTTCCCAATAAAATAATATTCTGCACATTGTTACCAATAAATTATTATCCTGCACACTGTGCGCAACAAACTATTATCCTGCTCACTGTTCCCAACAAATTACGACCCCGCACACTGTTCCGACAATTTATTATACTGCACACTTTACCCAACAATGTGGGTGGTTGATGGTCGGCACAGACTCGGTGGGCCGAAGGGCCTATTTCAGTGCTGTATCTCTAAAACTAAAAACTAAACCCTGTTCCGAACAAATTATGATTCTGCACACTGTTCCCAACAAATCATTATCCTGCGCAATGGCCCCAATAATGTATTATTCTGCACCTTGTCCCCAACAATCTACTATTCTGCACACTGTTCCGATCAAGTTATTATCCTGCAAACTGTTCCCTCTGAACTATATTCCTGCGCACTCTCCCCAACAAATCATTATCTTGCGCAACGTCCCCAATAATGTAGTATTCTGCACACTGTACCCAACAAAGTATATCTTGCACACTAATCCTAATGATCTATTATCCTGCACACTATTCTCAACAAATTATTGTCCTGCACACTGTTCCCAACAATGCATTGTTTGTACACTGTTCCCAACAAACTATTATCCTGCACACTGTCCCCATAAATGTATTTTTCTGCACACTGTTCCCAACAAACTATTATCCTGCACACTTTCCCCCAAGAATGTATTATTCTGTACACTGTTCCCAACAAAATATTATCCTGCACACTGTCCCCATAAATGTATTTTTCTGCACACTGTTCCCAACAAAACTATTAACTTGCACACTGTCCCCAACCATGTATTATTCTGCACCCTGTTCCCAACAAATTATTATGCTGCAAATATTCCCAACAAATTATTATTCTGCACACTGTCCCCAACTATGTACTATCCTGCACAGAAGCAGGGATGGCTTGCTGCAATTACACAGGGCCTTGGTGAGGCCACACCTGGAATATTGTGTGCAATTTTGGTCTCCTTATCTGAGAAAGGATGTTCTTGCTATAGAGGGAGTGCAGCGAAGGTTTACTAGCCTGATTCCTGGGATGGCGGGACTGACATATGAGGAGAGACTGAGTTGGTTAGGATTATATTCGCTGGAGTTCAGAAGAGTGAGGGCGGATCTCATAGAAACCTATAAAATTGTAACAGGACTTGACAGGGTAGATGCAGGAAGGATGTTTCTGATGGTGGGGGAGCCCGGAACCAGGTGTCATAGTCTAAGGATAGGGGATAAACCTTTCAGGACTGAGATGAGGAGAAATTTCTTCACCCAGAGAGTGGTGAGCCTGTGGAATTTGCCACCACAGAAAGCAGTTGAGGCCAAAATGTTTTCAAAAAGGAGTTAGATATAGCTCTTCGGTCTGAAGGGATCAAAGGGTATGGGGCGAAAGCCGGAACAGGCGACTGAGTTTGATGATCAGCCATGATCATAATGAATGACGGAGCAGGCTCGAAGGGCCAAATGGCCTACTCCTGCTTCAATTTTCTATGTTTCTCTGTTTCACCCTGTTCCCAACAAATTATTATTCTGCACAACTGTGCCCAATGAGCTATTATCCTGCACACTCTCCCCAACAAATCATTATCTGGGGCAAAGTCCCCAACAATGTACTATCCTGCAGATTGTCCCCAACAAATTATTATCCTGTACACTGTCCCCAACAATGTATTATTCTGCACACTGTTCTGAACAAGTTATTATCCTGCACACTGTCCCAAACAATGTATTATCCTGCTCCCTGTTCCCAACAAACTATTATTCTGCTAACTGTTGCCAACAAACTATTATCCTGCACACAGTTCCGAACAAATCATTATCCTGCACACTGTTCCCAACAAATCATTATCCTGCACACTGTTCCCAACAATCTATTATTCTGCACACTGTACCCAATAAACTATCCTGCACAATGTTCCCAACAAACTCTTATCCTGCACATTGCATGCAATAAACCATTATCCTGCACCCTGTTACCAACAAATTATTATCCTGCACCCAGTTCCCAACAACATATTCTCCTGCATACTGTTCCGAACAAGTTATTATCATGCACACTGCCGCCAACATTGTATCATTCTACACATTTTTCCCAACAAACAATTATCCTGCACACTATTCCCAACAAATTATTATCCTGCACACCGTGTGCAATAAACTATTATTCTGCACACAGATCCCAACAAACTATTATCCTGCACAATTTTCCCAACAAATTATTATCCTGCACATTCCGCGTATTAAACTATTATCCTACGCACTGTTCCCAACAAATTATTATCCAGAATACTGTTCCCAAAAAACTCTTATTCTGCGCACTCTCCTCATCTAATTATTACCCTGCACACTGTTCCCAACAAACTATTATCCTGCACACTGTTCCCAACGACCTATTATCCTACACACTGTTCCCAACAAATTATTATCCTGCACACTGTTCCCAACGACCTATTATCCTGCACACTGTTTGCAACAAAATATTATTTTGCATCTGTTCCCAACAAACTATTATCCTGCACACTGCCCCCAGCAATGTATCATTCTACACACTGTTCCCAACAAACTATTATTCTGCACATTCTCCCCAACAAATTATCAGCCTGCGCAATGTCCCCAAAAATGCATTATTCTGCACACTGTTCCCAACAAATTAATATTCTACACACTGTTCCCAACAAACTATTATTCTGCACATTCTCCCCAACAAATTATTAGCCTGCGCAATGTCCCCAAAAGTGCATTATCCTGCACAATGTTCCCAACAAAGTATTATCATGCACACTGCGTGCAATAAACTATTATCTTGCACTCTGTTCCCAACAATCTATCATCCTGCGTAATGTCGCCAATAATGTATTATCCTGCACACTGTTCCCAACAAACTATTATCCTGTACATTGGCCGCAATTTTACCGGCATTAAACGTGTCTCTTCGGAGGCGTTCAGATGGTAAAATGAAGCGCGATGACGTTGGGGTGTGTCCCCGGCTTCATTACGCACAGACGTCATTTTACCAACGTTGGGAGTCGGGCTTGAGCGAGTCGGTGCTCGCCGCCCGACTACCAGTAATTGAAAGGTAATTGAGGTCATTTAGAAAGCAATTGACTACACTTTTACGTCTGAGGTCTGATTTAACGTCTGTAAATTGGCTCGCGGGGTGTGTCGGCCATCCGGCAGGTTCATAAGGGTGGCAGGCATTGTTTCAGGAGGGAGTTGGAAGTACAATTTTCAGTTTTACTCTGAAATAATTCTAAATGCTATTTGTATATCCTGACAAGGTGTGTGACTTGCAACTAGTGCTAAAGGATTCATCTGAATGTTCTGCACTGCTGATGGGGACCCATCAACTTTGGTGAAAGGAAGGGGATCTCGTGAGCCAGTCCTAACTGCTGGAAGCTAATACCTGTGGTCAGAGCATCTGGTGAGTAGTACAGCAATGAGAATTGCTCAATGTGGAGGTGGATCATCAGATGAGGAGGACCTTGCCCGATGAGGGACAGAAGGACAAATGGGCAGGGGAACGTGCAACAAGCTGACCCAGTGCAGCATCGTGATGTTGGAGGGAGAGCAGGTGGAAGAGCCGCTCGGGAGCGAACACGTCAGGAGACGTGCCTACCCAGCAGGAGGGGCATACCGGCTGCGTCTCAGCTACCTGCAGCTGTCAGATCGCCAGTGCAGAAGACGACTGCGGCTGTCATGGTAGACTGTGACGTCTCTTTGTGAGATGTTGGCACTGGATGTTTCCTCAAACTGTATCGGAGGCCATTCAATGCTGGTTGCTCTAAAGG
This sequence comes from Heterodontus francisci, assembly GCF_036365525.1. NCBI lineage: Eukaryota > Metazoa > Chordata > Chondrichthyes > Heterodontiformes > Heterodontidae > Heterodontus > Heterodontus francisci. The sequence continues at coordinate 26,818,538 of NC_090374.1, read as the reverse complement.
TTACAATATCTCTTAACTTCTATGCGTCTGGCTCATTCCAAGCCTCAGCAGCAGACTTGTGCAGAGTCTCACAAGCAGCAGCGCACCACTGCATCAAGGTTGTGACTGATGCATTGTTCCAACGTGGTAACCAATTCATCATGTTCAAGATGGACAACACTAGACAGGCTGAGAGAGCCAGAGGCTTCAGCACTATATCTGGGTTTCCAATGGTACAGGGCATGATCAACTATACTCATGTGGCCCTTAGAGCCCCAGCAGGTCAGTCGGAGGCCTTCATTAACCACAAGGGATACCATTCAATGAACGTTCAGCTCGTCTGTGATCGCCAGTGAGGAATCCAAGGGGTCATGCGGAGGAACAATACAATGAGAGTCACGCGGCCACCAGAGTGACCATCGAACAAACTATAGGCCTGCTTAAGATGAGGTTCAGGTGTCTTGACTGCTCAGGTGCAGCACTGCAGTACGCACCTTCAATGCTTTCAAGAATAATTGTCGTCTGTCGTGCCTTGCATAACCTGGCGATTGAAAATGGAGAGGCCCTGGAGGAGGATCAATGTCAGCGCGATGTGTCATCAGATGACGATGATGTTTCTGATGATGAAGCTGGACATCACTCACTTGATGGTCATGGAGAGGAAGCTGAATGTAATTTGGCTCTAACTGCTCGAGAGACCAGGGAGTCTTTAAGAGGCAGACGTTTCCATTGACAGTGTGTAAATTTTCGCACAATTGGGATTACCGTATGACAAGACTAATTGTGAGGCTCTGAAAGGCCAAATTCACTCACTTTCACAGGGAGAGAGAATGCGACGATGCAATCCTTCACATCATGAGGAACGCAACCCAAGTGTGAGACCTCACATATTGAACTACTTTTGTTGAGCAACGATGTTGGATTTGACTTGAGGAAAGCCATGACAAAATCTCAGATAACCCATGTTATTATAATATTTTGTAACCAGTAGTCATTTGCGCAGTGCCTGGCTGTTCTTTGTGCAGCGCTTCTGGCTGCTTTAAGTGCTATGGATGTTAACTCGCGGGGGGCTTTCTGGTAGTTCAGCAGTGCAATGCGCTTAGCGGTTATGACAGGTTCCAGCTCTTCAAAGTGAGATTGAAACCAGTCTGCATTCCGCTTCACACAATTGCCATAGGTAGTCATTGCTGAGTCATCGATGGCGTCTCTGATGTGGGACCCACTTGGTCTCTGCATCCACTGTGGGAGTGTTTTGAAGGGCTTTTTCAAATGAATTTAGAAACCTACGTAACAACTGTGGATGAGAAATTCTGCTAGTGTTGATGCACGGGCGGCCCTTCTGCTTGGAGTGATGTAGCTTCTTTGGTTTGAGGCTAACCTTGCTGCACACCAGGGAGTGGTCGGTGTCGCAGTCCACTACTGTGGAAGCTGCATGTGACTTGAACGCTGTTTAAAGAGGCTCGCCTTGTGACGATGAGGTCCAGCTGGTGCCAACGACGTGATCTTGGGTGCCTCCAAGAAACCTCGTGACAGGGTTTAGTGTGAAAGAATGAGTTGGTGATGCAGAGGTTATGATAGGTACATAACTCAAGCAGTCTCTGTCCATTCTCATTCATCCTACCAATGCCATAGCGCCCAAGGCAGGAGGGCGATGAGTCATGGTTGGCCCCAAACCTGGCATTAAAGTCCCCCAGCAGGAACAGGTGTTCGGTGTTGGGGATGCTACTAATGATATTATGGAGTTACTCGTAGAACTGGTCTTTAGAACAAAGAAAATTACAGCACAGGAACAGGCCCTTCGGCCCTCCAAGCCTACGTCGATCCAGATCCTCTATCTAAACCTGTCGCCTATTTTCTAAGGGTCTGTATCTCTTTACTTCCTGCCCATTCGTGTATCTGTCTAGATACATCTTAAAAGACGCTATCGTGCCCGCATCTACCACCTCCGCTGGCAACGCGTTCCAGGCACCCACCACCCTCTGCGTAAAGAACTTTCCACGCATATCCCCCCTAAACTTTTCCCCTTTCACTTTGAACTCGTGTCCCCTTGTAATTGAATCCCCCACTCTGGGAAAAAGCTTCTTGCTATCCAACCTGTCTATACCTCTCATGATTTTGTACACCTCAATCAGGTCCCCCCTCAACCTCCGTCTTTCTAATGAAAATAATCCTAATCTACTCAACCTCTCTTCATAGCTAGCGCCCTCCATACCAGGCAACATCCTGGTGAACCTCCTCTGCATCCTCTCCAAAGCATCCACATCCTTTTGGTAATGTGGCGACCAGAACTGCACGCAGTATTCCAAATGTGGCCGATCCAAAGTCCTATACAACTGTAACATGACCTGCCAACTCTTGTACTCAATACCCCATCCGATGAAGGAAAGCATGCCGTATGCCTTCTTGACCACTCTATTGACCTGCGTTGCCACCTTCAGGGAACAATGGACCTGAACACCCAAATCTCTCTGTACATCAATTTTCCCCAGGACCTTTCCATTTACTGTATAGTTCACTCTTGAATTGGATCTTCCAAAATGCATCACCTCGCATTTGCCCTGATTGAACTCCAGCTGCCATTTCTCTGCCCAACTCTCCAATCTATCGATATTCTGCTGTATTCTCTGACAGTCCCCTTCACTATCTGCTACTCCACCAATCTTAGTGTCGTCTGCAAACTTGCTAATCAGACCACCTATAATTTCCTCCAAATCATTTATGTATATCACAAACAACAGTGGTCCCAGCACGGATCCCTGTGGAACACCACTGGTTACACGTCTCCATTTTGAAAAACTCCCTTCCACTGCTACTCTCTGTCTCCTGTTGCCCAGCCAGTTCTTTATCCATCTAGCTAGTACACCTTGGACCCCATGCGCCTTCACTTTCTCCATCAGCCTACCATGGGGAACCTTATCGAACGCCTTACTGAAGTCCATGTATATGACATCTACAGCCCTTCCCTCATCAATCAACTTTTTCACTTCATCAAAGAATTCTATTAAGTTGATAAGACATGCATGACCTTCCCTGCACAAAACCATGTTGCCTATCACTGATAAGCCTGTTTTCTTCCAAATGGGAATAGATCCTATCCCTCAGTATCTTCTCCAGCAGCTTCCCTACCACTGACGTCAGGCTCACCGGTCTATAATTACCTGGATTATCCCTGCTACCCTTCTTAAACAAGGGGACAACATTAGCAATTCTCCAGTCCTCCGGGACCTCACCCGTGTTTAAGAATGTTGCAAAGATATCTGTTAAGGCCCCAGCTATTTCCTCTCTCGCTTTAGCAGAGTGTTGGAGCATAGATGCTGAGTCGGTGCACTAGATCAGAGGCGGTGAACAGTCGGATGGACAGTATGCGTTCCGAGCCATTTGAGGGTGGCTCTATCATGCTGAGCAAAGAGTTTCTGATGGCAAAGCCCACTCCATGCTGTCTTGGTTCTTCAGGATCCCTACCCTGCCAGAAGAAGGTGTAGTCTTGCTCTCTTAGAGATCCGCTCGCAGGGAGGCATGACTCCTGAAGTGCTGCAATGTCCACATTGAGTCTACTGAGCTCGTTGCTAATGATGGTGGTCTTCTGAGAATCGTTGATTTGTGTAAGGTCTTCCGACAGGCTAGGACACATAGTTCTGACGTTCCAGCTTGCAAAACGAAGGGCTGGTACCTTCTTTCCTTTTTTTGTCATGCTGTTTGTTGCGGTATTACAGTCCACTTGTCGGGCAATGACCCTGAGTTCCAAGCACCCATTGAAGCAGGTGGACCGTGGCGGAACAGAACCTTACTGACCAGGGGCTCTCCGGTTTGAGACGGGCGGTAGCTGTCCAGTGAGATACGACGACCTCTCCCACCGACAAAGGCAACCCGTGGCGCCCAATCGCGATGCCAATTGAGCAGGACTTACAACCCGTAACTGCTGCCTTCCATGTTGATTTGGTCGCTGTGAGGCGACTATGGAGTGACCTCTCCATGGCACATGCCAGCGCGGATGTATGGAGGTTGTGAGTTGCCCAAGCGTCAAAACCCCCTTCTTGGCCTTCCTGGTGGGGTCCAAAGGAGTGCCGAGCACGACGTTTGGCACCAGTATGGCTGCAGGAACTGCCGTAAACATGCCAAAGGTGACACATGACCGCCTTCGGGGTTCTGCTCCAGATTTTCTGTTAGGGTTTACTCCCTTAGCCTTGGTCTCTCCTGTGATGCCCACAAGGCAGTGGGGTTGTTAGGGCCCCTACACAGGGGCAGGTGGATGCCGGTGGGAGGAGGTAGGGGGAAAGGGGTGTGGGGGGGAGGTGGTGCGAGAAGGAGGGGTGCGGTGGGAAGGGGTGGAGGGAAGGGGGTGCAAATGACTCCTGGCAACACCTATGCAGTCATATTCAGCAGGCCTCTGACACCGGAAACAAATAGGTCAAACATGTAATTTCACGTAATCACCCAAATGGGTTGATGTGGCATTTAACTGCTATGCCATTGCTGAGCATGCCCTCATCAATCCCTCCTCAATGTTCATCTCACATATGCCCATCTTGCATCCCAATGCAAGGAGACAGCCAGGCAATGATCACACAGGGGTTCCACATTGCATCATGAATACAAATACACCCTCCCTTGACAAAATAACGATTAGATGAATGAGGAATGCCCCTTACCCGGGCAGAGCGAAGCAAGTCATTGAGGCACTTGCGGCACTGTATCCATGTGCGCCGAACAACGCCACGGCTGCTGATCTCCTCCGTGACCTCCAGTCAGGCCCTCTTTGTTACTTTGGACGGTCACCTTCTACCGTCTGGGTTGAACAGGATCTCATGCTTCTCCTCAACTGCCTGAAGGAGGACCTGCAGTGATGCATCTGAAAAACAGGGGGTGGGTGGGGGGGGGGGGGGGGGTGCGTGGGCTGAGCGAGTGCTTCTCCCCTCCATGACTTACTCCACCTGTGTTTAAATCTCTAACTCCTTCTGCCCTCACAGAACTGTAGCCTCTCATTGAACCACAACTACTACTGCAGATTTTTAAACAATGAATGAGTACCTGGTCAATTTAATTGAACTAAACCTTTTTCAAGGGCTTTCATAGTCACAGAGTCATAGAGAGATACAGCACTGAAACAGGCCCTTCGGCCCACCAAGTCTGCACCGACCAACAACCACCCATTTATACTAATCCTACATTTAATCCCACATTCCCTGCCACATCCCCACCTTCCCTCAATTCTCCTCCCACCTACCTACACTAAGGGCAATTTACAATGGCCAATTTACCTATCAATCTGCAAGTCTTTGGCTGTGGGAGGAAACCGGAGAACCCGGCGGAAACCCACGCGGTCACAGGGAGAACTTGCAAACTCCGCACAGGCAGTACCCAGAACTGAACCCGGGTTGCTGGAGCTGTGAGGCTGCGGTGCTAATCACTGCGCCACTGTGCTGCCCTACATCAGACATTCCCGGATGTGGCCCTGCCCCCAATGATGTATATCTTCCCGCCTGCATGAGCCGATTCAGGTCTCAGTTATGCCGCGGGGCCGCTAATTGGCTGCCCCGCGCACGATGCCGGTGGAAAGGAGACGCAGCGCGGGTTCGGAGGCCGCATCCGTTTGAGTTCCACCCGTACCGGAGCCAGCAATTAAGGTAAAATTCCGGCCAATGTTCCCAACAAACTATTATCCTGCACATTGCGTGCAACAACCTATTATCCTGCACACAGTGTGCAACAAATTATTATCCTGCACACTGTCCCCATAAATGTACTATTCTGCACACTGTTCCCAACAAACCATTATTCAGCAAACTGTGACCAACAATCTATTATGCTGCACTCTACCGTTCCCAACAAATTATTATCCTGCATCTTGCTCCCTGTGTGGATGAGAGCAGAGACTGTAGGAAGGATGAGCAAACTGACCACAGTGGTACAGGGAGCCGTTCAGGTGGGAGGAGAAAAGAGAAATGTGGTTGTTATCGAGGATAGTATAGTTAATGCATAGACACTGTTCTCTGTGGCCAGGATCGAGAGTCCCGAAGGCTCTGTTGCCTTCTGGTGCTACTGTTCAGGATATCTCATCTGGGCTGCAGAGGAACTTGAAGTGGGAGGAGAAACATCCAGTTGTTGTGGTCCACGTAGGTACCAACGATATAGGTAGAACGAGGTTAGAGGTTCTGCTGAGGGAATATGAGCAGCTAGGGGTTAAATTAAAAAACAGAACCGAAAAGGCAATAATCTCCAGATGACGACCTGAGCCACGAACAAATTGGCAAAGAGTCAATAAGATTAAAGAAGTAAATGCGTGGCTCAAAGATTGGTGTGGGAGAAATGGGTTCGAATTCGTGGGACATTGGCACCAGTACTGGGGAAGGAGGGAGCTGTTCCGATGGGATGGGCTCCACCTGAAACATGCTGGGACCAGAGTCTTGGCGAATCGTATAACTAGGGCTGCAGATAGAGCTTTAAACTAAATAGTGGAGGGGGGGGAGGGTTCAGCTGCATGGAAAAACAGGAAGTTAAAGGAGAAGGTAGGAGTGCAGGTTAGTGGTGAGGCTGATTGTTACCAAACTGCAAGAAGTATACTGGTTAAACCAAAAGAGAGAAATAATAAACAGTTGAATAAAGCATCAGTGCTGAGGGACAGGTTAGGGGGTATAGCCCAAATAAGAGTTCTATATACAAATGCACGGAGTGTAAGAAATAAACTAGATGAACTGCAAGCGCAAATTCAAATGGAAAATTATGATGTGGTGGCCATTGTGGAGACGTGGCTGCAGGATGGTCGGGACTGGGAACTAAATATACCTGGTTATAAAGTTTACAGGAGGGACAGGGAAAATGGCAGAGAGGGTGGAGTAGCCTTACTGATTAGAAATAATATCATCTCATTGATGAGGGAGGATATAATGAAGGGAAAGCATCCAGTGGAGACCTTATGGGTGGAATTGAAGAACGGAAAAGGATCTAAAACTGTAATAGGTATTGTGTATAGACCCCTGGCAGCAGTTCTGAGGTGTTAGATTGTATAAATGCACAAATTAGGCAAGTGTGTAACAAAGGCAGAGTAGTATTAATGGGGGATTTTAACTTACACATAGATTGGGAGAGGCAGACTAGCACCTGTCAGAAAGGTAGTGAATTTCTGGAATGTGTCTGGGATAGTTTCCTACAGCAATATGTCCGAGATGTAACAAGGGGACAGGCAATATTAGATTTAGTTATGAGCGATCAGCCAAATTTAATTAGTAGCCTAACTGTGCGTGAACATTTATCAAATAGTGAACACAACATGATCGAATTCAAGGTAGCGTTTGAAAGTGAAAAGCACGAATCAGCTACTAGAATTTTAGACTTGGGTAAGGCTGACTTTACCGGGCGGGATGAGACAGAGACTGTCCACAGTAAACTGGGTAGATCTGTTAATGGGTCAAACGACTGAAGAACAGTGGAGAATATTTAAAGAAACATTTAATGAAATACAGAGTGAGTATATACCCCTGAGAGGAAAAAACTCCACTTCACAGAAAAAACAGCCATGGACAACTAAAGAGATTAAGGATAGCATAAAACAAAAAGAAAGGGCTTACAAAAATGCAAAATGCAGCACAGATCCGGCTGAATGGGATCAATACAAAGACCAGCAAAAGGGTCACAAAGCAGCTTAGAAGAGCTACTAAAAGAGATTATGAAAGAAAACTTGCAAGGGACATCAAAATCAATAAGAAGAAATTTTATAGTTACATCAAGGGAAAATGGGTGGTCAAGAGCAATGTCGGCCCACTAAAAGCTGAAACTGGAGATATTGTCATTAATAATGGGGAAATGGCAGACATGTTGAACAATTACTTTGTCTCAGTATTTACAGTTGAAAAGGAGGATAACTTGCCGGAAATCCCGAAAAAATTAATAGTCAATAGGGGACAGGGACTTAATTAACGTAAGTAAATCATCAGTAACAAGGAAATTCATGGAACTAAAGAGTGAGAAATCCCCAGGACCTGACAGTTTACATCCGAGGGTGTTAAAGGAAGTAGGGGAGCACATTGTAGATGCCCTAACTATAGTCTTTCAGAGTTCCCTAGGTTCAGGAATGGTCCCTCTGGATTGGAAAGTTGCACATGTCACTCCACTTTTGAAGAAGGGAGAAAGGGGGCAGCAAGGAAATTACAGACCAGTTAGCCTGATATCTGTGGTGGGCAAGTTGCTGGAGTCTATAATGAAGGATAGGGTGACTGAACACCTAGAAAAATTTCAGTTAATCAGGGACAGCCAGCATGGATTCATGATGGGAAGGTCATGCCTGACAAATTTCATTGAATTTTTTGAAGATGTGACTAAGGTAGTGGACAGGGGAGTGTCCATGGATGTTATTTATATGGACTTCCAGAAGGCATTTGATAAAGTCCCACATAAGAGACTGTTAACTAAGGTAGAAGCCCATGGAGTTGAGGGCAAATTATTGACATTGTTCGAAAGTTGGTTGAGTGGTAGGTGACAGAGTGTGGGGATAATGGGTAAGAACTCCGATTGGCAAGATGTGACTAGTGGTGTCCCACAGGGATCTGTGTTGGGGCCTCAATTCTTCACATTATTCATTAACGACTTGGATGAATGCATAGTAAGTCATATATCCAAACTTGCTGATGATGCAAAGTTAGGCGGCATTGTAGACAGTCTAGATGATAGCATAAAATTGCAAAGAAATATTGATAGACTAGGTGAGTGGGCAAAACTGTGGCAGATGGATTTCAATGCGGGCAAGTGTGAGGTTATCCATTTTGGACCAAAAAAGGATAGGGCAGGTTACTTTCTAAATGGGAAGAGGTTAAGTACAGTGGATGTCCAAAGAGACTTGGGAGTTCAGGTGCATAGATCTTTAAAATGCCATGAGCAAGTGCAGAAAATAATCAAAAAGGCTAATGGAATGCTAGCCTTCATATCTAGAGGATTGGAGTATAAAGACACAGAGGTTATGCTGCAGCTGTACAAAACCCTGGTTAGACCCCACTTGGAGTACTGTGAGCAGTTCTGGTCACCACACCTTAGGAAGGATATATTGGCCTTGGAGGGAGTGCAATGTAGGTTTACAAGAATGATACCTGGACTACAGGGGTTAAGTTACGAGGAGAGATTACACAAATTAGGCCTGTTTTCACTAGAATTTAGAAGGTTAAGGGGTGATCTGATCGAAGTCTTCAAGATATTAACAGGAAAAGACAGGCTGGATAAAGATAAACTATTTCTACTGGTTGGAGATTCTAAGACTAGGGGGCATAGTCTAAAAATTAGGACCAGACGGTTCAGGAGAGATGTTAGGAAGCAATTCTTCACACAAAGGGTGGTAGAGGTTTGGAACTCTCTCCCACAAACAGCAGTTGAAGCTAGAACAGTTGTTAATTTTTAAGCTGAGATAGATAGATTTTTGTTCAGCAAAGATTTTAAGGGATATGGGCCAAAGGCAGGTATATGGAGTTCGGCCGCAGATCAGCCATGATTTCATTGAATGGCGGGGCAGGCTCGGGGGGCTGAAGGGCCAACTGCCATTCCTATGTTCCGATGTAACTGTTCCCAACAAATTATTATCCTGCAGACTTTCCCCAACAATGTAGTATTCTGCACACTGTTCCCAACAAATTATTATCCTGCACACTGTGTGCACCAAACTATTATCCTGCACCCTGTTCCCAACAAACTCTTATCCTGCACACTGCCCCCAGAATTGTGTTATTCTGCACACTGTTCCCAATAAACTATTATCCTGCACACTGTTACCAACAAGTTATTCTCCCGCACACCATGTGCAACAGCTTTTATCCTGCATGCTGTTCCCAACAAACTATTATCTTGCACACTGTTCCCAACAAATTTTTATTCTGCACATTCTCCCCAACAAATTATTAGCCTGCGCAATGTCCCCAATAATGCATTATTCTGCACACTGTTCCCTACAAATTATTATCCTGCACACTACTGTTCCCAACCATCTATTATCCTGCACACTATTCCCAACTAACTAATATCCTGCACACTATTCCCAAGAAAATATTATTCTGCACTTTGTTGCCAACAAACTATTATTCTGCACACTGTTCGCAAGAGACTATTATTCTGCACACTGTTCCCAACAATCGATTATCCTGCACACTGTTCCCCACAAAACTATTATGCTGCTCAATGTTGCCAACAATTTATTCCCCCACACACTGTCCCCAACAATCTATTATTCTGCACACCGTTCCCAACAAATTATTATCCTGCACACAGTGTGCAAGAAACTGTTATCCTGCAGACTATCCCCAACAAACTATTATCCTGCACACTGTCCTCAACTATGTACTATTCTGCACATTGTCCCAAACAATGAATTATCCTGCTCCCTGTTCCCAACAAATTATTATCCTGCACACTGTTCCCAACAAATTATTATTCTGCACACTGTTCCCAACAAATTTTTATTCTGCACATTCTCCCCAACAAATTATTAGCCTGCGCAATGTCCCCAATAATGCATTATTCTGCACACTGTTCCCTACAAATTATTATCCTGCACACTACTGTTCCCAACCATCTATTATCCTGCACACTATTCCCAACTAACTAATATCCTGCACACTATTCCCAAGAAAATATTATTCTGCACTTTGTTGCCAACAAACTATTATTCTGCACACTGTTCGCAAGAGACTATTATTCTGCACACTGTTCCCAACAATCGATTATCCTGCACACTGTTCCCCACAAAACTATTATGCTGCTCAATGTTGCCAACAATTTATTCCCCCACACACTGTCCCCAACAATCTATTATTCTGCACACCGTTCCCAACAAATTATTATCCTGCACACAGTGTGCAAGAAACTGTTATCCTGCAGACTATCCCCAACAAACTATTATCCTGCACACTGTCCTCAACTATGTACTATTCTGCACATTGTCCCAAACAATGAATTATCCTGCTCCCTGTTCCCAACAAATTATTATCCTGCACACTGTTCCCAACAAATTATTATTCTGCACACTGTTCCCAACAAATTATTATTCTGCTAACTGTTCCCAACAAACTATTATCCTGCACACTGTCCCCAACAAAGCATTATCCTGCACATTTTCCCCAACATATTACTATCCTGCGGAATGTCCCCAATAATGTATTATTCTGCACACTGTTCGCAACAAAGTATTATCCGGCACAATGTGTCCACCAATGTCATAATCTGCACACTGTTCGCAACAAAGTATTATTCTGCGCACTGTTCCGAACAAATTATTGTCCTGCATACTGATCCCAACAAATTATTCTCCTGCACACTGATCCCAACAATATATTGTTCTACACACTGTTCCCAACAAACATTTATCTTGCACACTGTTCCCAACAAACTATTATTCTGCACATTCTCCCCAACAAATTGTTACCCCGCGCAATGACCCCAATAATGCATTATTCTGCACTATGTTCCCAAATGGGGAGGTGGTGGACGACGGGTATTGTCACTGGACTAGTAGCCCAACGGCCCAGGTATTGTTTTGGGGACATGGGTTCGAATCCCACTACAGCAAAAGGTGGAATTTGAATTCAATTAATAAATCTGGAATTAAAAGCTAGTCTAATGACGGCCATGAAACCATTGTTGATTGTTGTAAAAACCCATCTGGTTCACTAATGTCCTTTAGGGAAGGAAATCTGGTGTCCTTACCTGGTCTGGCCTACAGGTGACTCCAGATCCACAGCAATGTGGTTGACTCTTCCATGCCCTCGAAATGGCCCAGCAAACCACTCAGTTCAAAGGCAATTTGGGATGGGCAATAAATGCTGGCCTGCCCTTTGACGCCCACATCCCATGAATGAATAAAAAAAAACAAATTATTATCCTGCACACTGTCCCCAGTAATGTATTATTCTGCATACTGTTCCCAACAAATTATTCTCCTGCACACTGATCCCAACAATATATTATATTCCGAAGAAGGGTCACTGACCCGAAACGTTAACACTGCTTCTCTTTTCACAGATGCTGCCAGACCTGCTGAGTGGTTCCAGCATTTCTTGTTTTTAGTTCAGATTTCCAGCATCCGCAGTATTTTGCTTTTATTACCCAACAATATATTGTTCTGCACACTGTTCCCAACAAACATTTATCTTGCACACTGTTCTCAACAAACTATTCTTCTGCACACTGTTACCAACAAATTATTAACCTGCACACTCTCCCCAACAAACCATTATGCTGCACTCTGTCCCCAACAATGTACTATTCTGCACACTGTCCTGAACAATTAATTATCCTGCACACTGTTCCCAACAAATTATTATTCTGCTAACTGTTGCCAAGAAACTATTATCCAGAACACAGTTCCTAACAAATTATTATCCAGCACACTGTGCGCAACAAACTATTTTCCTGCACACTGTTCCCAATAAACAAATATTCTTCACACTGTTCCCAACTAATTATTATCCTGCCCATTGTTCCCAAAAAATTATTATCCTGCTCACTGTTCCCATCAAGTTATTATCCTGCACAGTCTCCCAAACAATGAATTATTCTGCACCCTGTTGCCAACAAATTAATCTTCAGCACACTGTTCCCAACAAAGTATTATTCTGCATGCTATTCCCAACTAACTATTATCATGCACACTGTTCCCACCAAACGTTTATCCTGCACAAGGTTCCCAACAAAATATTATCCTGCACACTGCGCGCAATAAACTATTACCCTACACACTGTTCCCAAGATATCATTATCCTGCACACTGTCTCCAACAATGTATTATTCTGCACACTGTCCCCAACCAACTAATTATTGTCCTGCATAATGTCGCCAATAATATCTTATTCTGCAGATTGTTCACAATAAATTATTGTCCTGCACACTACTGAACCAACAAATTGTTATCCTGCATACTGTCCTCAACATATTATTATCCTGCGGAATGTCCGCAATGATGTATTATTCTGCACCTTGTTCCCAACAAACTATTATCCTGCACAAAGTGCCCACCAATGTAATTATCTGCTCACTCCTCCCAACAAATTATTATCCTGCACACTGTTTCCGACAATTTATTATCCTGCACACTGTTCCCAACAAACTATGATTCTGCACACTGTTCCCAACAATATATTATTCTGCACTTGGTTACCAACTAATTATTAGCCTGCACACTGTTCCTAATGAACTATTATCCTGCACACTGTGTGCAACAAACTATTGTCCTACACACTGCCCCCCAAAATGTATTATTCTGTACACTGTTCACAACAAACAATTATCTTGCACAATGTTATGAGCAAACTATTATCCCACACACACTTCCCAACAAACTAATATCCTGCACACAGATCCCAACAAAATATTATTCTGCACAGTGTTACCAGCAAGTTATTATCCTGCACACTGTGTGCAACAAACTATTATCCTACAGCCTGTCCCCAAAAATGTATTATTCTGCACGCTGTTCACCACAAACTATTATCCTGCACACTGTTCCCCACAAACCATTAAGAACAAAGAACAAAGAACAAAGAAAATTACAGCACAGGAACAGGCCCTTCGGCCCTCCAAGTATACGCCGATCCAAATCCTCTATCTAAACCTGTCGCCTATTTTCTAAGGGTCTGTATCTCTTTACTTCCTGCCCATTCATGCAACTGTCTAGATACATCTTAAAAGACGCTATCGTGCCCGCGTCTACCACTTCCGCTGGCAATGCGTTCCAGGCACCCACCACCCTCTGCGTAAAGAACTTTCCACGCATATCCCCCCTAAACTTTTCCCCTTTCACTTTGAACTCGTGTCCCCTTGTAATTGAATCCCCCACTCTGGGAAAAAGCTTCTTGCTATCCACCCTGTCTATACCTCTCATGATTTTGTACACCTCAATCAGGTCCCCCCTCAACCTCCAACTTTCTAATGAAAATAATCCGAATCTACTCAACCTCTCTTCATAGCTCGCGTCCTCCATACCAGGCAACATCCTGGTGAACCTCCTCTGCATCCTCTCCAAAGCATCCACATCCTTTTGGTAATGTGGCGACCAGAACTGCACGCAGTATTCCAAATGTGGCCGAACCAAAGTCCTATATAACTGTAACATGACCTGCCAACTCTTGTACTCAATACCCCGTCCGATGAAGGAAAGCATGCCGTATGCCTTCTTGACCACTCTATTGACCTGCGTTGCCACCTTCAGGGAACAATGGACCTGAACACCCAAATCTCTCTGTACATCAATTTTCCCCAGGACTTTTCCATTTACTGTATAGTTCACTCTTGAATTGGATCTTCCAAAATGCATCACCTCGCATTTGCCCTGATTGAACTCCAGCTGCCATTTCTCTGCCCAACTCTCCAATCTATCGATATTCTGCTGTATTCTCTGACAGTCCCCTTCAGTATCTGCTACTCCACCAATCTTAGTTTCGTCTGCAAACTTGCTAATCACACCACCTATACTTTCCTCCAAATCATTTATGTATATCACAAACAACAGTGGTCCCAGCACGGATCCCTGTGGAACACCACTGGTCACACGTCTCCATTTTGAGAAACTCCCTTCCACTGCTACTCTCTGTCTCCTGTTGCCCAGCCAGTTCTTTATCCATCTAGCTAGTACACCTTGGACCCCATGCGCCTTCACTTTCTCCATCAGCCTACCATGGGGAACCTTATCAAACGCCTTACTGAAGTCCATGTATACGACATCTACAGCCCTTCCCTCATCAATCAACTTTGTCACTTCCTCAAAGAATTCTATTAAGTTGGTAAGACATGACCTTCCCTGCACAAAACCATGTTGCTTATCACTGATAAGCTCATTTTCTTCCAAATGGGAATAGATCCTATCCCTCAGTATCTTCTCCAGCAGCTTCCCTACCACTGACGTCAGGCTCACCGGTCTATAATTACCTGGATTATCCCTGCTACCCTTCTTAAACAAGGGGACAACATTAGCAATTCTCCAGTCCTCCGGGACCTCACCCATGTTTAAGGATGTTGCAAAGATATCTGTTAAGGCCCCAGCTATTTCCTCTCTCACTTCTCTCAGTAACCTGGGATAGATCCCATCCGGACCTGGGGACTTGTCCACCTTAATGCCTTTTAGAATACCTAACACTTCCTCCCTCCATATGCTGACTTGACCGAGAGTAATCAAACATCTGTCCCTAACCTCAACATCCGTCATGTCCCTCTCCTCGGTGAATACCGATGCAAAGTACTCGTTTAGAATCTCACCCATTTTCTCTGACTCCACGCATAACTTTCCTCCTTTGTCCTTGAGTGGGCCAATCCTTTCTCTAGTTACCCTCTTGCTCCTTATATATGAATAAAAGGCTTTGGGATTTTCCTTAACCCTGTTTGCTAAAGATATTTCATGACCCCTTTTAGCCCTCTTAATTCCTCGTTTCAGATTGCGCCTACAATCCCGATATTCTTTCAAAGCTTCGTCTTTCTTCAGCCTCCTAGACCTTATGTATGCTTCCTTTTTCCTCTTAGCTAGTCTCACAATTCCGCCTGTCATCCATGGTTCCCTAATCTTGCCATTTCTACCCCTCTATTGTACCCCTATTATCCTGCACACTGTCGCCAACAATGTATTATTCTGCACACAGATCCCAACAAACTATTATCCAGCACTGTATGTGCAATAAATTATTATTCTGTACACGGTCCCCACCAAACAATTATCCTGCAGACTGTTCCCAACAAATTATTATCCTGCACACTGTTCCAAACAATGTTTTATTCTGCACACTGTTCCCAACAAACTATTATCGTGCATACTGTTCCCAACAAATTATTATCCTGCACACTGATCGAAAAAATTTATTTTTCTGAACACTGTTCCCAACAAATTATTATCCTCCATACTGTTCGCAACAAATTGTTATCCTGCACAATATTCCTAACATATTATTATCCTGCACTCTGTCCCCACAAATGTATTATCCTGCACATTGTTCCCAACAAACTATCATCCTGCACACTGTTCCCAACAAACTATTATCCTGCACACTGTTCTGAACAAATTGATATCTTGCACAATATTCCCAACAAATTATTGTCCTGCACAAGGTTCCAAAAAAACTATTTCCCTCCACACTGTTCCCAACAAACTATTTTCCAGCACACTGACCCCAACAATGTATGATACTGCACACTGTTCCTAACAAACTACTAGTCTGCACACTCTCCCCAGCACATTATTATCCTGCGCAATGTCCCAACAAATTGTTATTCCGCGCAGTCCCAACAAATCATTATCCTGCACACTGATCCCAACTAATTATTATTCTGCACACTGTCCCCATCAATGTATTATTCGGCACACCCGCCCCCCACGCCAACTAATTATTATCCTGCATAATGTCACCAATAATATATTATTCTGCAGACTGTTACCAATAACTTATTGTCCTGCACACTACTGATCCAACAAATTGTTATCTTGCATACTGTCCCCAACAAAGTATTATCCTGCACATTTTCCCCAACATATTACTATCCTGCGGAATGTCCCCAATAATGTATTATTCGGCACACTGTTCGCCACAAAATGTTATCCGGCACAATGTGCCCACCAATGTCATAATCTGCACCCTGATCCCAACAAAGTATTATCCTGCACACTGTTCCCAGCAAATCATTATCCTGCACACTGCTCCCAACAATAACCTGTGCGCTCTGAGCAACAAACTATTGTCCTGCACACTTTCCCCGACAATGTATTAGTCTTCACAGTGTTCTCAACAAAAAAATATTCTGCACCCTGTTCCCAACTAATTATTATCCTGCACACTGTTCCCAACTAATTATTAGGGTAGGCAATGGCGTAGTGGTATTATCACTGGACTAGTAACCCAGAGACCCAGGGTATTTCTGGGGACATGGGTTCGAATCCCACCACAGCAGAAGGTGGAATTTGAATTTAATTAATAAATCTGGAATTAAAAAGCTAGTCTAATGATGAAACCATTGTCGATTGTTGTAAAAACCCATCTGGTTCACTAATGTCCTTTCGGGAAGGAAGTCTGCTGTCCTTACCTGGTCTGGCCTACATGTGACTCCAGACCCACAGCAATGTGGTGAACTCTTACATGCCCTATGAAATGGCCTAGCAAGCCACTCAGTTGTACCTAACCGCTACGAGGTCAATAAAAAGGAATGAAACCGGACGGACCACCCGGCATCGACCGAGGCACCAGAAACGACAACGGTAAACCCAGCCCTGTCGACCCTGCAAAGTCCTCCTTACTAATATCTGGGGGCTTACCAACTAGAAGGACAAGGGCAGATCACTGTTCCTTCACTGTCGCTGGGTCAAAGTCCTGGAACTCCCTTGCCTAGCCAGCGACACCCACATCCCTGAATGAATAAAAAAAAATTAGCCTGCACACTGTTCCCAGCAAACTAATATCCTGCACACTGTGCAACAAACTATTATCCTGTACACTGTCCCCAGTAATGTATTATTCTGCATACTGTTCCCAACAAATTATTCTCCTGCACACTGATCCCAACAATATATTGTTCTGCACACTGTTCCCCCAAAAATTATTATCCTGCACACTGTTCCCAACAAACTATTATCCTGCAAACAGTCCCCATCATTGTATTGTTCTGCACACTGTTCCCAACAAACATTTATCTTGCACCCTGTTCCCAACAAACCGTTATTCTGCACATTCTCCCCAACAAATTATTACTCTGCGCAATGACCCCAAGAATGCATTATTCTACACAGTTACCAACAAATTATTAACCTGCACACTCTCCCCAACAAACCATTATCCTGCACTCTGTCCCCAACAATGTACTATTCTGCACACTGTCCTGAACAATTAATTATCCTGCACACTGTTCCCAACAAATTATTATTCTGCTAACTGTTGCCAAGAAACTATTATCCTGCACACAGTTCCGAACAAATCATTATCCTGCACACTGTTCCCAACAAGT
The DNA here is from genome assembly GCF_036365525.1 of Heterodontus francisci. Taxonomy (NCBI): domain Eukaryota; kingdom Metazoa; phylum Chordata; class Chondrichthyes; order Heterodontiformes; family Heterodontidae; genus Heterodontus; species Heterodontus francisci. The sequence goes on along the minus strand of NC_090374.1, from coordinate 26,800,616 downwards.
TATTATCTAGCACACTGTGCGCAACAAACTATTTTCCTGCACACTGTTCCCAATAAACAAATATTCTTCACACTGTTCCCAACTAATTATTATCCTGCCCATTGTTCCCAAAGAATTATTATCCTGCTCACTGTTCCCATCATGTTATTATCCTGCACATTCTCCCAAACAATGAATTATTCTGCACCCTGTTCCCAACAAATTAATCTTCAGCACACTGTTCCCAACAAAATATTATCCTGCACACTATTCCCAATGAACTATTCTCCTGCACACTGTTCCCCACCAAATAATTATCCTGCACACTGTTCCAAACAATCTACTACAGTGCATACTGTTCCCAACAAATTATTATCCTGCACACTGTCCCAAACAATCTACTACAGTGCATACTGTTCCCAACAAAGTATTATCCTGCACACTGCCCCAAACAATCTACTACAGTGCATACTGTTCCCAACAAATTATTATTCTGCACACTGCCCCAAACAATCTACTGCAGTGCATACTGTTCCCAACAAATTATTATTCTGCACACTGCCCCAAAGAATCTACTACAGTGCATACTGTTCCCAACAAATTATTATTCTGCACACTGATCCAAACAATGTATTCTCCTGCACACTGATCCCAACAAATCATTACCCTGCACACTGTTCCCAACAATATATTATTCTGCACTTGGTTACCAACTAATTATTATCCTGCACACTGTTCCAAACAATGTTTTATTCTGCACACTGTTCCCAACAAACTATTATCGTGCATACCGTGCCCAACAAATTATTATACTGCACACTGATCGAAAAAATGTATTTTTCTGCACTGTTCCCAACAAATTATTATCCAGCATAATGTTCGCAACAAATTATTATCCTGCACAATATTCCCAACATATTATTATCCTGCACTCTATCCCCCAAAATGTATTATTCTGCACACTGTTCCCAACATCCTATTATTCTGCACACTGCTCCCAACAAATTATTATCCTGCACAATATTCCTGACATATTATTATCCTGCACTCTGTCCTCAAAAATGTATGATTCTGCACATTGTTCCCAACAAACAATCATCCTGCACACTGTTCCCAACAAACATTTATCTTGCACCCTGTTTCCAACAAACCGTTATTCTGCACATTCTCCCCAACAAATTATTACTCTGCGCAATGACCCCAAGAATGCATTATTCTACACAGTTACCAACAAATTATTAACCTGCACACTCTCCCCAACAAGCCATTATCCTGCACTCTGTCCCCAACAATGTACTATTTTGCACACTGTCCTGAACAATTAATTATCCTGCACACTGTTCCCAACAAATTATTATTCTGCTAACTGTTGCCAAGAAACTATTATCCTGCACACAGTTCCGAACAAATCATTATCCTGCACACTGTTCCCAACAAGTTATTATCTAGCACACTGTGCGCAACAAACTATTTTCCTGCACACTGTTCCCAATAAACAAATATTCTTCACACTGTTCCCAACTAATTATTATCCTGCCCATTGTTCCCAAAGAATTATTATCCTGCTCACTGTTCCCATCATGTTATTATCCTGCACATTCTCCCAAACAATGAATTATTCTGCACCCTGTTCCCAACAAATTAATCTTCAGCACACTGTTCCCAACAAAATATTATCCTGCACACTATTCCCAATGAACTATTCTCCTGCACACTGTTCCCCACCAAATAATTATCCTGCACACTGTTCCAAACAATCTACTACAGTGCATACTGTTCCCAACAAATTATTATCCTGCACACTGTCCCAAACAATCTACTACAGTGCATACTGTTCCCAACAAAGTATTATCCTGCACACTGCCCCAAACAATCTACTACAGTGCATACTGTTCCCAACAAATTATTATTCTGCACACTGCCCCAAACAATCTACTGCAGTGCATACTGTTCCCAACAAATTATTATTCTGCACACTGCCCCAAAGAATCTACTACAGTGCATACTGTTCCCAACAAATTATTATTCTGCACACTGATCCAAACAATGTATTCTCCTGCACACTGATCCCAACAAATCATTACCCTGCACACTGTTCCCAACAATATATTATTCTGCACTTGGTTACCAACTAATTATTATCCTGCACACTGTTCCAAACAATGTTTTATTCTGCACACTGTTCCCAACAAACTATTATCGTGCATACTGTGCCCAACAAATTATTATACTGCACACTGATCGAAAAAATGTATTTTTCTGCACTGTTCCCAACAAATTATTATCCAGCATAATGTTCGCAACAAATTATTATCCTGCACAATATTCCCAACATATTATTATCCTGCACTCTATCCCCCAAAATGTATTATTCTGCACACTGTTCCCAACATCCTATTATTCTGCACACTGCTCCCAACAAATTATTATCCTGCACAATATTCCTGACATATTATTATCCTGCACTCTGTCCTCAAAAATGTATGATTCTGCACATTGTTCCCAACAAACTATCATCCTGCACACTGTTCCCAACAAACATTTATCTTGCACCCTGTTTCCAACAAACCGTTATTCTGCACATTCTCCCCAACAAATTATTACTCTGCGCAATGACCCCAAGAATGCATTATTCTACACAGTTACCAACAAATTATTAACCTGCACACTCTCCCCAACAAGCCATTATCCTGCACTCTGTCCCCAACAATGTACTATTTTGCACACTGTCCTGAACAATTAATTATCCTGCACACTGTTCCCAACAAATTATTATTCTGCTAACTGTTGCCAAGAAACTATTATCCTGCACACAGTTCCGAACAAATCATTATCCTGCACACTGTTCCCAACAAGTTATTATCTAGCACACTGTGCGCAACAAACTATTTTCCTGCACACTGTTCCCAATAAACAAATATTCTTCACACTGTTCCCAACTAATTATTATCCTGCCCATTGTTCCCAAAGAATTATTATCCTGCTCACTGTTCCCATCATGTTATTATCCTGCACATTCTCCCAAACAATGAATTATTCTGCACCCTGTTCCCAACAAATTAATCTTCAGCACACTGTTCCCAACAAAATATTATCCTGCACACTATTCCCAATGAACTATTCTCCTGCACACTGTTCCCCACCAAATAATTATCCTGCACACTGTTCCAAACAATCTACTACAGTGCATACTGTTCCCAACAAATTATTATCCTGCACACTGTCCCAAACAATCTACTACAGTGCATACTGTTCCCAACAAAGTATTATCCTGCACACTGCCCCAAACAATCTACTACAGTGCATACTGTTCCCAACAAATTATTATTCTGCACACTGCCCCAAACAATCTACTGCAGTGCATACTGTTCCCAACAAATTATTATTCTGCACACTGCCCCAAAGAATCTACTACAGTGCATACTGTTCCCAACAAATTATTATTCTGCACACTGATCCAAACAATGTATTCTCCTGCACACTGATCCCAACAAATCATTACCCTGCACACTGTTCCCAACAATATATTATTCTGCACTTGGTTACCAACTAATTATTATCCTGCACACTGTTCCAAACAATGTTTTATTCTGCACACTGTTCCCAACAAACTATTATCGTGCATACTGTGCCCAACAAATTATTATACTGCACACTGATCGAAAAAATGTATTTTTCTGCACTGTTCCCAACAAATTATTATCCAGCATAATGTTCGCAACAAATTATTATCCTGCACAATATTCCCAACATATTATTATCCTGCACTCTATCCCCCAAAATGTATTATTCTGCACACTGTTCCCAACATCCTATTATTCTGCACACTGCTCCCAACAAATTATTATCCTGCACAATATTCCTGACATATTATTATCCTGCACTCTGTCCTCAAAAATGTATGATTCTGCACATTGTTCCCAACAAACTATCATCCTGCACACTGTTCCCAACAAACATTTATCTTGCACCCTGTTTCCAACAAACCGTTATTCTGCACATTCTCCCCAACAAATTATTACTCTGCGCAATGACCCCAAGAATGCATTATTCTACACAGTTACCAACAAATTATTAACCTGCACACTCTCCCCAACAAACCATTATCCTGCACTCTGTCCCCAACAATGTACTATTTTGCACACTGTCCTGAACAATTAATTATCCTGCACACTGTTCCCAACAAATTATTATTCTGCTGACTGTTGCCAAGAAACTATTATCCTGCACACAGTTCCGAACAAATCATTATCCTGCACACTGTTCCCAACAAGTTATTATCTAGCACACTGTGCGCAACAAACTATTTTCCTGCACACTGTTCCCAATAAACAAATATTCTTCACACTGTTCCCAACTAATTATTATCCTGCCCATTGTTCCCAAAGAATTATTATCCTGCTCACTGTTCCCATCATGTTATTATCCTGCACATTCTCCCAAACAATGAATTATTCTGCACCCTGTTCCCAACAAATTAATCTTCAGCACACTGTTCCCAACAAAATATTATCCTGCACACTATTCCCAATGAACTATTCTCCTGCACACTGTTCCCCACCAAATAATTATCCTGCACACTGTTCCAAACAATCTACTACAGTGCATACTGTTCCCAACAAATTATTATCCTGCACACTGCCCCAAACAATCTACTGCAGTGCATACTGTTCCCAACAAATTATTATTCTGCACACTGATCCAAACAAATCATTACCCTGCACACTGTTCCCAACAATATATTATTCTGCACTTGGTTACCAACTAATTATTATCCTGCACACTGTTCCAAACAATGTTTTATTCTGCACACTGTTACCAACAAACTATTATTGTGCATACTGTGCCCAACAAATTATTATACTGCTCACTGATAGAAAAAATGTATTTTTCTGCACACTGTTCCCAACAAAGTATTTTCCTGCACACTGTCCCCAACAAATTATTATCCTGCACAATATTCCCAACATATTATTATCCTGCACTCTATCCCCAAAAATGTATTATTCTGCACACTGTTCCCAACAATCTATTATCCTGCATAGTGTTCGCAACAAATTATTATCCTTCACAATATTCCTAACATATTATTATCCTGCACACTGTCCTCAAAAATGTATGATTCTGCACATTGTTCCCAACAAACTATTATCCTGCACAATCTGTGCAACAATCTATTATCCTACAGCGCGTTCCTAACAAACTACAATCCGGCACAGTGTTCCCAATAAATAATTATTCTGCACACGGTTCCCAACAAACTATTATCCTGCACACTATTCCCCACCAAATAATTATCCTGCACCTGTTCCCAACAAATTATTATCTGCACACTGTTCCCAACAATCTACTACCGTGCATACTGTTCCCAACAAATTATTATCCTGCACACTGCCCCAAACAATCTACTGCAGTGCATACTGTTCCCAACAAATTATTATTCTGCACACTGATCCAAACAATGTATTCTCCTGCACACTGATCCCAACAAATCATTACCCTGCACACTATTCCCAACAATATATTATTCTGCACTTGGTTACCAACTAATTATTATCCTGCACACTGTTCCAAACAATGTTTTATTCTGCACACTGTTCCCAACAAACTATTATTGTGCATACTGTTCCCAACAAATTATTATACTGCACACTGATAGAAAAAATGTATTTTTCTGCACACTGTTCCCAACAAATTATTATCCAGCATAATGTTCGCAACAAATTATTATCCTGCACAATATTCCCAACATATTATTATCCTGCACTCTATCCCCAAAAATGTATTATTCTGCACACTGTTCCCAACATCCTATTATTCTGCACACTGCTCCCAACAAATTATTATCCTGCACAATATTCCTAACATATTATTATCCTGCACTCTGTCCTCAAAAATGTATGATTCTGCACATTGTTCCCAACAAACTATCATCCTGCACACTGTTCCCAACAAACTATTATCGTGCATACTGTTCCCAACAAATTATTATACTGCTCACTGATAGAAAAAATGTATTTTTCTGCACACTGTTCCCAACAAAGTATTTTCCTGCACACTGTCCCCAACAAATTATTATCCTGCACAATATTCCCAACATATTATTATCCTGCACTCTATCCCCAAAAATGTATTATTCTGCACACTGTTCCCAACAATCTATTATCCTGCATAGTGTTCGCAACAAATTATTATCCTTCACAATATTCCTAACATATTATTATCCTGCACACTGTCCTCAAAAATGTATGATTCTGCACATTGTTCCCAACAAACTATTATCCTGCACAATCTGTGCAACAATCTATTATCCTACAGCGCGTTCCTAACAAACTACAATCCGGCACAGTGTTCCCAATAAATAATTATTCTGCACACGGTTCCCAACAAACTATTATCCTGCACACTATTCCCCACCAAATAATTATCCTGCACCTGTTCCCAACAAATTATTATCTGCACACTGTTCCCAACAATCTACTACCGTGCATACTGTTCCCAACAAATTATTATCCTGCACACTATTACCACAAATCATTACCTGCAAACTTGTATCCTGCACTAATTTCCTAACAAAATATTATCCTGCACACTGTTCCCAACAAATTATTTTCCTGCACAATGTATCCAACACACTATTATTCTGCACGCTGTTCCCAACAATCTATTAGGCGACACACTGACAGCAACCATGTATTATTCCGCACACAGATCCCGACAAATTACTATCCTGCACACTGTTTACAAAAAATTATTCTCCTGCACCCTGTTCCCAACAAACTATTACCCTGCATACGTTCCCAACAGATTGTGGTCCTGCACACTGTTCCCAACAAATTATTATCCTGCACACTGTTCCAAACAATGTTTTATTCTGCACACTGTTCCCAACAAACTATTATCGTGCATACTGTTCCCAACAAATTATTATACTGCACACTGATCGAAAAAATGTATTTTTCTGCACACTGTTCCCAACAAATTATTATCCAGCATAATGTTCGCAACAAATTATTATCCTGCACAATATTCCCAACATATTATTATCCTGCACTCTATCCCCAAAAAAGTATTATTCTGCACACTGTTCCCAACAATCTATTATCCTGCATAGTGTTCGCAACAAATTATTATCCTTCACAATATTCCTAACATATTATTATCCTGCACTCTGTCCTCAAAAATGTATGATTCTGCACATTGTTCCCAACAAACTATTATCCTGCACAATCTGTGCAACAATCTATTATCCTACAGCATGTTCCTAACAAAGTATTAACCGAAAGACTATGCGCAACGAACTATTATCCTGCACACTGTTCCAAACAATGTTTTATTCTGCACACTGTTCCCAACAAACTATTATCGTGCACACTGATCGAAAACATGTATTTTTCTGCACAGTGTTCCCAACAAAATATTATCCTGCACACTGATCGAAAACATGTATTTTTCTGCACAGTGTTCCCAACAAAATATTATCCTGCACACTGCTCCCAACAAACTATTATCCTACACACTGTTCCGAACAAATTGATAACCTGCACAATATTCCCAACAAATTATTGTCCTGCACAAGGTTCCAAAAAAACTATTTCCCTCCACACTGTTCCCAACAAACTATTTTCCAGCACACTGACCCCAACAATGTATGATACTGCACACAGTTCCTAACAAACTACTAGTCTGCACATTCTCCTCAGCACATTATTATCCTGCGCAATGTCCCAACAAATTGGTATTCCGCGCAGTCCCAACAAATTATTATCCTGCACACTGTCTCTAACAATGTATTATTCAGCTCATTTTTCCAAACAAATTATTATCCTGCACACTGTTCCCAACAATTATTGCACTGCACATGTCCTCAAGAACGTATTATCCAGCACTCTGTTCCCAACTAATTATTATCCTGCACACTGTTCCCAACAAGCTATTAGCTGCACAATGTTCCCAATAAAATATTATTCTGCACACCATTCCCAACAAATTATTATCCTGCACACTCTGTGCAACAATCTAATATCCTACAGCGCGTTCCTAACAAACTACAATCCGGCACAGTGTTCCCAATAAATAATTATTCTGCACACGGTTCCCAACAAACTATTATCCTGCACACTATTCCCCAACAAATAATTATCCTGCACCTGTTCCCAACAAATTATTATCTGCACACTGTTCCCAACAATCTACTACCGTGCATACTGTTCCCAACAAATTATTATCCTGCACACTATTACCACAAATCATTACCTGCAAACTTGTATCCTGCACTAATTTCCTAACAAAATATTATCCTGCACACTGTTCCCAACAAATTATTTTCCTGCACAATGTGTGCAATAATCTCTCATCCTGCATACAGTTCCCAACAAATTATTAACCTGCACACTGTATCCAACACACTATTATTCTGCACGCTGTTCCCAACAATCTATTAGGCTACACACAGTTCCCAACAAACTGTTATTCTGCACATTGTTCCCAACAATCTATTAGGCTACACACAGTTCCCAACAAACTGTTATTCTGCACATTGTTCCCAACAATCTATTAGGCTACACACTGACAGCAACCATGTATTATTCCGCACACAGATCCCGACAAATTACTATCCTGCACACTGTTTACAAAAAATTATTCTCCTGCACCCTGTTCCCAACAAACTATTACCCTGCATAAGTTCCCAACAGATTGTTGTCCTGCACACTGTTCCCAACAAATTATTATCCTGCACAATGTTCCCAACAAATTATTATCCTGCACACTATTCCCAACAATGAATTACCTGGTACACTCTTCCCAACAAATTATTAGCCTGAACGCTGTTCCCAACAAACTATTAACCGGCACCCAGTCCACAAAATTGTATTATTCTGCACACTGTTTCGAACAAGCCATCATTCTGCACAACGTTGCCAACAATGTATTATCCTGCACCCAGTCCCGCACAATGTATTCGGCAACACGCTGTTCGCAACAAACTATTATCCTGTACACTCTGTGCAACAATCTAAAATCCTACAGCACGTTCCGAACAAACAACTATCCTGCACATTGTTCCCAAAAATTATTATCCTGCACACTGTTCCCAACAAATTGTTATCCTGCACACTGTTCCAAACAATGTTTTATTCTGCACACTGTTCCCAACAAACTATTATCGTGCACACTGATCGAAAACATGTATTTTTCTGCACAGTGTTCCCAACAAACTATTATCCTGCACACTGTTCCCAACAAACTAGCAACCGGCACTCAGTCCACAAAATTGTATTATTCTGCACACTGTTCCAAACAAGTCATTATTTTGCACAATGTTCCCAACAATGTATTATCCTGCACACAGTCCCGCACAATCTATTCGGCTACACGCTGTTCGCAACAAACTATTATCCTGCACACTGTTCCCAATAAATTATTATTCTGCACACTGTTCCCAACAAACTATTATCCTGCACACTGTTCCCAATAAATTATTATTCTGCACACTGTTCCCAACAAACTATTATCCTGCACACTGTTCCCAATAAATTATTATTCTGCACACTGTTCCCAACAAACTATTATCCAGCACACTGTTCCCAATAAATTATTATTCTGCACACTGTTCCCAACAAACTATTATCCTGCACACTGTTCCCAAAAAACTATTATTGTGCATACTGTTCCCAAAAAACTATTATCGTGCACACTGTTTCCAACAAACTATTATCCTGCACACTTTTCCAAACAAAATATTATCCTGCACACTGTTCCCAACAAACTATTATCCTGCACACTGTTCCCAACAAATTATCATCCTGCACACTGATAGAAAAATGTATTTTTCTGCACACTGTTTCCAACAAACTATTATCCTGCACACTGTTCCCAAAAAACTATTATCGTGCATACTGTTCCCAAAAAACTATTATCGTGCACACTGTTTCCAACAAACTATTATCCTGCACACTTTTCCAAACAAAATATTATCCTGCACACTGTTCCCAACAAACTATTATCCTGCACACTGTTCCCAATAAATTATTATTCTGCACACTGTTCCCAACAAACTATTATCCTGCTAACTGTTCCCAAAAAACTATTATCGTGCATACTGTTCCCAAAAAACTATTATCGTGCACACTGTTTCCAACAAACTATTATCCTGCACACTTTTCCAAACAAAATATTATCGTGCACACTGTTCCCAACAAACTATTATCCTGCACACTGTTTCCAAAAAACTATTATCGTGCATACTGTTCCCAAAATACTATTATCGTGCATACTGTTCCCAACAAATTATTATCCTGCACACTGACAGAAAAAATGTATTTTTCTGCACACTGTTTCCAACAAACTATTATCCTGTACACTGTCCCCAGTCATGTATTATTCTGCATACTGTTCCCAACAAATTATTCTCCTGCACACTGATCCCAACAATATATTGTTCTGCACACTGTTCCCCCAAAAATTATTATCCTGCACACTGTTCCCAACAAACTATTATCCTGCAAACAGTCCCCATCATTGTATTGTTCTGCACACTGTTCCCAACAAACATTTATCTTGCACCCTGTTCCCAACAAACCGTTATTCTGCACATTCTCCCCAACAAATTATTACTCTGCGCAATGACCCCAAGAATGCATTATTCTACACACTGTTACCAACAAATTATTAACCTGCACACTCTCCCCAACAAACCATTATCCTGCACTCTGTCCCCAACAATGTACTATTTTGCACACTGTCCTGAACAATTAATTATCCTGCACACTGTTCCCAACAAATTATTATTCTGCTAACTGTTGCCAAGAAACTATTATCCTGCACACAGTTCCGAACAAATCATTATCCTGCACACTGTTCCCAACAAATTATTATCTAGCACACTGTGCGCAACAAATTATTATTCTGCTAACTGTTGCCAAGAAACTATTATCCTGCACACAGTTCCGAACAAATCATTATCCTGCACACTGTTCCCAACAAGTTATTATCTAGCACACTGTGCGCAACAAACTATTTTCCTGCACACTGTTCCCAATAAACAAATATTCTTCACATTGTTCCCAACTAATTATTATCCTGCCCATTGTTCCCAAAAAATTATTATCCTGCTCACTGTTCCCATCATGTTATTATCCTGCACATTCTCCCAAACAATGAATTATTCTGCACCCTGTTCCCAACAAATTAATCTTCAGCACACTGTTCCCAACAAAATATTATCCTGCACACTATTCCCAATGAACTATTATCCTGCACACTGTTCCAAACAATCTACTACAGTGCATACTGTTCCCAACAAATTATTATCCTGCACACTGCCCCAAACAATCTACTACAGTGCATACTGTTCCCAACAAATTATTATCCTGCACACTGCCCCAAACAATCTACTACAGTGCATACTGTTCCCAACAAATTATTATCCTGCACACTGTCCCAAACAATCTACTACAGTGCATACTGTTCCCAACAAATTATTATCCTGCACACTGACCCAAACAATCTACTACAGTGCATACTGTTCCCAACAAATTATTATCCTGCACACTGCCCCAAACAATCTACTACAGTGCATACTGTTCCCAACAAATTATTATTCTGCACACTGATCCAAACAATGTATTCCCCTGCACACTGATCACAACAAATCATTACCCTGCACACTGTTCCCAACAATATATTATTCTGCACTTGGTTACCAACTAATTATTAGCCTGCACACTGTTCCTAATGAACTATTATCCTGCACACTGTGTGCAACAAACTATTGTCCTACTCACTGCCCCCCAAAAAGTATTATTCTGCACACTGTTCACAACAAACCATTATTCTGCACACTGTCGCCAACAATGTACTATTCTGCACACTATTCCCCACCAAACAATTATCCTGCACACTGTTCCCAACAAATTATTATCCTGCACACTGTTCCAAACAATGTTTTATTCTGCACACTGTTCCCAACAAACTATTATCGTGCATACTGTTCCCAACAAAGTATTATACTGCACACTGATCGAAAAAATTTATTTTTCTGCACACTGTTCCCAACAAATTATTATCCTGCACACTGTTCCCAACAAACTATTATCCTGCACACTGTTCCAAACAATGTTTTATTCTGCACACTGTTCCCAACAAACTATTATCGTGCATACTGTTCCCAACAAATTATTTTCCTGCATACTGATCGAAAAAATGTATTTTTCTGCACACTGTTCCCAACAAATTATTTTCCTGCACACTGTCCCCAACAAATTATTATCCAGCATAATGTTCGCAACAAATTATTATCCTGCACAATATTCCCAACATATTATTATCCTGCACTCTATCCCCAAAAATGTATTATTCTGCACACTGTTCCCAACATCCTATTATTCTGCACACTGCTCCCAACAAATTATTATCCTGCACAATATTCCTAACATATTATTATCCTGCACTCTGTCCTCAAATATGTATGATTCTGCACATTGTTCCCAACAAACTATCATCCTGCACACTGTTCCCAACAAACTATTATCGTGGATACTGTTCCCAACAAATTATTATACTGCACACTGATAGAAAAAATGTATTTTTCTGCACACTGTTCCCAACAAAGTATTAGCCTGCACACTGTTCCCAACAAATTATTTTCCTGCACACTTTCCCCAACAAATTATTATCCTGCACAATATTCCCAACATATTATTATCCTGCACTCTATCCCCAAATATGTATGATTCTGCACACTGTTCCCAACATCCTATTATTCTGCACACTGTTCCCAACAAATTATTATCCTGCATAGTGTTCGCAACAAATTATTATCCTTCACAATATTCCTAACATATTATTATCCTGCACTCTGTCCTCAAAAATGTATGATTCTGCACATTGTTCCCAACAAACTATTATCCTGCACAATCTGTGCAACAATCTATTATCCTACAGCATGTTCCTAACAAAGTATTAACCGAAAGACTATGCGCAACGAACTATTATCCTGCACACTGTTCCAAACAATGTTTTATTCTGCACACTGTTCCCAACAAACTATTATCGTGCACACTGATCGAAAACATGTATTTTTCTGCACAGTGTTCCCAACAAAATATTATCCTGCACACTGCTCCCAACAAACTATTATCCTGCACACTGTTCCCAACAAACTATCAACCGGCACTCAGTCCACAAAATTGTATTATTCTGCACACTGTTCCAAACAAGTCATTATTTTGCACAATGTTCCCAACAATGTATTATCCTGCACACAGTCCCGCACAATCTATTCGGCTACACGCTGTTCGCAACAAACTATTATCCTGCACACTGTGCCCAATAAATTATTATTCTGCACACGGTTCCCAACAAACTATTATCCTGCACACTATTCACCACCAAACTATTATCCTGCACACTGTTCCCAATAAATTATTATTCTGCACACTGTTCCCAACAAACTATTATCCTGCACACTGTTCCCAATAAATTATTATTCTGCACACGGTTCCCAACAAACTATTATCCAGCACACTGTTCCCAATAAATTATTATTCTGCACACTGTTCCCAACAAACTATTATCCTGCACACTGTTCCCAATAAATTATTATTCTGCACACTGTTCCCAACAAACTATTATCCTGCACACTGTTCCCAAAAAACTATTATCGTGCATACTGTTCCCAAAAAACTATTATCGTGCACACTGTTTCCAACAAACTATTATCCTGCACACTTTTCCAAACAAAATATTATCCTGCACACTGTTCCCAATAAATTATTATTCTGCACACTGTTCCCAACAAACTATTATCCTGCACACTGTTCCCAATAAATTATTATTCTGCACACTGTTCCCAACAAACTATTATCCTGCACACTGTTCCCAAAAAACTATTATCGTGCATACTGTTCCCAAAAAACTATTATCGTGCACACTGTTTCCAACAAACTATTATCCTGCACACTTTTCCAAACAAAATATTATCCTGCACACTGTTCCCAATAAATTATTATTCTGCACACTGTTCCCAACAAACTATTATCCTGCACACTGTTCCCAATAAATTATTATTCTGCACACTGTTCCCAACAAACTATTATCCTGCACACTGTTCCCAATAAATTATTATTCTGCACACGGTTCCCAACAAACTATTATCCTGCACACTGTTCCCAATAAATTATTATTCTGCACACTGTTCCCAACAAACTATTATCCTGCACACTGATAGAAAAAATGTATTTTTCTGCACACTGTTTCCAACAAACTATTATCCTACACACTTTTCCAAACAAAATATTATCCTGCACACTTTTCCAAACAAAATATTATCCTGCAGACTGTTCCCAACAAACTATTATCTTGCACACTTTTCCAAACAAAATATTATCCTGCACACTGATAGAAAAAATGTATTGTTCTGCACACTCTTCCCAACAAACTATTATCTTGCACACTTTTCCAAACAAATTATTATCTTGCACACTGATAGAAAAAATGTATTTTTCTGCACACTGTTTCCAACAATCTATTATCCTGCACACTTTTCCAAACAAATTATTATCCTGCACACTGATAGAAAAAATGTATTTTTCTGCACACTGTTTCCAACAAACTATTATCTTGCACACTTTTCCAAACAAAATATTATCCTGCACACTGATAGAAAAAATGTATTTTTCTGCACACTGTTTCCAACAAACTATTATCTTGCACACTTTTCCAAACAAAATATTATCCTGCACACTGTTCCCAACAAACTATTATCTTGCACACTTTTCCAAACAAAATATTATCCTGCACACTGTTCCCAACAAACTATTATCTTGCACACTTTTCCAAACAAAATATTGTCCTGCACACTGTTCCCAACAAATTATTATCCTGCACACTTTTCCCAACAAATTATTATCCTGCACACTGTTCCTAAATATTATTATCCTGCCCCCTGCTCCCAGCAAACTATTATCCTGCACACTGTGTGCAACGAACTATTATCCTGCACACTGTTCCCAACAAATTGTTAACCAGCACAATGTTCCCAGCAAATTATAATCCTGCACACTTTTCCCAACAAAATATTCTCCTGCACTCTTCCCAACAAATTATTATCCTGCATGCTGTTCCCAACAATGTATTATCCCACACACTGTCCCCAACAATGTTTTGTTCTGCACACTGTCCCCAACCAATTATTATCCTGCATACTGTCCCCAACAAATTATTATCCTGCACAATGTTCCCAACAAATTATTATCCTGCACACTGACCCAACAAACTATTATCCTGCACAGTGTTCCCAACAAACTATGATCCTGCACTCTGTTCCCAACAAATTATTATCCTGCACTCAGTTCCCAACAAACTATTATCCTGCACACTGACCCAACAAAGTAATATCCTGCACTCTGTTCCCAACAAATTATTATCTTGCACTCAGTTCCCAACAAATTCTGATCCTGCACACTGACCCAACAAATTATTATCCTGCTCTCTGTTCCCAACAAATTATTATCTTGCACTCAGTTCCCAACAAATTATTATCTTGCACTCAGTTCCCAACAAATTATTATCCTGCACACTGTTCCCAACAAATTAATATCCTGCACTCTTTGCCCAACAAATTATTATCCTGCACTCTGTTCCCACCAAATTATTATATTGCACTCAGTTCCCAACAAATTATTATCCTGCAGACTGACCCAACAAATTATTATCCTGCACTCTGTTCCCAACAAATTGTTATCCTGCACACAGTTCCAAACATTTTATTATCCTGCACACTGTGCCCAACAAATAATTATACGGCACACTGTGCACATAAAAACTATTATCCTGCACACTGTTCCCAACAAATGATTATCCTGTAATCAGTTTCAAACAAATTATTATCCAGCACACTGTTCCCAACCACTAATTATCCGGCACTCTGTTCCCAACAAATTAATAACTTGCACACTTTTCCCAACAAACAATTATCCTGCACACTGCCCAAACAAATTATTATCCTGCACACTGTTCCCAATAAATAATTATCCGGCACTCGGTTCCCAACAAATTATTAACGTGCACACTTTTCCCAACAAACTATTATCCTGCACACTGACCAAACAAATTATTATCCTGCACACTGAACCAACAAACTATTATCCTGCACAGTGTTCCCAACAAACTATGATCCTGCACTCTGTTCCCAACAAATTATTATCCTGCACTCAGTTCCCAACAAATTATTATCCTGCACACTGACCCAACAAAGTAATATCCTGCACTCTGTTCCCAACAAATTATTATCTTGCACTCAGTTCCCAACAAATTATGATCCTGCACACTGCCCCAACAAATTATTATCCTGCTCTCTGTTCCCAACAAATTATTATCTTGCACTCAGTTCCCAACAAATTATTATCTTGCACTCAGTTCCCAACAAATTATTATCCTGCACACTGCCCCAACAAATTATTATCCTGCACTCTGTTCCCAACAAATTATTATCTTGCACTCAGTTCCCAACAAATTATTATCCTGCACTCTGTTCCCAACAAATTATTATCTTGCACTCAGTTCCCAACAAATTATTATCCTGCACACTGCCCCAACAAATTATTATCCTGCACTCTGTTCCCAACAAATTATTATCCTGCACACTGCCCCAACAAATTAATATCCTGCACTCTTTGCCCAACAAATTATTATCTTGCACTCAGTTCCCAACAAATTAATATCCTGCACACTGACCCAACAAATTAATATCCTGCACTCTGTTCCAAACAAATTATTATCTTGCACTCTGTTCCCAACAAATTAATATCCTGCACTCTGACCCAACAAATTAATATCCTGCACTCTGTTCCCAACAAATTATTATCCTGCACACTGACCGAACAAATTAATATCCTGCATTCTTTGCACAACAAATTATTATCTTGCACTCTGTTCCCAACAAATTAATATCATGCACACTGACCCAACAAATCAATATCCTGCATTCTGTGCCCAACAAATCAATATCCTGCATTCTGTGCCCAACAAATTATTATCCTGCACTCTGTTCCCAACAAATTAATATCATGCACACTGCCCAAACAAATTATTATCCTGCACACTGACCCAACTAACTATTATCCTGCACAGTGTTCCCAACAAATTATTATCCTGCACACTGACCCAACAAACTATTATCCTGCACAGTGTTCCCAACAAATTATTATCCTGCACTCTGTTCCCAAGAAATTATTATCTTGCACTCAGTTCCCAACAAAATATTATCCTGCACACTGCCCCAACAAATTAATATCCTGCACTCTGTGCCCAACAAATTATTATCCTGCACTCTGTTCCCAACAAACTATTATCCTGCACACTGCCCCAACAAATTAATGACCTGCACTCTGTTCCCAACAAATTATTATCCGGCACTCTGCTCCCAACAAATTATTATCTTGCACTCAGTTGCCAACAAATTAATATCCTGCACACTGACCCAAAAAATTAATATCCTGCACTCTGTTCCCAACAAATCATGATCCGGCACTCTGTTCCCAACAAATTATTATCTTGCACTCAGTTCCCAACAAATTATTATCCTGCACACTGCCCCAACAAATTAATATCCTGCACTCTGTGCCCAACAAATTATTATCCTGCACTCTGTTCCAAACAAACTATTATCCTGCACACTGCCCAAACAAATTATGATCCTGCACACTGACCCAACAAACTATTATCCTGCACAGTGTTCCCAACAAATTATTATCTTGCACTCAGTTCCCAACAAATTATTATCTTGCACTCAGTTCCCGACAAATTATAATCCTGCACATTGCCCCAACAAATTAATATCCTGCACACTGCCCCAACAAATTAATATCCTGCACACTGTTCCCAACAAATTAATATCCTGCACTCTGTTCCCAACAAACTATTATCCTGCACTCTGATCCCAACAAATTATTATCCTGCACTCTGTTCCCAACAAACTATTATCCTGCACTCTGTTCCCAACAAACTATTATCCTGCACACTGCCCCAACAAATTATTATCCGGCACTCCGTTCCCAACAAATTATTATCCTGCACTCTGACCCAACAAGTTATTATACTGCACACTGTCACCAACAAACTATTATACTGCAAACTGACCCAACAAATTATTATCCGGCACAGTGTTCCCAACAAACTATTATCCTGCACTCTGTTCCCAATAAATTATTATCCTGCACACTGTTCCAAACAAACAATTATCCTGCACACTGTTCCCAACAAACTATTATCCTGCACTCTGTTCCCAATAAATTATTATCCTGCACACTGTTCCAAACAAACAATTATCCTGCACACTGTTCCCAACAAATTATTATCCGGCACTCTGTTCCCAACAAATTATTATCCTGCACACTGTCACCAACAAACTATTATACTGCAAACTGACCCAACAAATTATTATCCTGCACTCTGTTCCCAACAAACTATTATCCTGCACACTACCCCAACAAATTATTATCCGGCACTCCGTTCCCAACAAATTATTATCCTGCACTCTGACCCAACAAGTTATTATACTGCACACTGTCACCAACAAACTATTATACTGCAAACTGACCCAACAAATTATTATCCGGCACAGTGTTCCCAACAAACTATTATCCTGCACACTGTTCCAAACAAACAATTATCCTGCACACTGTTCCCAACAAATTATTATCCGGCACTCCGTTCCCAACAAATTATTATCCTGCACTCTGACCCAACAAGTTATTATACTGCACACTGTCACCAACAAACTATTATACTGCAAACTGACCCAACAAATTATTATCCGGCACAGTGTTCCCAACAAACTATTATCCTGCACACTGCCCCAACAAATTATTATCCTACACTCTGTTCCCAACAAATTATTATCTTGCACTCGGTTCCCAACAAATTATTATCCTGCAGACTGACCCAACAAATTATTATCCTGCACTCTGTTCCCAACAAATTATTATCTTGCACACAGTTCCCAACAAATTATTGTCCTGCACACTGCCCCAACAAATTAATATCCTGCACATTGACTCAACAAATTAATATCCTGCACTCTGTTCCCAACAAATTATTATCCTGCACACTGTTCCCAACAAATTATTATCTTGCACTCAGTTCCCAACAAATTATTATCCAGCACACTGCCCCAACGAACTAATATACTGCACTCTTTGCCCAACAAATTATTATCCTGCACTCTGTTCCCAACAAATTATTATCTTGCACTCAGTTCCCAACAAATTATTATCCTGCACACTGTTCCCAACAAATTATTATCTTGCACTCAGTTCCCAACAAATTATTATCCAGCACACTGCCCCAACAAACTAATATACTGCACTCTTTGCCCAACAAATTATTATCCTGCACTCTGTTGCCAACAAATTATTATCTTGCACTCAGTTCCCAACAAATTATTATCCTGCACACTGCCCCAACAAATTAATATCCTGCACTCTGTTGCCAACAAATTATTATCTTGCACTCAGTTCCCAACAAATTATTATCTTGCACACTGCCCCAACAAATTAATATCCTGCACTCTTTGCCCAACAAATTAATATCCTGCACTCTTTACCCAACAAATTATTATCCTGCACTCTGTTGCCAACAAATTATTATCTTGCACTCAGTTCCCAACAAATTATTATCCTGCACACTGACCCAACAAATTATTATCCTGCACACTGACCCAACAAATTATTATCTTGCACACTGCCCCAACAAATTAATATCCTGCACTCTTTGCCCAACAAATTAATATCCTGCACTCTTTACCCAACAAATTAATATCCTGCACTCAGTTCCCAACAAATTATTATCCTGCACACTGCCCCAACAAATTAATATCCTGCACTCTTTGCCCAACAAATTAATATCCTGCACTCTTTACCCAACAAATTATTATCCTGCACACTGTTCCCAACAAATTATTATCTTGCACTCAGTTCCCAACAAATTATTATCCTGCACACTGCCCCAACAAATTAATATCCTGCACTCTTTGCCCAACAAATTATTATCCTGCACTCTGTTCCCAACAAATTATTATCTTGCACTCAGTTCCCAACAAATTATTATCCTGCACTCGGTTCCCAACAAATTATTATCTTGCACTCTTTTCCCAACAAATTATTATCCTGCACACTGACCCAACAAATTAATATCCTGCACACTGACCCAACAAATTATTATCTTGCACTCTGTTCCCAACAAATTATCATCTTGCACTCAGTTCCCAACAAATTATTATCTTGCTCTCAGTTCCCGACAAATTATAATCCTGCACACTGCCCCAACAAATTAATATCCTGCACACTGACCCAACAAATTAATATCCTGCACTTTGTTCCCAACAAATTATTATCTTGCACTCAGTTCCCAACAAATTATTATCTTGCACTCAGTTCCCAACAAATTATAATCCTGCACACTGCCCCAACAAATTAATATCCTGCACACTGACCCAACAAATTAATATCCTGCACTTTGTTCCCAACAAATTATTATCTTGCACTCCGTTCCCAACAAATTATTATCTTGCACTCAGTTCCCGACAAATTATTATCCTGCACACTGTTCCCAACAAATTATGATTCTGCTAATTATGATCCTACTCGGTTCCCAACAAACTATTATACTGCACACTGTCACCAACAAACTATTATACTGCAAAATGACCCAAAAATTATTATCCGGCACAGTGTTCCCAACAAACTATTATCCTGCACTCTGTTCCCAATAAATTATTATCCTGCACACTGTTCCAAACAAACAATTATCCTGCACACTGTCACCAACAAATTATTATCCTGCACACTGTTCCAAACAAACAATTATCCTGCACACTGTTCCCAACAAATTATTATCCGGCACTCCGTTCCCAACAAATTATTATCCTGCACTCTGACCCAACAAGTTATTATACTGCACACTGTCACCAACAAACTATTATACTGCAAACTGACCCAACAAATTATTATCCGGCACAGTGTTCCCAACAAACTATTATCCTGCACACTGCCCCAACAAATTATTATCCTACACTCTGTTCCCAACAAATTATTATCTTGCACTCGGTTCCCAACAAATTATTATCCTGCAGACTGACCCAACAAATTATTATCCTGCACTCTGTTCCCAACAAATTATTATCTTGCACTCAGTTCCCAACAAATTATTATCCTGCACACTGCCCCAACAAATTAATATCCTGCACTCTTTGCCCAACAAATTAATATCCTGCACTCTTTGCCCAACAAATTATTATCCTGCACACTGCCCCAACAAATTAATATCCTGCACTCTTTGCCCAACAAATTAATATCCTGCACTCTTTGTCCAACAAATTATTATCCTGCACACTGTTCCCAACAAATTATTATCTTGCACTCAGTTCCCAACAAATTAATATCCTGCACACTGCCCCAACAAATTAATATCCTGCACTCTTTGCCCAACAAATTATTATCTTGCACACAGTTCCCAACAAATTATTATCCTGCACACTGACCCAACAAATTATTATCCTGCACTCTGTTGCCAACAAATTATTATCTTGCACTCAGTTCCCAACAAATTATTATCCTGCACACTGACCCAACAAATTATTATCCTGCACTCTGTTCCCAACAAATTATTATCTTGCACTCAGTTCCCAACAAATTATTATCCTGCACACTGACCCAACAAATTATTATCCTGCACACTGACCCAACAAATTATTATCCTGCACACTGTTCCCAACAAATTATTATCTTGCACACTGCCCCAACAAATTAATATCCTGCACTCTTTACCCAACAAATTATTATCCTGCACACTGTTCCCAACAAATTATTATCTTGCACTCAGTTCCCAACAAATTATTATCCTGCACTCTTTGCCCAACAAATTATTATCCTGCACTCTGTTCCCAACAAATTATTATCTTGCACTCAGTTCCCAACAAATTATTATCCTGCACTCGGTTCCCAACAAATTATTATCTTGCACTCTTTTCCCAACAAATTATTGTCCTGCACACTGACCCAACAAATTATTATCCTGCACTCCGTTCCCAACAAATTATTATCTTGCACTCAGTTCCCGACAAATTATAATCCTGCACACTCTCCCAACAAATTAATATCCTGCACACTGACCCAACAAATTATCATCTTGCACTCAGTTCCCAACAAATTATTATCTTGCTCTCAGTTCCCAACAAATTATAATCCTGCACACTGCCCCAACAAATTAATATCCTGCACTTTGTTCCCAACAAATTATTATCTTGCACTCAGTTCCCAACAAATTATAATCCTGCACACTGCCCCAACAAATTAATATCCTGCACACTGACCCAACAAATTAATATCCTGCACTCCTTTCCCAACAAATTATTATCTTGCACTCAGTTCCCGACAAATTATAATCCTGCACACTCTCCCAACAAATTAATATCCTGCACACTGACCCAACAAATTAATATCCTGCACTTTGTTCCCAACAAATTATTATCTTGCACTCAGTTCCCAACAAATTATTATCTTGCACTCAGTTCCCAAAAAAGTATAATCCTGCACACTGCCCCAACAAATTAATATCCTGCACACTGACCCAACAAATTAATATCCTGCACTCCGTTCCCAACAAATTATTATCTTGCACTCAGTTCCCAACAAATTATAATCCTGCACACTCTCCCAACAAATTAATATCCTGCACTCTGTTCCCAACAAATTATTATCTTGCACTCAGTTCCCAACAAATTATTATCCTGCACATTGCCCCAACAAATTATTGTCCTGCACTCAGTTCCCAACAAATTATTATCTTGCACTCAGTTCCCAACAAATTAATATCCTGCACTCCGTTCCCAACAATTTATTATCTTGCACTCAGTTCCCGACAAATTATTATCCTGCACATTGCCCCAACAAATTATTGTCCTGCACTCAGTTCCCAACAAATTATTGTCCTGCACTCAGTTCCCAACAAATTATTATCTTGCACTCAGTTCCCAACAAATTAGTTTCCTGCACACTGTCACCAACAAACTATTATACTGTACACTGCCCCAACAAATTATCATCCGGCGCAGTGTTCCCAACAAACTATTATCCTGCACACCGTTTCCAATAAATTATTATCCTGCACACTCTCCCAACAAATTAATATCCTGCACACTGACCCAACAAATTAATATCCTGCACTCTGTTCCCAACAAATTATTATCTTGCACTCAGTTCCCAACAAATTATTATCCTGCACACTAACCCAACAAATTAATATCCTGCACTCTGTTCCCAACAAATTAATATCTTGCACTCAGTTCCCAACAAATTATTATCCTGCACATTGCCCCAACAAATTATTGTCCTGCACTCAGTTCCCAACAAATTATTGTCCTGCACTCAGTTCCCAACAAATTATTATCTTGCACTCAGTTCCCAACAAATTAGTTTCCTGCACACTGTCACCAACAAACTATTATACTGTACACTGCCCCAACAAATTATCATCCGGCGCAGTGTTCCCAACAAACTATTATCCTGCACACCGTTCCCAATAAATTATTATCCTGCACACTGTTCCAAACAAACTATTATCCTGCACACTGACCCAACAAATTAATATCCTGCACTCTGTTCCCAACAAATTATTATCTTGCACTCGTTTCCCAACAAATTATTATCCTGCACACTGACCCAACAAATTATTATCCTGCACTCTGTTCCCAACAAATTATTATCTTGCACTCAGTTCCCAACAAATTATTATCCTGCACACTGTTCCCAACAAATTAATATCCTGCACTCGTTGCCCAACAAATTATTATCCTGCACTCTGTTCCCAACAAATTATTATCTTGCACTCTTTTCCCAACAAATTATTATCCTGCACACTGACCCAACAAATTATTATCCTGCACTCTGTTCCCAACAAATTATTATCTTGCACTCAGTTCCCAACAAATTATTATCCTGCACACTGACCCAACAAATTATTATCCTGCACTCAGTTCCCAACAAATTATTATCTTGCACTCAGTTCCCAACAAATTATTATCCTGCACACTGACCCAACAAATTATTATCCTGCACTCTGTTCCCAACAAATTATTATCCTGCACTCTGTTCCCAACAAATTATTATCCTGCACTCTGTGCCCAACAAATTATTATCCTGCACTCAGTGCCCAACAAATTATTATCCTGCACTCTATGACCAACAAATTATTATCCTGCACTCTGTTCCCAACAAACTATTGTCCTGCACACTGTTCCCAACAAATTATTATCTTGCACTCAGTTCCCAACAAATTATTATCCTGCACACTGCCCCAACAAATTAATATCCTGCACTCTTTACCCAACAAATTACTATCCTGCACACTGTTCCCAACAAATTATTATCTTGCACTCAGTTCCCAACAAATTATTATCCTGCACTCTTTGCCCAACAAATTATTATCCTGCACTCTGTTCCCAACAAATTATTATCTTGCACTCAGTTCCCAACAAATTATTATCCTGCACTCGGTTCCCAACAAATTATTATCTTGCACTCTTTTCCCAACAAATTATTGTCCTGCACACTGACCCAACAAATTATTATCCTGCACTCCGTTCCCAACAAATTATTATTATGCACTCAGTTCCCGACAAATTATAATCCTGCACACTCTCCCAACAAATTAATATCCTGCACACTGACCCAACAAATTATTATCCTGCACTCCGTTCCCAACAAATTATTATCTTGCACTCAGTTCCCGACAAATTATAATCCTGCACACTCTCCCAACAAATTAATATCCTGCACACTGACCCAACAAATTATCATCTTGCACTCAGTTCCCAACAAATTATTATCTTGCTCTCAGTTCCCAACAAATTATAATCCTGCACACTGCCCCAACAAATTAATATCCTGCACTTTGTTCCCAACAAATTATTATCTTGCACTCAGTTCCCAACAAATTATAATTCTGCACACTGCCCCAACAAATTAATATCCTGCACACTGACCCAACAAATTAATATCCTGCACTCCGTTCCCAACAAATTATTATCTTGCACTCAGTTCCCGACAAATTATAATCCTGCACACTCTCCCAACAAATTAATATCCTGCACACTGACCCAACAAATTAATATCCTGCACTTTGTTCCCAACAAATTATTATCTTGCACTCAGTTCCCAACAAATTATTATCTTGCACTCAGTTCCCAACAAATTATAATCCTGCACACTGCCCCAACAAATTAATATCCTGCACACTGACCCAACAAATTAATATCCTGCACTCCGTTCCCAACAAATTATTATCTTGCACTCAGTTCCCAACAAATTATAATCCTGCACACTCTCCCAACAAATTAATATCCTGCACTCTGTTCCCAACAAATTATTATCTTGCACTCAGTTCCCAACAAATTATTATCCTGCACATTGCCCCAACAAATTATTGTCCTGCACTCAGTTCCCAACAAATTATTATCTTGCACTCAGTTCCCAACAAATTAATATCCTGCACTCCGTTCCCAACAAATTATTATCTTGCACTCAGTTCCCGACAAATTATAATCCTGCACACTCTCCCAACAAATTAATATCCTGCACACTAACCCAACAAATTAATATCCTGCACTCTGTTCCCAACAAATTATTATCTTGCACTCAGTTCCCAACAAATTATTATCCTGCACATTGCCCCAACAAATTATTATCCTGCACTCTGTTCCCAACAAATTATTATCTTGCACTCAGTTCCCAACAAATTATTATCCTGCACACTGTTCCCAACAAATTAATATCCTGCACTCGTTGCCCAACAAATTATTATCCTGCACTCTGTTCCCAACAAATTATTATCTTGCACTCAGTTCCCAACAAATTATTATCCTGCACACTGTTCCCAACAAATTAATATCCTGCACTCGTTGCCCAACAAATTATTATCCTGCACTCTGTTCCCAACAAATTATTATCTTGCACTCTGTTCCCAACAAATTAATATCCTGCACACTGACCCAACAAATTAATATCCTGCACTCCGTTTCCAACAAATTATTATCTTGCACTCAGTTCCCGACAAATTATAATCCTGCACACTCTCCCAACAATTTATTATCTTGCACTCAGTTCCCGACAAATTATAATCCTGCACACTGACACTACAAATTAATATCCTGCACTCTGTTGCCAACAAATTATTATCTTGCACTCAGTTCCCAACAAATTATTATCCTGCTCTCGGTTCCCAACAAATTATTATCTTGCACTCTTTTTCCAACAAATTATTATCCTGCACACTGACCCAACAAATTATTATCTTGCACTCAGTTCCCAACAAATTATTATCCTGCACACTGACCCAACAAATTATTATCCTGCACTCAGTTCCCAACAAATTATTATCTTGCACTCAGTTCCCAACAAATTATTATCCTGCAAACTGACCCAAAAAATTATTATCCTGCACTCTGTGCCCAACAAATTATTATCCTGCACTCTGTGCCCAACAAATTATTATCCTGCACTCTGTGCCCAACAAATTATTATCCTGCACACTGTTCCCAACAAATTATTATCCTGCACTCTGTGCCCAACAAATTATTATCCTGCACTCTGTTCCCAACAAATTATTATCCTGCACTCTGTTCCCAACAAATTATTATCCTGCAATCTGTGCCCAACAAATTATTATCCTGCACTCAGTGCCCAACAAATTATTATCCTGCACTCTGTGACCAACAAATTATTATCCTGCACTCTGTTCCCAACAAACTATTATCCTGCACACTGTTCCCAACAAATTATTATCCTGCCCTCTGTTCCCAACAAATTATTATCCTGCACTCTGTTCCCAACAAATTATTATCCTGCACATTGCCCCAACAAATTATTGTCCTGCACTCAGTTCCCAACAAATTATTATCTTGCACTCAGTTCCCAACAAATTACTTTCCTGCACACTGTCACCAACAAACTATTATACTGTACACTGCCCCAACAAATTATTATCCGGTGCAGTGTTCCCAACAAACTATTATCCTGCACACCGTTCCCAATAAATTATTATCCTGCACACTGTTCCAAACAAACTATTATCCAGCACACTTTTCCCAACAAATTATTAACCTGCACTCTGTTCCCAACAAATTATTATCTTGCACTCAGTTCCCAACAAATTATTATCCTGCACTCTTTTCCCAAAAAATTATTATCCTGCACACTGACCCAACAAATTATTATCCTGCACTCTGTTCCCAACAAATTATTATCTTGCACTCAGTTCCCAACAAATTATTATCCTGCACACTGTTCCCAACAAATTAATATCCTGCACTCTGTGCCCAACAAATTATTATCCTGCACTCTGTTCCCAACAAATTATTATCCTGCACACTTTTCCCAACAAATTATTAACCTGCACTCTGTTCCGAACAAATTATTATCTTGCACTCAGTTCCCAACAAATTATTATCCTGCACTCTTTTCCCAACAAATTATTATCCTGCACACTGACCCAACAAATTATTATCCTGCACTCTGTTCCCAGCAAACTATTATCTTGCACTCTGTTCCCAACAAATTATTATCCTGCACACTGACCCAACAAATTATTATCCTGCACTCTGTTCCCAACAAATTATTATCCTGCACACTTTTCCCAACAAATTATTAACCTGCACTCTGTTCCCAACAAATTATTATCTTGCACTCAGTTCCCAACAAATTATTATCCTGCACTCTGTGCCCAACAAATTATTATCCTGCACACTGACCCAACAAATTATTATCCTGCACTCTGTTCCCAACAAATTATTATCTTGCACTCTGTTCCCAACAAATTATTATCCTGCACTCTGTGCCCAACAAATTATTATCCTGCACTCTGTTCCGAACAAATTATTATCCTGCACTCTGTTCCCAACAAATTATTATCCTGCACTCTGTGCCCAACAAATTATTATCCTGCACTCTGTGCCCAACAAATTATTATCCTGCACTCTGTGCCCAACAAATTATTATCCTGCACTCTGTTCCCAACAAATTATTATCCTGCACTCTGTGCCCAACAAATTATTATCTTGCACTCTGTGCCCAACAAATTATTATCCTGCACTCTGTGCCCAACAAATTATTATCCTGCACTCTGTGCCCAACAAATTATTATCTTGCACTCTGTGCCCAACAAATTATTATCCTGCACTCTGTGCCCAACAAATTATTATCCTGCACTCTGTGCCCAACAAATTATTATCTTGCACTCTGTGCCCAACTAATTATTATCCTGCACTCTGTGCCCAACAAATTATTATCCTGCACTCTGTGCCCAACAAATTATTATCCTGCACTCTGTTCCCAACAAATTATTATCCTGCACTCTGTTCCGAACAAATTATTATCTTGCACTCTGTGCCCAACAAATTATTATCCTGCACTCTGTTCCCAACAAATTAATATCCTGCACACTGACCCAACAAATTAATATCCTGCACTCCGTTTCCAACAAATTATTATCTTGCACTCAGTTCCCGACAAATTATAATCCTGCACACTCTCCCAACAATTTATTATCTTGCACTCAGTTCCCGACAAATTATAATCCTGCACACTGACACTACAAATTAATATCCTGCACTCTGTTGCCAACAAATTATTATCTTGCACTCAGTTCCCAACAAATTATTATCCTGCTCTCGGTTCCCAACAAATTATTATCTTGCACTCTTTTTCCAACAAATTATTATCCTGCACACTGACCCAACAAATTATTATCTTGCACTCAGTTCCCAACAAATTATTATCCTGCACACTGACCCAACAAATTATGATCCTGCACTCAGTTCCCAACAAATTATTATCTTGCACTCAGTTCCCAACAAATTATTATGCTGCAAACTGACCCAAAAAATTATTATCCTGCACTCTGTGCCCAACAAATTATTATCCTGCACTCTGTGCCCAACAAATTATTATCCTGCACTCTGTGCCCAACAAATTATTATCCTGCACACTGTTCCCAACAAATTATTATCCTGCACTCTGTGCCCAACAAATTATTATCCTGCACTCTGTTCCCAACAAATTATTATCCTGCACTCTGTTCCCAACAAATTATTATCCTGCAATCTGTGCCCAACAAATTATTATCCTGCACTCAGTGCCCAACAAATTATTATCCTGCACTCTGTGACCAACAAATTATTATCCTGCACTCTGTTCCCAACAAACTATTATCCTGCACACTGTTCCCAACAAATTATTATCCTGCCCTCTGTTCCCAACAAATTATTATCCTGCACATTGCCCCAACAAATTATTGTCCTGCACTCAGTTCCCAACAAATTATTATCTTGCACTCAGTTCCCAACAAATTACTTTCCTGCACACTGTCACCAACAAACTATTATACTGTACACTGCCCCAACAAATTATTATCCGGTGCAGTGTTCCCAACAAACTATTATCCTGCACACCGTTCCCAATAAATTATTATCCTGCACACTGTTCCAAACAAACTATTATCCAGCACACTTTTCCCAACAAATTATTAACCTGCACTCTGTTCCCAACAAATTATTATCTTGCACTCAGTTCCCAACAAATTATTATCCTGCACTCTTTTCCCAACAAATTATTATCCTGCACACTGACCCAACAAATTATTATCCTGCACTCTGTTCCCAACAAATTATTATCTTGCACTCAGTTCCCAACAAATTATTATCCTGCACACTGTTCCCAACAAATTAATATCCTGCACTCTGTGCCCAACAAATTATTATCCTGCACTCTGTTCCCAACAAATTATTATCCTGCACACTTTTCCCAACAAATTATTAACCTGCACTCTGTTCCGAACAAATTATTATCTTGCACTCAGTTCCCAACAAATTATTATCCTGCACTCTTTTCCCAACAAATTATTATCCTGCACACTGACCCAACAAATTATTATCCTGCACTCTGTTCCCAACAAATTATTATCTTGCACTCTGTTCCCAACAAATTATTATCCTGCACACTGACCCAACAAATTATTATCCTGCACTCTGTTCCCAACAAATTATTATCCTGCACACTTTTCCCAACAAATTATTAACCTGCACTCTGTTCCCAACAAATTATTATCTTGCACTCAGTTCCCAACAAATTATTATCCTGCACTCTGTGCCCAACAAATTATTATCCTGCACACTGACCCAACAAATTATTATCCTGCACTCTGTTCCCAACAAATTATTATCTTGCACTCTGTTCCCAACAAATTATTATCCTGCACTCTGTGCCCAACAAATTATTATCCTGCACTCTGTTCCGAACAAATTATTATCCTGCACTCTGTTCCCAACAAATTATTATCCTGCACTCTGTGCCCAACAAATTATTATCCTGCACTCTGTGCCCAACAAATTATTATCCTGCACTCTGTGCCCAACAAATTATTATCCTGCACTCTGTTCCCAACAAATTATTATCCTGCACTCTGTGCCCAACAAATTATTATCTTGCACTCTGTGCCCAACAAATTATTATCCTGCACTCTGTGCCCAACAAATTATTATCTTGCACTCTGTGCCCAACAAATTATTATCCTGCACTCTGTGCCCAACAAATTATTATCCTGCACTCTGTTCCCAACAAATTATTATCCTGCACTCTGTTCCCAACAAATTATTATCCTGCAATCTGTGCCCAACAAATTATTATCCTGCACTCAGTGCCCAACAAATTATTATCCTGCACTCTGTGACCAACAAATTATTATCCTGCACTCTGTTCCCAACAAACTATTATCCTGCACACTGTTCCCAACAAATTATTATCCTGCCCTCTGTTCCCAACAAATTATTATCCTGCACTCTGTTCCCAACAAATTATTATCCTGCACATTGCCCCAACAAATTATTGTCCTGCACTCAGTTCCCAACAAATTATTATCTTGCACTCAGTTCCCAACAAATTACTTTCCTGCACACTGTCACCAACAAACTATTATACTGTACACTGCCCCAACAAATTATTATCCGGTGCAGTGTTCCCAACAAACTATTATCCTGCACACCGTTCCCAATAAATTATTATCCTGCACACTGTTCCAAACAAACTATTATCCAGCACACTTTTCCCAACAAATTATTAACCTGCACTCTGTTCCCAACAAATTATTATCTTGCACTCAGTTCCCAACAAATTATTATCCTGCACTCTTTTCCCAACAAATTATTATCCTGCACACTGACCCAACAAATTATTATCCTGCACTCTGTTCCCAACAAATTATTATCTTGCACTCAGTTCCCAACAAATTATTATCCTGCACACTGTTCCCAACAAATTAATATCCTGCACTCTGTGCCCAACAAATTATTATCCTGCACTCTGTTCCCAACAAATTATTATCCTGCACACTTTTCCCAACAAATTATTAACCTGCACTCTGTTCCGAACAAATTATTATCTTGCACTCAGTTCCCAACAAATTATTATCCTGCACTCTTTTCCCAACAAATTATTATCCTGCACACTGACCCAACAAATTATTATCCTGCACTCTGTTCCCAACAAATTATTATCTTGCACTCTGTTCCCAACAAATTATTATCCTGCACACTGACCCAACAAATTATTATCCTGCACTCTGTTCCCAACAAATTATTATCCTGCACACTTTTCCCAACAAATTATTAACCTGCACTCTGTTCCCAACAAATTATTATCTTGCACTCAGTTCCCAACAAATTATTATCCTGCACTCTGTGCCCAACAAATTATTATCCTGCACACTGACCCAACAAATTATTATCCTGCACTCTGTTCCCAACAAATTATTATCTTGCACTCTGTTCCCAACAAATTATTATCCTGCACTCTGTGCCCAACAAATTATTATCCTGCACTCTGTTCCGAACAAATTATTATCCTGCACTCTGTTCCCAACAAATTATTATCCTGCACTCTGTGCCCAACAAATTATTATCCTGCACTCTGTGCCCAACAAATTATTATCCTGCACTCTGTGCCCAACAAATTATTATCCTGCACTCTGTTCCCAACAAATTATTATCCTGCACTCTGTGCCCAACAAATTATTATCTTGCACTCTGTGCCCAACAAATTATTATCCTGCACTCTGTTCCGAACAAATTATTATCTTGCACTCAGTTCCCAACAAATTATTATCCTGCACTCTTTTCCCAACAAATTATTATCCTGCACACTGACCCAACAAATTATTATCCTGCACTCTGTTCCCAACAAATTATTATCTTGCACTCTGTTCCCAACAAATTATTATCCTGCACACTGACCCAACAAATTATTATCCTGCACTCTGTTCCCAACAAATTATTATCCTGCACACTTTTCCCAACAAATTATTAACCTGCACTCTGTTCCCAACAAATTATTATCTTGCACTCAGTTCCCAACAAATTATTATCCTGCACTCTGTGCCCAACAAATTATTATCCTGCACACTGACCCAACAAATTATTATCCTGCACTCTGTTCCCAACAAATTATTATCTTGCACTCTGTTCCCAACAAATTATTATCCTGCACTCTGTGCCCAACAAATTATTATCCTGCACTCTGTTCCGAACAAATTATTATCCTGCACTCTGTTCCCAACAAATTATTATCCTGCACTCTGTGCCCAACAAATTATTATCCTGCACTCTGTGCCCAACAAATTATTATCCTGCACTCTGTGCCCAACAAATTATTATCCTGCACTCTGTTCCCAACAAATTATTATCCTGCACTCTGTGCCCAACAAATTATTATCTTGCACTCTGTGCCCAACAAATTATTATCCTGCACTCTGTGCCCAACAAATTATTATCTTGCACTCTGTGCCCAACAAATTATTATCCTGCACTCTGTGCCCAACAAATTATTATCCTGCACTCTGTTCCCAACAAATTATTATCCTGCACTCTGTTCCCAACAAATTATTATCCTGCAATCTGTGCCCAACAAATTATTATCCTGCACTCAGTGCCCAACAAATTATTATCCTGCACTCTGTGACCAACAAATTATTATCCTGCACTCTGTTCCCAACAAACTATTATCCTGCACACTGTTCCCAACAAATTATTATCCTGCCCTCTGTTCCCAACAAATTATTATCCTGCACTCTGTTCCCAACAAATTATTATCCTGCACATTGCCCCAACAAATTATTGTCCTGCACTCAGTTCCCAACAAATTATTATCTTGCACTCAGTTCCCAACAAATTACTTTCCTGCACACTGTCACCAACAAACTATTATACTGTACACTGCCCCAACAAATTATTATCCGGTGCAGTGTTCCCAACAAACTATTATCCTGCACACCGTTCCCAATAAATTATTATCCTGCACACTGTTCCAAACAAACTATTATCCAGCACACTTTTCCCAACAAATTATTAACCTGCACTCTGTTCCCAACAAATTATTATCTTGCACTCAGTTCCCAACAAATTATTATCCTGCACTCTTTTCCCAACAAATTATTATCCTGCACACTGACCCAACAAATTATTATCCTGCACTCTGTTCCCAACAAATTATTATCTTGCACTCAGTTCCCAACAAATTATTATCCTGCACACTGTTCCCAACAAATTAATATCCTGCACTCTGTGCCCAACAAATTATTATCCTGCACTCTGTTCCCAACAAATTATTATCCTGCACACTTTTCCCAACAAATTATTAACCTGCACTCTGTTCCGAACAAATTATTATCTTGCACTCAGTTCCCAACAAATTATTATCCTGCACTCTTTTCCCAACAAATTATTATCCTGCACACTGACCCAACAAATTATTATCCTGCACTCTGTTCCCAACAAATTATTATCTTGCACTCTGTTCCCAACAAATTATTATCCTGCACACTGACCCAACAAATTATTATCCTGCACTCTGTTCCCAACAAATTATTATCCTGCACACTTTTCCCAACAAATTATTAACCTGCACTCTGTTCCCAACAAATTATTATCTTGCACTCAGTTCCCAACAAATTATTATCCTGCACTCTGTGCCCAACAAATTATTATCCTGCACACTGACCCAACAAATTATTATCCTGCACTCTGTTCCCAACAAATTATTATCTTGCACTCTGTTCCCAACAAATTATTATCCTGCACTCTGTGCCCAACAAATTATTATCCTGCACTCTGTTCCGAACAAATTATTATCCTGCACTCTGTTCCCAACAAATTATTATCCTGCACTCTGTGCCCAACAAATTATTATCCTGCACTCTGTGCCCAACAAATTATTATCCTGCACTCTGTGCCCAACAAATTATTATCCTGCACTCTGTTCCCAACAAATTATTATCCTGCACTCTGTGCCCAACAAATTATTATCTTGCACTCTGTGCCCAACAAATTATTATCCTGCACTCTGTGCCCAACAAATTATTATCCTGCACTCTGTGCCCAACAAATTATTATCTTGCACTCTGTGCCCAACAAATTATTATCCTGCACTCTGTGCCCAACAAATTATTATCCTGCACTCTGTGCCCAACAAATTATTATCTTGCACTCTGTGCCCAACTAATTATTATCCTGCACTCTGTGCCCAACAAATTATTATCCTGCACTCTGTGCCCAACAAATTATTATCCTGCACTCTGTTCCCAACAAATTATTATCCTGCACTCTGTTCCGAACAAATTATTATCCTGCACTCTGTGCCCAACAAATTATTATCCTGCACTCTGTTCCCAACAAATTATTAACCTGCACACTTTGCCCAACAAACTGTTATCCTGCACACTGTCCAAACAAATTATTATCCTGCACACTGACCCAACAAATTAATATCCTGCACTCTGTTCCCAACAAATTATTATCTTGCACTCTGTTCCCAACAAATTATTATCCTGCACTCTGTGCCCAACAAATTATTATCCTGCACTCTGTTCCCAACAAACTATTATCCTGCACACTGTTCCCAACAAATTATTATCCTGCACATTGCCCCAACAAATTATTATCCTGCACTCAGTTCCCAACAAATTATTATCCTGCACTCTGTTCCCAACAAATTATTATCTTGCACTCGTTGCCCAACAAATTATTATCCTGCACTCTGTTCCCAACAAATTATTATCCTGCACTCTGTTCCCAACAAATTATTATCCTGCAATCTGTGCCCAACAAATTATTATCCTGCACTCAGTGCCCAACAAATTATTATCCTGCACTCTGTGACCAACAAATTATTATCCTGCACTCTGTTCCCAACAAACTATTATCCTGCACACTGTTCCCAACAAATTATTATCCTGCCCTCTGTTCCCAACAAATTATTATCCTGCACATTGCCCCAACAAATTATTGTCCTGCACTCAGTTCCCAACAAATTATTATCTTGCACTCAGTTCCCAACAAATTACTTTCCTGCACACTGTCACCAACAAACTATTATACTGTACACTGCCCCAACAAATTATTATCCGGTGCAGTGTTCCCAACAAACTATTATCCTGCACACCGTTCCCAATAAATTATTATCCTGCACACTGTTCCAAACAAACTATTATCCAGCACACTTTTCCCAACAAATTATTAACCTGCACTCTGTTCCCAACAAATTATTATCTTGCACTCAGTTCCCAACAAATTATTATCCTGCACTCTTTTCCCAACAAATTATTATCCTGCACACTGACCCAACAAATTATTATCCTGCACTCTGTTCCCAACAAATTATTATCTTGCACTCAGTTCCCAACAAATTATTATCCTGCACACTGTTCCCAACAAATTAATATCCTGCACTCTGTGCCCAACAAATTATTATCCTGCACTCTGTTCCCAACAAATTATTATCCTGCACACTTTTCCCAACAAATTATTAACCTGCACTCTGTTCCGAACAAATTATTATCTTGCACTCAGTTCCCAACAAATTATTATCCTGCACTCTTTTCCCAACAAATTATTATCCTGCACACTGACCCAACAAATTATTATCCTGCACTCTGTTCCCAACAAATTATTATCTTGCACTCTGTTCCCAACAAATTATTATCCTGCACACTGACCCAACAAATTATTATCCTGCACTCTGTTCCCAACAAATTATTATCCTGCACACTTTTCCCAACAAATTATTAACCTGCACTCTGTTCCCAACAAATTATTATCTTGCACTCAGTTCCCAACAAATTATTATCCTGCACTCTGTGCCCAACAAATTATTATCCTGCACACTGACCCAACAAATTATTATCCTGCACTCTGTTCCCAACAAATTATTATCTTGCACTCTGTTCCCAACAAATTATTATCCTGCACTCTGTGCCCAACAAATTATTATCCTGCACTCTGTTCCGAACAAATTATTATCCTGCACTCTGTTCCCAACAAATTATTATCCTGCACTCTGTGCCCAACAAATTATTATCCTGCACTCTGTGCCCAACAAATTATTATCCTGCACTCTGTGCCCAACAAATTATTATCCTGCACTCTGTTCCCAACAAATTATTATCCTGCACTCTGTGCCCAACAAATTATTATCTTGCACTCTGTGCCCAACAAATTATTATCCTGCACTCTGTGCCCAACAAATTATTATCTTGCACTCTGTGCCCAACAAATTATTATCCTGCACTCTGTGCCCAACAAATTATTATCCTGCACTCTGTTCCCAACAAATTATTATCCTGCACTCTGTTCCCAACAAATTATTATCCTGCAATCTGTGCCCAACAAATTATTATCCTGCACTCAGTGCCCAACAAATTATTATCCTGCACTCTGTGACCAACAAATTATTATCCTGCACTCTGTTCCCAACAAACTATTATCCTGCACACTGTTCCCAACAAATTATTATCCTGCCCTCTGTTCCCAACAAATTATTATCCTGCACTCTGTTCCCAACAAATTATTATCCTGCACATTGCCCCAACAAATTATTGTCCTGCACTCAGTTCCCAACAAATTATTATCTTGCACTCAGTTCCCAACAAATTACTTTCCTGCACACTGTCACCAACAAACTATTATACTGTACACTGCCCCAACAAATTATTATCCGGTGCAGTGTTCCCAACAAACTATTATCCTGCACACCGTTCCCAATAAATTATTATCCTGCACACTGTTCCAAACAAACTATTATCCAGCACACTTTTCCCAACAAATTATTAACCTGCACTCTGTTCCCAACAAATTATTATCTTGCACTCAGTTCCCAACAAATTATTATCCTGCACTCTTTTCCCAACAAATTATTATCCTGCACACTGACCCAACAAATTATTATCCTGCACTCTGTTCCCAACAAATTATTATCTTGCACTCAGTTCCCAACAAATTATTATCCTGCACACTGTTCCCAACAAATTAATATCCTGCACTCTGTGCCCAACAAATTATTATCCTGCACTCTGTTCCCAACAAATTATTATCCTGCACACTTTTCCCAACAAATTATTAACCTGCACTCTGTTCCGAACAAATTATTATCTTGCACTCAGTTCCCAACAAATTATTATCCTGCACTCTTTTCCCAACAAATTATTATCCTGCACACTGACCCAACAAATTATTATCCTGCACTCTGTTCCCAACAAATTATTATCTTGCACTCTGTTCCCAACAAATTATTATCCTGCACACTGACCCAACAAATTATTATCCTGCACTCTGTTCCCAACAAATTATTATCCTGCACACTTTTCCCAACAAATTATTAACCTGCACTCTGTTCCCAACAAATTATTATCTTGCACTCAGTTCCCAACAAATTATTATCCTGCACTCTGTGCCCAACAAATTATTATCCTGCACACTGACCCAACAAATTATTATCCTGCACTCTGTTCCCAACAAATTATTATCTTGCACTCTGTTCCCAACAAATTATTATCCTGCACTCTGTGCCCAACAAATTATTATCCTGCACACTGACCCAACAAATTATTATCCTGCACTCTGTTCCCAACAAATTATTATCTTGCACTCTGTTCCCAACAAATTATTATCCTGCACTCTGTGCCCAACAAATTATTATCCTGCACTCTGTTCCGAACAAATTATTATCCTGCACTCTGTTCCCAACAAATTATTATCCTGCACTCTGTGCCCAACAAATTATTATCCTGCACTCTGTGCCCAACAAATTATTATCCTGCACTCTGTGCCCAACAAATTATTATCCTGCACTCTGTTCCCAACAAATTATTATCCTGCACTCTGTGCCCAACAAATTATTATCTTGCACTCTGTGCCCAACAAATTATTATCCTGCACTCTGTGCCCAACAAATTATTATCCTGCACTCTGTGCCCAACAAATTATTATCTTGCACTCTGTGCCCAACAAATTATTATCCTGCACTCTGTGCCCAACAAATTATTATCCTGCACTCTGTGCCCAACAAATTATTATCTTGCACTCTGTGCCCAACTAATTATTATCCTGCACTCTGTGCCCAACAAATTATTATCCTGCACTCTGTGCCCAACAAATTATTATCCTGCACTCTGTTCCCAACAAATTATTATCCTGCACTCTGTTCCGAACAAATTATTATCCTGCACTCTGTGCCCAACAAATTATTATCCTGCACTCTGTTCCCAACAAATTATTAACCTGCACACTTTGCCCAACAAACTGTTATCCTGCACACTGTCCAAACAAATTATTATCCTGCACACTGACCCAACAAATTAATATCCTGCACTCTGTTCCCAACAAATTATTATCTTGCACTCTGTTCCCAACAAATTATTATCCTGCACTCTGTGCCCAACAAATTATTATCCTGCACTCTGTTCCCAACAAACTATTATCCTGCACACTGTTCCCAACAAATTATTATCCTGCACATTGCCCCAACAAATTATTATCCTGCACTCAGTTCCCAACAAATTATTATCCTGCACTCTGTTCCCAACAAATTATTATCTTGCACTCGTTGCCCAACAAATTATTATCCTGCACTCTGTTCCCAACAAATTATTATCCTGCACTCTGTTCCCAACAAATTATTATCCTGCAATCTGTGCCCAACAAATTATTATCCTGCACTCAGTGCCCAACAAATTATTATCCTGCACTCTGTGACCAACAAATTATTATCCTGCACTCTGTTCCCAACAAACTATTATCCTGCACACTGTTCCCAACAAATTATTATCCTGCCCTCTGTTCCCAACAAATTATTATCCTGCACATTGCCCCAACAAATTATTGTCCTGCACTCAGTTCCCAACAAATTATTATCTTGCACTCAGTTCCCAACAAATTACTTTCCTGCACACTGTCACCAACAAACTATTATACTGTACACTGCCCCAACAAATTATTATCCGGTGCAGTGTTCCCAACAAACTATTATCCTGCACACCGTTCCCAATAAATTATTATCCTGCACACTGTTCCAAACAAACTATTATCCAGCACACTTTTCCCAACAAATTATTAACCTGCACTCTGTTCCCAACAAATTATTATCTTGCACTCAGTTCCCAACAAATTATTATCCTGCACTCTTTTCCCAACAAATTATTATCCTGCACACTGACCCAACAAATTATTATCCTGCACTCTGTTCCCAACAAATTATTATCTTGCACTCAGTTCCCAACAAATTATTATCCTGCACACTGTTCCCAACAAATTAATATCCTGCACTCTGTGCCCAACAAATTATTATCCTGCACTCTGTTCCCAACAAATTATTATCCTGCACACTTTTCCCAACAAATTATTAACCTGCACTCTGTTCCGAACAAATTATTATCTTGCACTCAGTTCCCAACAAATTATTATCCTGCACTCTTTTCCCAACAAATTATTATCCTGCACACTGACCCAACAAATTATTATCCTGCACTCTGTTCCCAACAAATTATTATCTTGCACTCTGTTCCCAACAAATTATTATCCTGCACACTGACCCAACAAATTATTATCCTGCACTCTGTTCCCAACAAATTATTATCCTGCACACTTTTCCCAACAAATTATTAACCTGCACTCTGTTCCCAACAAATTATTATCTTGCACTCAGTTCCCAACAAATTATTATCCTGCACTCTGTGCCCAACAAATTATTATCCTGCACACTGACCCAACAAATTATTATCCTGCACTCTGTTCCCAACAAATTATTATCTTGCACTCTGTTCCCAACAAATTATTATCCTGCACTCTGTGCCCAACAAATTATTATCCTGCACTCTGTTCCGAACAAATTATTATCCTGCACTCTGTTCCCAACAAATTATTATCCTGCACTCTGTGCCCAACAAATTATTATCCTGCACTCTGTGCCCAACAAATTATTATCCTGCACTCTGTGCCCAACAAATTATTATCCTGCACTCTGTTCCCAACAAATTATTATCCTGCACTCTGTGCCCAACAAATTATTATCTTGCACTCTGTGCCCAACAAATTATTATCCTGCACTCTGTGCCCAACAAATTATTATCTTGCACTCTGTGCCCAACAAATTATTATCCTGCACTCTGTGCCCAACAAATTATTATCCTGCACTCTGTTCCCAACAAATTATTATCCTGCACTCTGTTCCCAACAAATTATTATCCTGCAATCTGTGCCCAACAAATTATTATCCTGCACTCAGTGCCCAACAAATTATTATCCTGCACTCTGTGACCAACAAATTATTATCCTGCACTCTGTTCCCAACAAACTATTATCCTGCACACTGTTCCCAACAAATTATTATCCTGCCCTCTGTTCCCAACAAATTATTATCCTGCACTCTGTTCCCAACAAATTATTATCCTGCACATTGCCCCAACAAATTATTGTCCTGCACTCAGTTCCCAACAAATTATTATCTTGCACTCAGTTCCCAACAAATTACTTTCCTGCACACTGTCACCAACAAACTATTATACTGTACACTGCCCCAACAAATTATTATCCGGTGCAGTGTTCCCAACAAACTATTATCCTGCACACCGTTCCCAATAAATTATTATCCTGCACACTGTTCCAAACAAACTATTATCCAGCACACTTTTCCCAACAAATTATTAACCTGCACTCTGTTCCCAACAAATTATTATCTTGCACTCAGTTCCCAACAAATTATTATCCTGCACTCTTTTCCCAACAAATTATTATCCTGCACACTGACCCAACAAATTATTATCCTGCACTCTGTTCCCAACAAATTATTATCTTGCACTCAGTTCCCAACAAATTATTATCCTGCACACTGTTCCCAACAAATTAATATCCTGCACTCTGTGCCCAACAAATTATTATCCTGCACTCTGTTCCCAACAAATTATTATCCTGCACACTTTTCCCAACAAATTATTAACCTGCACTCTGTTCCGAACAAATTATTATCTTGCACTCAGTTCCCAACAAATTATTATCCTGCACTCTTTTCCCAACAAATTATTATCCTGCACACTGACCCAACAAATTATTATCCTGCACTCTGTTCCCAACAAATTATTATCTTGCACTCTGTTCCCAACAAATTATTATCCTGCACACTGACCCAACAAATTATTATCCTGCACTCTGTTCCCAACAAATTATTATCCTGCACACTTTTCCCAACAAATTATTAACCTGCACTCGGTTCCCAACAAATTATTATCTTGCACTCAGTTCCCAACAAATTATTATCCTGCACTCTGTGCCCAACAAATTATTATCCTGCACACTGACCCAACAAATTATTATCCTGCACTCTGTTCCCAACAAATTATTATCTTGCACTCTGTTCCCAACAAATTATTATCCTGCACTCTGTGCCCAACAAATTATTATCCTGCACTCTGTTCCGAACAAATTATTATCCTGCACTCTGTTCCCAACAAATTATTATCCTGCACTCTGTGCCCAACAAATTATTATCCTGCACTCTGTGCCCAACAAATTATTATCCTGCACTCTGTGCCCAACAAATTATTATCCTGCACTCTGTTCCCAACAAATTATTATCCTGCACTCTGTGCCCAACAAATTATTATCTTGCACTCTGTGCCCAACAAATTATTATCCTGCACTCTGTTCCGAACAAATTATTATCTTGCACTCAGTTCCCAACAAATTATTATCCTGCACTCTTTTCCCAACAAATTATTATCCTGCACACTGACCCAACAAATTATTATCCTGCACTCTGTTCCCAACAAATTATTATCTTGCACTCTGTTCCCAACAAATTATTATCCTGCACACTGACCCAACAAATTATTATCCTGCACTCTGTTCCCAACAAATTATTATCCTGCACACTTTTCCCAACAAATTATTAACCTGCACTCTGTTCCCAACAAATTATTATCTTGCACTCAGTTCCCAACAAATTATTATCCTGCACTCTGTGCCCAACAAATTATTATCCTGCACACTGACCCAACAAATTATTATCCTGCACTCTGTTCCCAACAAATTATTATCTTGCACTCTGTTCCCAACAAATTATTATCCTGCACTCTGTGCCCAACAAATTATTATCCTGCACTCTGTTCCGAACAAATTATTATCCTGCACTCTGTTCCCAACAAATTATTATCCTGCACTCTGTGCCCAACAAATTATTATCCTGCACTCTGTGCCCAACAAATTATTATCCTGCACTCTGTGCCCAACAAATTATTATCCTGCACTCTGTTCCCAACAAATTATTATCCTGCACTCTGTGCCCAACAAATTATTATCTTGCACTCTGTGCCCAACAAATTATTATCCTGCACTCTGTGCCCAACAAATTATTATCTTGCACTCTGTGCCCAACAAATTATTATCCTGCACTCTGTGCCCAACAAATTATTATCCTGCACTCTGTTCCCAACAAATTATTATCCTGCACTCTGTTCCCAACAAATTATTATCCTGCAATCTGTGCCCAACAAATTATTATCCTGCACTCAGTGCCCAACAAATTATTATCCTGCACTCTGTGACCAACAAATTATTATCCTGCACTCTGTTCCCAACAAACTATTATCCTGCACACTGTTCCCAACAAATTATTATCCTGCCCTCTGTTCCCAACAAATTATTATCCTGCACTCTGTTCCCAACAAATTATTATCCTGCACATTGCCCCAACAAATTATTGTCCTGCACTCAGTTCCCAACAAATTATTATCTTGCACTCAGTTCCCAACAAATTACTTTCCTGCACACTGTCACCAACAAACTATTATACTGTACACTGCCCCAACAAATTATTATCCGGTGCAGTGTTCCCAACAAACTATTATCCTGCACACCGTTCCCAATAAATTATTATCCTGCACACTGTTCCAAACAAACTATTATCCAGCACACTTTTCCCAACAAATTATTAACCTGCACTCTGTTCCCAACAAATTATTATCTTGCACTCAGTTCCCAACAAATTATTATCCTGCACTCTTTTCCCAACAAATTATTATCCTGCACACTGACCCAACAAATTATTATCCTGCACTCTGTTCCCAACAAATTATTATCTTGCACTCAGTTCCCAACAAATTATTATCCTGCACACTGTTCCCAACAAATTAATATCCTGCACTCTGTGCCCAACAAATTATTATCCTGCACTCTGTTCCCATCAAATTATTATCCTGCACACTTTTCCCAACAAATTATTAACCTGCACTCTGTTCCGAACAAATTATTATCTTGCACTCAGTTCCCAACAAATTATTATCCTGCACTCTTTTCCCAACAAATTATTATCCTGCACACTGACCCAACAAATTATTATCCTGCACTCTGTTCCCAACAAATTATTATCTTGCACTCTGTTCCCAACAAATTATTATCCTGCACACTGACCCAACAAATTATTATCCTGCACTCTGTTCCCAACAAATTATTATCCTGCACACTTTTCCCAACAAATTATTAACCTGCACTCTGTTCCCAACAAATTATTATCTTGCACTCAGTTCCCAACAAATTATTATCCTGCACTCTGTGCC
Organism: Heterodontus francisci; assembly: GCF_036365525.1. NCBI lineage: Eukaryota > Metazoa > Chordata > Chondrichthyes > Heterodontiformes > Heterodontidae > Heterodontus > Heterodontus francisci. The sequence continues at coordinate 26,756,657 of NC_090374.1, read as the reverse complement.
CAACAAATTATTATCCTGCACACTGACCCAACAAATTATTATCCTGCACTCTGTTCCCAACAAATTATTATCTTGCACTCTGTTCCCAACAAATTATTATCCTGCACTCTGTGCCCAACAAATTATTATCCTGCACTCTGTTCCGAACAAATTATTATCCTGCACTCTGTTCCCAACAAATTATTATCCTGCACACTGTGCCCAACAAATTATTATCCTGCACTCTGTGCCCAACAAATTATTATCCTGCACTCTGTGCCCAACAAATTATTATCCTGCACTCTGTTCCCAACAAATTATTATCCTGCACTCTGTGCCCAACAAATTATTATCTTGCACTCTGTGCCCAACAAATTATTATCCTGCACTCTGTGCCCAACAAATTATTATCCTGCACTCTGTGCCCAACAAATTATTATCTTGCACTCTGTGCCCAACAAATTATTATCCTGCACTCTGTGCCCAACAAATTATTATCCTGCACTCTGTGCCCAACAAATTATTATCTTGCACTCTGTGCCCAACTAATTATTATCCTGCACTCTGTGCCCAACAAATTATTATCCTGCACTCTGTGCCCAACAAATTATTATCCTGCACTCTGTTCCCAACAAATTATTATCCTGCACTCTGTTCCGAACAAATTATTATCCTGCACTCTGTGCCCAACAAATTATTATCCTGCACTCTGTTCCCAACAAATTATTAACCTGCACACTTTGCCCAACAAACTGTTATCCTGCACACTGTCCAAACAAATTATTATCCTGCACACTGACCCAACAAATTAATATCCTGCACTCTGTTCCCAACAAATTATTATCTTGCACTCTGTTCCCAACAAATTATTATCCTGCACTCTGTGCCCAACAAATTATTATCCTGCACTCTGTTCCCAACAAACTATTATCCTGCACACTGTTCCCAACAAATTATTATCCTGCACATTGCCCCAACAAATTATTATCCTGCACTCAGTTCCCAACAAATTATTATCCTGCACTCTGTTCCCAACAAATTATTATCTTGCACTCGTTGCCCAACAAATTATTATCCTGCACTCTGTTCCCAACAAATTATTATCTTGCACTCAGTTCCCAACAAATTATTATCCTGCACACTGACCCAACAAATTATTATCCTGCACTCTGTTCCCAACAAATTATTATCCTGCACTCTGTGCCCAACAAATTATTATCCTGCACTCTGTGCCCAACAAATTATTATCCTGCACTCTGTGCCCAACAAATTATTATCCTGCACTCTGTTCCCAACGAATTATTATCTTGCACTCTGTGCCCAACAAATTATTATCCTGCACTCTGTTCCCAACAAATTATTATCTTGCACTCTGTGCCCAACAAATTATTATCCTGCACTCTGTGCCCAACAAATTATTATCCTGCACTCTGTGCCCAACAAATTATTATCCTGCACTCTGTTCCCAACAAATTATTATCTTGCACTCTGTGCCCAACAAATTATTATCCTGCACTCTGTTCCCAACAAACTATTATCCTGCACACTGTTCCCAACAAATTATTATCCTGCACTCTGTTCCCAACAAATTATTATCCTGCACACTGCCCAAACAAATTATTATCCTGCACTCTGTTCCCAACAAATTATTATCCTGCACTCTGTGCCCAACAAATTATTATCCTGCACTCTGTGCCCAACAAATTATTATCCTGCACTCTGTTCCCAACAAATTATTATCCTGCACTCTGTGCCCAACAAATTATTATCCTGCACTCTGTTCCCAACAAATCATTATCCTGCACTCTGTGCCCAACAAATTATTATCCTGCACTCTGTGCCCAACAAATTATTATCCTGCACTCTGTTCCCAACAAATTATTATCCTGCACTCTGTGCCCAACAAATTATTATCCTGCACTCTGTGCCCAACAAATTGTTATCCTGCACTCTGTTCCCAACGAATTATTATCCTGCACTCTGTGCCCAACAAATTATTATCCTGCACTCTGTTCCCAACAAACTATTATCCTGCACACTGTTCCCAACAAATTATTATCCTGCACATTGCCCCAACAAATTATTATCCTGCACTCAGTTCCCAACAAATTATTATCCTGCACTCTGTTCCCAACAAATTATTATCTTGCACTCGTTGCCCAACAAATTATTATCCTGCACTCTGTTCCCAACAAATTATTATCTTGCACTCAGTTCCCAACAAATTATTATCCTGCACACTGACCCAACAAATTATTATCCTGCACTCTGTTCCAAACAAATTATTATCCTGCACTCTGTGCCCAACAAATTATTATCCTGCACACTGTTCCCAACAAATTATTATCCTGCACTCTGTGCCCAACAAATTATTATCCTGCACTCTGTGCCCAACAAATTATTATCCTGCACACTGTTCCCAACAAATTATTATCCTGCACTCTGTGCCCAACAAATTATTATCCTGCACACTGCCCAAACAAATTATTATCCTGCACTCTGTGCCCAACAAATTATTATCCTGCACTCTGTGCCCAACAAATTATTATCCTGCACACTGCCCAAACAAATTATTATCCTGCACTCTGTGCCTAACAAATTATTATCCTGCACTCTGTTCCCAACAAATTATTATCCTGCACTCTGTGCCCAACAAATTATTATCCTGCACTCTGTTCCCAACAAACTATTATCCTGCACACTGTTCCCAACAAATTATTATCCTGCACTCTGTTCCCAACAAATTATTATCCTGCACTCTGTTCCCAACAAATTATTATCCTGCACTCTGTGCCCAACAAATTATTATCCTGCACTCAGTTCCCAACAAATTATTATCCTGCACTCTGTGCCCAACAAATTATTATCCTGCACTCTGTGCCCAACAAATTATTATCCTGCACTCTGTTCCCAACAAATTATTATCCTGCACTCTGTGCCCAACAAATTATTATCCTGCACTCTGTGCCCAACAAATTATTATCCTGCACTCTGTTCCCAACAAATTATTATCCTGCACTCTGTTCCCAACAAATTATTATCCTGCACTCTGTGCCCAACAAATTATTATCCTGCACTCTGTGCCCAAACAAATTATTATCCTGCACTCTGTTCCGAACAAATTATTATCCTGCACTCTGTGCCCAACAAATTATTATCCTGCACTCTGTTCCCAACAAGTTATTATCCTGCACTCTGTGCCCAACAAATTAATATCCTGCACTCTGTTCCCAACAAGTTATTATCCTGCACTCTGTGCCCAACAAATTATTATCCTGCACTCTGTTCCGAACAAATTATTATCCTGCACTCTGTGCCCAACAAATTATTATCCTGCACTCTGTTCCCAACAAGTTATTATCCTGCACTCTGTGCCCAACAAATTATTATCCTGCACTCTGTTCCCAACAAATTATTATCCTGCACTCTGTGCCCAACACATTATTATCCTGCACTCTGTTCCGAACAAATTATTATCCTGCACTCTGTGCCCAACAAATTATTATCCTGCACTCTGTTCCCAACAAATTATTATCCTGCACTCTGTGCCCAAACAAATTATTATCTTGCACTCAGTTCCCAACAAATTATTATCCTGCACTCTTTTCCCAACAAATTATTATCCTGCACACTGACCCAACAAATTATTATCCTGCACTCTGTTCGCAACAAATTATTATCCTGCACACTGCCCAAACAAATTATTATCCTGCACACTGACCCAACAAATTATTATCCTGCACTCTGTTCCCAACAAATTATTATCCTGCACTCTGTTCCCAACAAATTATTATCCTGCACTCTGTTCCCAACAAATTATTATCCTGCACACTGACCCAACAAATTATTATCCTGCACTCTGTTCCCAACAAATTATTATCCTGCACTCTGTGCCCAACAAATTATTATCCTGCACTCTGTGCCCAACAAATTATTATCCTGCACACTGACCCAACAAATTATTATCCTGCACACTGACCCAACAAATTATTATCCTGCACTCTGTTCCCAACAAATTATTATCTTGCACTCAGTTCCCAACAAATTATTATCCTGCACACTGACCCAACAAATTATTATCCTGCACTCTGTTCCCAACAAATTATTATCCTGCACTCTGTGCCCAACAAATTATTATCCTGCACTCTGTGCCCAACAAATTATTATCCTGCACACTGTTCCCAACAAATTATTAACCTGCACTCTGTGCCCAACAAATTATTATCCTGCACACTGCCCAAACAAATTATTATCCTGCACTCTGTGCCCAACAAATTATTATCCTGCACACTGTTCCCAACAAATTATTATCCTGCACTCTGTGCCCAACAAATTATTATCCTGCACACTGCCCAAACAAATTATTATCCTGCACTCTGTGCCCAACAAATTATTATCCTGCACTCTGTGCCCAACAAATTATTATCCTGCACTCTGTTCCCAACAAACTATTATCCTGCACACTGTTCCCAACAAATTATTATCCTGCACTCTGTTCCCAACAAATTATTATCCTGCACTCTGTTCCCAACAAATTATTATCCTGCACTCTGTGCCCAACAAATTATTATCCTGCACTCAGTTCCCAACAAATTATTATCCTGCAATCTGTGCCCAACAAATTATTATCCAGCACTCTGTGCCCAACAAATTATTATCCTGCACTCTGTTCCCAACAAATTATTATCCTGCACTCTGTGCCCAACAAATTATTATCCTGCACTCTGTTCCCAACAAATTATTATCCTGCACTCTGTTCCCAACAAATTATTATCCTGCACTCTGTGCCCAACAAATTATTATCCTGCACTCTGTGCCCAACAAATTATTATCCTGCACTCTGTGCCCAAACAAATTATTATCCTGCACTCTGTTCCGAACAAATTATTATCCTGCACTCTGTGCTCAACAAATTATTATCCTGCACTCTGTTCCCAACAAGTTATTATCCTGCACTCTGTGCCCAACAAATTAATATCCTGCACTCGGTTCCCAACAAGTTATTATCCTGCACTCTGTGCCCAACAAATTATTATCCTGCACGCTGTTCCGAACAAACTATTATCCTGCACTCTGTGCCCAACAAATTATTATCCTGCACTCTGTTCCCAACAAGTTATTATCCTGCACTCTGTGCCCAACAAATTATTATCCTGCACTGTGTGCCCAACAAATTATTATCCTGCACTCTGTTCCCAACAAATTATTATCCTGCACTCTGTGCCCAACAAATTATTATCTTGCACTCTGTGCCCAACAAATTATTATCCTGCACTCTGTGCCCAACAAATTATTATCCTGCACTCTGTGCCCAACAAATTATTATCTTGCACTCTGTGCCCAACAAATTATTATCCTGCACTCTGTGCCCAACAAATTATTATCCTGCACTCTGTGCCCAACAAATTATTATCTTGCACTCTGTGCCCAACTAATTATTATCCTGCACTCTGTGCCCAACAAATTATTATCCTGCACTCTGTGCCCAACAAATTATTATCCTGCACTCTGTTCCCAACAAATTATTATCCTGCACTCTGTTCCGAACAAATTATTATCCTGCACTCTGTGCCCAACAAATTATTATCCTGCACTCTGTTCCCAACAAATTATTAACCTGCACACTTTGCCCAACAAACTGTTATCCTGCACACTGTCCAAACAAATTATTATCCTGCACACTGACCCAACAAATTAATATCCTGCACTCTGTTCCCAACAAATTATTATCTTGCACTCTGTTCCCAACAAATTATTATCCTGCACTCTGTGCCCAACAAATTATTATCCTGCACTCTGTTCCCAACAAACTATTATCCTGCACACTGTTCCCAACAAATTATTATCCTGCACATTGCCCCAACAAATTATTATCCTGCACTCAGTTCCCAACAAATTATTATCCTGCACTCTGTTCCCAACAAATTATTATCTTGCACTCGTTGCCCAACAAATTATTATCCTGCACTCTGTTCCCAACAAATTATTATCTTGCACTCAGTTCCCAACAAATTATTATCCTGCACACTGACCCAACAAATTATTATCCTGCACTCTGTTCCCAACAAATTATTATCCTGCACTCTGTGCCCAACAAATTATTATCCTGCACTCTGTGCCCAACAAATTATTATCCTGCACTCTGTGCCCAACAAATTATTATCCTGCACTCTGTTCCCAACAAATTATTATCTTGCACTCTGTGCCCAACAAATTATTATCCTGCACTCTGTTCCCAACAAATTATTATCTTGCACTCTGTGCCCAACAAATTATTATCCTGCACTCTGTGCCCAACAAATTATTATCCTGCACTCTGTGCCCAACAAATTATTATCCTGCACTCTGTTCCCAACAAATTATTATCTTGCACTCTGTGCCCAACAAATTATTATCCTGCACTCTGTTCCCAACAAACTATTATCCTGCACACTGTTCCCAACAAATTATTATCCTGCACTCTGTTCCCAACAAATTATTATCCTGCACACTGCCCAAACAAATTATTATCCTGCACTCTGTTCCCAACAAATTATTATCCTGCACTCTGTGCCCAACAAATTATTATCCTGCACTCTGTGCCCAACAAATTATTATCCTGCACTCTGTTCCCAACAAATTATTATCCTGCACTCTGTGCCCAACAAATTATTATCCTGCACTCTGTTCCCAACAAATCATTATCCTGCACTCTGTGCCCAACAAATTATTATCCTGCACTCTGTGCCCAACAAATTATTATCCTGCACTCTGTTCCCAACAAATTATTATCCTGCACTCTGTGCCCAACAAATTATTATCCTGCACTCTGTGCCCAACAAATTGTTATCCTGCACTCTGTTCCCAACGAATTATTATCCTGCACTCTGTGCCCAACAAATTATTATCCTGCACTCTGTTCCCAACAAACTATTATCCTGCACACTGTTCCCAACAAATTATTATCTTGCACATTGCCCCAACAAATTATTATCCTGCACTCAGTTCCCAACAAATTATTATCCTGCACTCTGTTCCCAACAAATTATTATCTTGCACTCGTTGCCCAACAAATTATTATCCTGCACTCTGTTCCCAACAAATTATTATCTTGCACTCAGTTCCCAACAAATTATTATCCTGCACACTGACCCAACAAATTATTATCCTGCACTCTGTTCCAAACAAATTATTATCCTGCACTCTGTGCCCAACAAATTATTATCCTGCACACTGTTCCCAACAAATTATTATCCTGCACTCTGTGCCCAACAAATTATTATCCTGCACTCTGTGCCCAACAAATTATTATCCTGCACACTGTTCCCAACAAATTATTATCCTGCACTCTGTGCCCAACAAATTATTATCCTGCACACTGCCCAAACAAATTATTATCCTGCACTCTGTGCCCAACAAATTATTATCCTGCACTCTGTGCCCAACAAATTATTATCCTGCACACTGCCCAAACAAATTATTATCCTGCACTCTGTGCCTAACAAATTATTATCCTGCACTCTGTTCCCAACAAATTATTATCCTGCACTCTGTGCCCAACAAATTATTATCCTGCACTCTGTTCCCAACAAACTATTATCCTGCACACTGTTCCCAACAAATTATTATCCTGCACTCTGTTCCCAACAAATTATTATCCTGCACTCTGTTCCCAACAAATTATTATCCTGCACTCTGTGCCCAACAAATTATTATCCTGCACTCAGTTCCCAACAAATTATTATCCTGCACTCTGTGCCCAACAAATTATTATCCTGCACTCTGTGCCCAACAAATTATTATCCTGCACTCTGTTCCCAACAAATTATTATCCTGCACTCTGTGCCCAACAAATTATTATCCTGCACTCTGTGCCCAACAAATTATTATCCTGCACTCTGTTCCCAACAAATTATTATCCTGCACTCTGTTCCCAACAAATTATTATCCTGCACTCTGTGCCCAACAAATTATTATCCTGCACTCTGTGCCCAAACAAATTATTATCCTGCACTCTGTTCCGAACAAATTATTATCCTGCACTCTGTGCCCAACAAATTATTATCCTGCACTCTGTTCCCAACAAGTTATTATCCTGCACTCTGTGCCCAACAAATTAATATCCTGCACTCTGTTCCCAACAAGTTATTATCCTGCACTCTGTGCCCAACAAATTATTATCCTGCACTCTGTTCCGAACAAATTATTATCCTGCACTCTGTGCCCAACAAATTATTATCCTGCACTCTGTTCCCAACAAGTTATTATCCTGCACTCTGTGCCCAACAAATTATTATCCTGCACTCTGTTCCCAACAAATTATTATCCTGCACTCTGTGCCCAACACATTATTATCCTGCACTCTGTTCCGAACAAATTATTATCCTGCACTCTGTGCCCAACAAATTATTATCCTGCACTCTGTTCCCAACAAATTATTATCCTGCACTCTGTGCCCAAACAAATTATTATCTTGCACTCAGTTCCCAACAAATTATTATCCTGCACTCTTTTCCCAACAAATTATTATCCTGCACACTGACCCAACAAATTATTATCCTGCACTCTGTTCGCAACAAATTATTATCCTGCACACTGCCCAAACAAATTATTATCCTGCACACTGACCCAACAAATTATTATCCTGCACTCTGTTCCCAACAAATTATTATCCTGCACTCTGTTCCCAACAAATTATTATCCTGCACTCTGTGCCCAACAAATTATTATCCTGCACTCTGTTCCCAACAAATTATTATCCTGCACTCTGTGCCCAACAAATTATTATCCTGCACTCTGTGCCCAACAAATTATTATCCTGCACTCTGTTCCCAACAAATTATTATCCTGCACTCTGTGCCCAACAAATTATTATCCTGCACTCTGTGCCCAACAAATTATTATCCTGCACTCTGTTCCCAACAAATTATTATCCTGCACTCTGTTCCCAACAAATTATTATCCTGCACTCTGTGCCCAACAAATTATTATCCTGCACTCTGTGCCCAAACAAATTATTATCCTGCACTCTGTTCCGAACAAATTATTATCCTGCACTCTGTGCCCAACAAATTATTATCCTGCACTCTGTTCCCAACAAGTTATTATCCTGCACTCTGTGCCCAACAAATTAATATCCTGCACTCTGTTCCCAACAAGTTATTATCCTGCACTCTGTGCCCAACAAATTATTATCCTGCACTCTGTTCCGAACAAATTATTATCCTGCACTCTGTGCCCAACAAATTATTATCCTGCACTCTGTTCCCAACAAGTTATTATCCTGCACTCTGTGCCCAACAAATTATTATCCTGCACTCTGTTCCCAACAAATTATTATCCTGCACTCTGTGCCCAACACATTATTATCCTGCACTCTGTTCCGAACAAATTATTATCCTGCACTCTGTGCCCAACAAATTATTATCCTGCACTCTGTTCCCAACAAATTATTATCCTGCACTCTGTGCCCAAACAAATTATTATCTTGCACTCAGTTCCCAACAAATTATTATCCTGCACTCTTTTCCCAACAAATTATTATCCTGCACACTGACCCAACAAATTATTATCCTGCACTCTGTTCGCAACAAATTATTATCCTGCACACTGCCCAAACAAATTATTATCCTGCACACTGACCCAACAAATTATTATCCTGCACTCTGTTCCCAACAAATTATTATCCTGCACTCTGTTCCCAACAAATTATTATCCTGCACTCTGTTCCCAACAAATTATTATCCTGCACACTGACCCAACAAATTATTATCCTGCACTCTGTTCCCAACAAATTATTATCCTGCACTCTGTGCCCAACAAATTATTATCCTGCACTCTGTGCCCAACAAATTATTATCCTGCACACTGACCCAACAAATTATTATCCTGCACACTGACCCAACAAATTATTATCCTGCACTCTGTTCCCAACAAATTATTATCTTGCACTCAGTTCCCAACAAATTATTATCCTGCACACTGACCCAACAAATTATTATCCTGCACTCTGTTCCCAACAAATTATTATCCTGCACTCTGTGCCCAACAAATTATTATCCTGCACTCTGTGCCCAACAAATTATTATCCTGCACACTGTTCCCAACAAATTATTAACCTGCACTCTGTGCCCAACAAATTATTATCCTGCACACTGCCCAAACAAATTATTATCCTGCACTCTGTGCCCAACAAATTATTATCCTGCACACTGTTCCCAACAAATTATTATCCTGCACTCTGTGCCCAACAAATTATTATCCTGCACACTGCCCAAACAAATTATTATCCTGCACTCTGTGCCCAACAAATTATTATCCTGCACTCTGTGCCCAACAAATTATTATCCTGCACTCTGTTCCCAACAAACTATTATCCTGCACACTGTTCCCAACAAATTATTATCCTGCACTCTGTTCCCAACAAATTATTATCCTGCACTCTGTTCCCAACAAATTATTATCCTGCACTCTGTGCCCAACAAATTATTATCCTGCACTCAGTTCCCAACAAATTATTATCCTGCAATCTGTGCCCAACAAATTATTATCCTGCACTCTGTGCCCAACAAATTATTATCCTGCACTCTGTTCCCAACAAATTATTATCCTGCACTCTGTGCCCAACAAATTATTATCCTGCACTCTGTTCCCAACAAATTATTATCCTGCACTCTGTTCCCAACAAATTATTATCCTGCACTCTGTGCCCAACAAATTATTATCCTGCACTCTGTGCCCAACAAATTATTATCCTGCACTCTGTGCCCAAACAAATTATTATCCTGCACTCTGTTCCGAACAAATTATTATCCTGCACTCTGTGCCCAACAAATTATTATCCTGCACTCTGTTCCCAACAAGTTATTATCCTGCACTCTGTGCCCAACAAATTAATATCCTGCACTCGGTTCCCAACAAGTTATTATCCTGCACTCTGTGCCCAACAAATTATTATCCTGCACGCTGTTCCGAACAAATTATTATCCTGCACTCTGTGCCCAACAAATTATTATCCTGCACTCTGTTCCCAACAAGTTATTATCCTGCACTCTGTGCCCAACAAATTATTATCCTGCACTCTGTGCCCAACAAATTATTATCCTGCACTCTGTTCCCAACAAATTATTATCCTGCACTCTGTGCCCAACAAATTATTATCTTGCACTCTGTGCCCAACAAATTATTATCCTGCACTCTGTGCCCAACAAATTATTATCCTGCACTCTGTGCCCAACAAATTATTATCTTGCACTCTGTGCCCAACAAATTATTATCCTGCACTCTGTGCCCAACAAATTATTATCCTGCACTCTGTGCCCAACAAATTATTATCTTGCACTCTGTGCCCAACTAATTATTATCCTGCACTCTGTGCCCAACAAATTATTATCCTGCACTCTGTGCCCAACAAATTATTATCCTGCACTCTGTTCCCAACAAATTATTATCCTGCACTCTGTTCCGAACAAATTATTATCCTGCACTCTGTGCCCAACAAATTATTATCCTGCACTCTGTTCCCAACAAATTATTAACCTGCACACTTTGCCCAACAAACTGTTATCCTGCACACTGTCCAAACAAATTATTATCCTGCACACTGACCCAACAAATTAATATCCTGCACTCTGTTCCCAACAAATTATTATCTTGCACTCTGTTCCCAACAAATTATTATCCTGCAC